>NC_045552.1:59376347-59691658 GCF_009769535.1 Thamnophis elegans
CACTTCTTCCCGTAACTGTATCCATAGAGTTTAATTTTGTTGCCGTCTCTCTTTCTGTCTTATACAAAACACGAACTGTTCTATCTGCCCGGCGTGGAATTGCCATAAATGGAAAATGTAGCTTCCAAGCAGGGTACGCGTTCCTCCTGTCGAACCCGCGTCGGTTATTTCCTTGGTCTACGAACTTCTAGATCCTGCCAATATTGCCATCTGTAGCCTACAGAGTGGACATCCCCTGCAGTATTGCACTTTGATCCAGAAGTATATCTGGGGAGAAAAGCTTAATAACATTTTGAGGGGCCCTTCCCGGAGGTTCTCACGCCTGCCAATTAACGCAGAGAAACTCCCTCTTCCCAACACAATGTTGTCCTTCTGAGACACCATCTTTGTCCATCCCTACCCTCAGCTTAGTCCTGACTTGTTACTTGACAAGAGGCCATTGTGAAAATCGCAGGCGTGTGGTCCTTAAACAACACATTGAGCATTTCCACGCTGCCGTAGACACCGACACACACATACACATGGAACACAAAAGACTTTGGGAGATCTCTACAGAGAGCCAGGAAGCTGCCACATTTTGTAATTCTGCTTTGTGGATCTCCATTTTTAAGGGGCTACAAACATAGCCTTTTTAAAACTATTTCACCCCCGTGGAAGTCTTTTAAAATGAAAAAGGTATCCAGTAATCTATGCGGTGGGGCTCATCCCGATCTCTCTCTCTCTCTCTAATCTAAAAAGAATTAAGGATGAGATGTTTTCTTGTTATTCTAAATATGTGGGGCATCTCCACAAATTACCACAGATTCAACTACTGGCGCAAGGTAATCTCATTTAATTGACCCATTTGTGGGTAGAGAACGTCCATTAGATGCAACCGTAATTACTGCAGCAATGGATGTTGTGATGGAAATAAGGCCAATTGTCTTATGTGAATGAGGCTGTAACGTTATGCAAATGACCTATGTTGACCCTCATTGCCTCATTTGCATAAGGATATCATCATTGCTCAAAGATACGTTGAAATGGTCTCTTCTTATTGGGAAGGGGCGTGCTCGTCAGCTGTTTCAGAGGAGTGCCTAACAAAACTTATTGTGCATCCAGAGTCTTGTCTGCTAAATCGTTTTGTTTAAAGCAAGGTTTCGCAGTATCCCGACATGTGCTGGCTGGGGAATTCTAGGAATTGAAATCCAGAGGTCTTCAAGTTGCCAAGGTTGAGAAACAGAGCTGGAGGGCTCCCATCTAGGATGGCCCTATCTCCAAGCCTACTGAAAAAGCTCAGTACAATCATTGTAATGACTCCATTTCTAGGATATCCTAGGTCAGGGATATCCAAACTTGGGAACTTTAAGACTTGTGGAATTCTGGGAGTTAAAGTCCCCAAGTCTTAAAGTTCCCAAGTTTAGACACCGCTGACCTAGAGAGTTGTTGGGTTGTTTTTCATTCCTTACTACAAGGCTCCCGAGATGTGCCCCTTACCTTTCATACCCGTCCTTCCTTGTGGGTTGCAGTAGGTGCCATGCTCCGAATGGTTTTAGATAGATAGACAGATGCCTCCAGGCATTCAGCATCATCTTCAATCTGGAGGAGGGCTTTAATGGGAGCACCAACCTGTCACATGGGGAAGGCTTGGGAGCTTTCAAATCCTTCCGAACCAGGGATGAAATTCAGCAGGTTCTGACCAGTTCTGGAGAACTGGTAGTGGAAAAATTGAGTAGTTTGGAGAACTGGCAAATACCACCTCTGGCTGGCCCCGCCCCCATCTATTCTCTGCCTCCTGAGTCCCAGCTGATCAGGAGGAAATGGGGATTTTGCAGTATCCTTCCCCTGCCACACCCACCAAGCCACGCCCACAGAAGCGGTAGTAAAAAATATTTGAATTTCGCCACTATTCAGAACCTTCCATCAGGCAAGGCTTTTCCAAAAGCACCAGGGTTGGAAAAGACACCAGCAAGTTCAAAAACCTCTTGGATTTCCTTGTCCTCCTCCCCCCGTTATATTTCAGCAAAAAGAGATCCTTTGGCTGACAGCGACAGATGGAGGGGGGCGTGAGATGAAGGGTTTTCCCAGGGCGGAGGGGCAATGCGTATGGAAGAAATAGTAAATTACTGTCGTATTTTCCCCAGTGTAGTTCATCCAGTGGAAGCCCAGAGCAGTTGATATCCCTACCAGGAGCTTTTAAACAGGAATTCGCCAGTTGTTCTGCCTCTACCTCTATTTCCAATGCTAGGACAAAAACCCCGAGATGTTAGAAGGAAGACAAAATTAAAATCCCTTTAACAGCTGCAGGGTGTATTTCTTTTATCGCACCAAAAAGAAAAAGGGAAGGGAAGAAACCAAAACACAAGGGATAAGGGGAAGAAAGCCTCTAAGATCAGAGGCAGCCTCCATTATAGACCTCCTTAAACTTCAAAATATGGATATTTTTTTCTTCTGAAAACAATAAGTAAGCCTCGGTAAGCCTTACAGAGTTATCATATCGTTTAATTTATAAGCTTCATCCATTTGGACCGGTGCCCGTTTAGCTTAGAACAGCGCCAATCTTGATTAAAAACCCTGGGATTCGGTCAAGCTTGATTTTAGGTAAACTATATCGCATTAATTGTCTTTTTATTTCTTTTTAAACTGGAAATTGGCTAATGTCATTTTCATTTTTTTTTTTTTATAAACAGCACAGGTCCTCCACAATATTCAGATTAGCAAAGTTGGAAGCAGAGGTGGTATTCAGCAGGTTCTGGCCAGTTCTGGAGAGCTAGTAGCAGAAGTTTTGAGTAGTTTGGAGAACTGGTAAATACCACCTCTGGCTGGCCCCGCCCCCATCTATTCTCTGCCTCCCCAGTCCCAGGTGATCAGGAGGAAATGGGGATTTTGCAGTATCCTTCCCCTGCCAGGCCCACAAAGCCATGTCATGCCCACCAAGCCACGCCCACAGAACCAGTAGTAAAAAAAAATTGAATCCCACCACTGGTTGGAAGGGACCTTGTAGGTCATCTAGTCCAACCCCCTGCCCAAGCAGGACACCCTACACAATTCCTGACCAATGGCAGTCCAGTCTCTTCTTGAAATAGACTTTGTATGAAGGAATAAACTTCAGGGGCAAACTTAAGTCAAGTCCTACTAACGTTAACAGTTTAACTGTAAATGTCACAAAAAAACATCAGTACACCTAACCATGTAAACACCATTTTATGTCATTATCTCTGCAGAATAATATTTCATTCTAACTAGATAATTGAGAGGAGAATCACTCGTAGCTACATTCCCTTATATAATCCTATAATTTCAAAAATTGATATATCAGTGATTCAATCTGCTGGGACATCTGGGGGAAAAGGTTTTGCATCCACGTGCCAAGTTTTTTTAACAGCTGAGTCCAAATCTAGTCTTAAAGGTTACCTTGGTGGCAGTCAATAATTCACTTTATTTTTTTTTAGAAAAAAAAATAAATCTAAGTCTTAAAAGTATTTTATTCCACATTATAATTACTGTAGTTCAAAATTAGAAAGTAACCTGGGCAACATTTGGGTGGTCTACAAAGACTATTGCCAGAATTTGATGATCTCAACCAGGGTAGAGAGATTTTGCATAGAATAGATTCCCATGGAGACCCAAAGGCATTTTTTCAAGGGGAAATCGGATTTCCTTTGTTTTTCCTTGAAAACATTTGACTTCTCATCCAAGAAGCTTCTTCAGAACCTCTTCATCCATGACCTGGGTGACTGAGAATCTTCAGAACCTCTTCATCCATGACCTGGATGACTGAGAATCCTCAGAACCTCTTCATCCATGACCTGGATGACTGAGAATCTTCAGAACCTCTTCATCCATGACCTGGATGACTGAGAATCTTCAGAACCTCTTCATCCATGACCTGGATGACTGAGAATCTTCAGAACCTCTTCATCCATGACCTGGATGACTGAGAATCTTCAGAACGTCTTCATCCATGACTTGGGTGACTGAGAATCTTCAGAACCTCTTCATCCATGACCTGGATGACTGAGAATCTTCAGAACCTCTTCATCCATGACTTGGGTGACTGAGAATCTTCAGAACCTCTTCATCCATGACCTGGATGACTGAGAATCTTCAGAACCTCTTCATCCATGACCTGGATGACTGAGAATCTCCATAGACCATCTCACAGAGTTTCTCTGAAATTCATGGCTTGAGGTGGGATGAGAAGGACTGAGAATTCAGTATCCGCTGATGATTTTCTTACTAGCTTCATCATCTTCTTTGCTTGCTTCTTCTTCTAAGCTTCCATATTGGAAACTGACTTCATTTCCCTTCTGATTCCAGGAATTGCTCCATATCTCTGATGAGGACCTCACAGTCTCTTAAATTTCTTGCCTTTTTTTTCTCCTTCTCCTTTCCCACTATTAGATTCATGAGAGCTTTCTTCTGCATCCGTGTGATGCATTCCAACAACATGGAATAAGACTTTTATCCAGAAGTCTTAAGGCAAGTTACAAGACCTCATGCAGTCTGCTTGTTTCTCTAAGCCTCAGTTAGAATTAACTGCAGCCCAAGGCAAGGAAATCATCCAGGATTCTTTGAAAAAGAGTAGAAAAGGATCCCACCTCTTCATCAGATCCCCTAAAGCAGGAGAAAAGGGAAAGGGGCATCCATCAAAAATTAGATCTTCCTTTCGATGCCAGAAACAGAAAACTCAGAATTCACTACAGCCTCCAACTCAAAGCCAGGAAATGATCTGGGATCAATGGGAAAATATCCCATTTCTTCTTCAGATGTCCCCCCCACACACAAAAGGGAAAGGGGATCCATCAAAATTAGATCTTTCTTTCCGTGCCAGAAACGGAAAGCTTTTAAAAGCCCCCAAACCGGGCTCTATTTGAAAAGGGGGAAAGTTGCCCACCCTGAAATCTATTCCGACTTCTGTTGAAAATTCCCGTTCATCTTCTTGAAAGCCTCATTGGGAAGACTGGCCAAGGTTACACGTTTGAATTATTGCCCTGTTAAAGCAAATGGATTTCACCCCCCTCCCCCTTGAGTGAATGGCATTTTCTATCAATGGTGGGAGTGTAAATCAGTCATGGTAATATAGCACCAGTTTTGAACATCTGCCAATAGAAATCCCGAGGAAGAGGAGGAGTCAACAATGGAGGTTCCTCCTCTTTGCTAGCCATGTCACAGTAAAGGTGAATGCCCCAAGCTTTCTAGCGTGCACAAAATTGTTCTGTGGACCATGTCAATTAAACGAGGACCCCATTGCAAAAGAAATAATTGGTGGATTAAGGAATGACATCAAAGTACTTGGCCAAGTTGGACAACTGCCAGAGTTGGACACGCTACATTCTTAGACAGGCTAAGAAATGAGAAAAATATGGCGACCTCCAACATCTGAGGGAATGCCGGATGGTTTTAAAGGGTGGCTTTTTTGGATACACTATTAACCCAGAACTACTTGAGAATGCTAACGATCTACTTATATTTAAAACTAGCTGGATGTGATAAATCAACACTTGCAGCTTGAAAATTAATGAGTAGTTACAATCAGCCTCTCCTGTCCCCCTTCTCTCCCTCAGGCTTGCCCCACAGAGGCCTCTCCATCTTATCCCCTTCTCTCCCTCAGTCTAACTCCTTAGCATCAGAGCGTTTTTCAGGTGGGGAGGGGGAGTAGAATGTCTAATTTCCCAGCCCGCAGGCCAGATAAGTCACATGCCGGCCACACCCATGCCCAAGTGGCAGTTGGAACAGAGATCTTTTCAGGTGGGGAGGGGGAGTAAAATGTCTAACTCCTTAGCATCGGAGCATGTTAATAATAATATAAGAAATACTAATGATCTGATGGCCATTTCAAAAACTCCTTTCTTGGTGACTACCTAGAAGCCAAGAGGAACATGCGTGCCAAATTTCAGGTTTGTAGGCTTTACAGTTCTGGAGATTTTGTGATGATGCATGAGTGGTCTTTCGCTTTTATATATATAGATTGAGAGTTTTGCTGCATTCACGTGTTGAAAGAAAGATGAAGTCATTGAGGTTATAAACAAGGTGGGGTGACTGATGGTTAGATGGGAACCAGCTAGTGACATCCACGGCAAGTGTCAAAACAAACAAGGCCATAGTTGTGGCATCACAACAGAAGGTGAAAACTGCCACCTTGCCTGCTTTGACATCTCGCTTCCATGGACGCTGCTGGTAGAAGCAACCTATCATGGCTTGTTCTTCAAAGCATAGCTTAGCCTGATGAACACATCTAGGCATTGATTTGACAATGGCTTTTCTTGCAAGCACACACCCCGGGACATGTTTCTGACTTCTGCTGTAACACACACGCAAACTTTTTCTCCTCTCAATGAACCTCTTTATCATAGCATATTCGATTTCAGAATCCGTGTCAGAGCCCAGCGGTGCCTGATTTTGAAAATAGTCTGGTGCAGAATCATATCTTTCTCAAAAAAAATAAAAAAAGCCAAGGTCATGTCCAACCAGTGGCATGTTCCAGATTCCGCAAGCTTCCACAAGCCTCCGTGATGCTCCAGCTGCGTCACGCAGGTGCCATATGTGCCATGCACATGCACAGGTAAGGACTTCAGCGGGCGGGTGGGCCCTCTGGAGCACTGTATTGGAATGGTATCCAGTGCTCCGGGCAGGCTCTCATACGCCCGTACTGGGGCGTACTGCCTGCAACCCACCACTGTGTCCAATAAGCTAGCAATGTGATGTTTCAGGAGAAGTTGTAATCAACTAAGATTGTTCTCCAAGCGTTTGACTCAACCAGACCCTGGTTAGCTCAATCCTTGGAAAATGCTGTTCACTTTGGACTGACTCTGGAATGAGAGCTTATAGTGTTAGACCAGGGTTCTACACCCTTGGTAATTTGAAGATGTGTGAAATCCACCCACCTTGAAGCTGTCAAAGTTGAGGAAACACTGAGTTAGACCCAATGGGAATACCCTCACCCATTTTTAAGTCTGAAGATGTAGGAAAATAAGTTCAGACCAATGAAAATTTAAAAAAAAAACTGTTCTGTTTCTCCTCCAGGGATCTAGGGATTTCTCTGGTTCTGTGTAAAACTTGTGCACCTGTTTTCCATAACTTTCCCCAAACAAACCATAATATCATTCCAGGCTCAATTTGCATCCTTCATTTACCTGTTTAGATATGTTAGCTAAGCAATGTCAAACATGTGTATCCGCTGTAGAAGTCACCTTTTTCTGATTCAGAGTCCTTCAGATGTGCTGGATTGCAACTCTTCCAATTTTCAGATAATTGGGGTTCCTGGAAAGATCTTGTTGCACCCCTGCAAAAGGACGTCAACCAAAGTCAATCTTTATTGTCTTACTGTCAAGTATTAAGGATCAGGACCACATGTTAAGTTCCAGCTCAGATTTATTGCTCGTGCCTATACACAAGAATCTAGTCAACTAACAGTCAGCACTAAATTGGTGCTAGTTAAGAGTCAACGGAATTCAAGGGGGCTTAGACCATTTGTGGGAACGTAATGATTCCAGGCTTATTGCTCTCTTGACCCCCACCTCCAGCCTCTGCCTGCTCTTCCCCTACACCTGCCACTTAAAATTAAATTATACTTGACTATTGGGAGACCTGAACACACATTCCCACCCCACCTGGTGATTTAGCTTGCGTTCATTCAAAATAGCCCCTTATGTGGGTAGGGACCGAATATTCATTGCATAATCTCTGAAATTCCACAATGTGTCTTTGGAACAAGCATGTTATTCCTTGTACAGTTTTAAGTATAAGTTAAGATGTTTTTTTTTTTTTTGTACAGATTAAGATGCAGTTACTGTTAACCTGTCCAGCAATTACTGAAATGTTGTATAGTTCTGGAATTTTCAGTTCCACTTCATTCTTTTTTTTTTTTAATGATTGTGTTATTTTTATGTAAAGGGGGAAAAAATGTATCCTGCTTGTTTACTTTGTACTTTGAATGTGTTGCACAATTATGCATTTCTGTTTACATTTTCTTTTCTATTTTTTTAAAAAGAATAATACTTTCTGTACAAACATTTTCAATGTTGTTTGTTGTTTTCAAAAACAATTGTCTCTGTATAAAATAATATTGGTTGAACTGGTACATTTGTGTCTCTCATAGAGGGATTAATTATACTGCCGGCGCATTGAATTATTTAAAAAAAAAAGGAAAATAAAATTTTTATGAAATGTTGAACTGGGCTCTCTTTTTATCCTAGATTTAAAACCACCCTGGGCATTCTGGTGGTCACTATACAAGTATTCATTGTTAAGTAACTGCCTCATTTAGTGGCCATGCATAGTTGTGACTGTGATGAAAAAGGAACTCTGTGCATTTGCAACTTTCACAGATCTGGAAAGTAAAGAAAAGGGAAGCGAGATCGTAAGCACAATCACAGTTTCACTTAGCACTGATGATACTACCCAGTTCGCTTAGCACCAGATGTCACCAAACAAGGTAACATCTGCAAGAAAACAACCAGACTCAGAGAGCTCCAGTGACCCCTCTCATTTCAACACTGAACTACAAATATTATACTTTATTGGTACAGTTTCATTTAATGGCTGAATTACCTATTGTGGTTGCTGTAAGAGAACAATTATCAGATCCACCATCTTCGACTTGGCATCCTGCCATCAAAGGACTAGGGGAGAGGAACAGGGGACAAATCGGCTATAAACCGGTATGTGTCTATTGTGGGAATTTGGGAGGGGGAATGACAGCTGAGGAAGAGCAGATCAACATGGAGCCCATTTGTGTCAGGCATCTTCAAGGCCGTTTACCCTGAGCGTGGAAATTTACCAGCCGAAACACCTCCGCGTTCCCAAAACATCTCAGTAGCATTGCACTGGCTGAGTTTGGGCTGGTCATGGGAGTGGGGACGGGGACGAAGGGAGTCCTTTTGTCTTTTTGGGGTGGAGAAACTCAGATTCTGGCTGACTTTACTGCAACCAGCATCTTTCAGTAAAAGTACCTTTCCCTTCAACCAAATGGAGTTGAGGGTTTCTCTTTCCTAAGGGATCGGACTGGGACAGGACTGACAACAACCTGTACTTGCACTGCAATTTCCATCTTCTCCACTCTGGAAAGGAGGAGAGCGATTCAAATGCCTTTGCCAGAATTAACCCTGTGTTGCCACTCACAGTCTCACAGGAGTTCTCCTAGGAGGCAAATTGAATTCTTGCCCATCGACTTCAATGCCACAGACTTCTAAAACCTGGCTAGTTTTGATTTTTAAGCAAATCTCTCTGTGCTAAGGGGTTTCTCACCTTCCCTGCCCACGGTGCACACCTTCGAACCTGCAGAGAACCTCGGTTGTCCTTTCCCCCATGCCTGAGGGCTCTCCCTGGCATTTACAACGGAGAGGAGGCGTTGCACCCTCGTGCTGGGGATCTTGCATTATCTGCCTGTCAAGGCAGAACTCAATAAAATGGCTCTTACTGAGCTTCAACCCATTAATTTTACAGTAATCGCCCCGTGTGTGCTTGATGGGCTGACAGAGAATTATCTGCAATGGGAAGTTGCTTGCCAACAAACACTGTAAAGCAACGGATGCAAATCGATGGGAGGAGAATGCTTACAACACCCTGGGATAGACCAACTGACTGTTGCTAAGGGAATTTCAGGTCTGTCCTTGCCAACGGCACCTGTTGTTCTTTTTCTGCAGCAAAGTGGGAAAGTGGACCTCTTCTTCAAACTCTTCTAGAAGAGTTTGTTGGGGGCTGTTTTTTTAAGGGCCAACATTTCCTTAGTTCTGGACCTCAGTGTTGAAGCAAACTTGAGGTTAAATGCAGCACTGCAGGCTACTTCAGCTGACTTCTAGTTCTGCAGTTCGGCTGTTCAAATCTCACCGGCTCAAGGTTGACTCAGCCTTCCATCCTTCCGAGGAGGGTGAAATGAGGACCCGGATTGTTGTTGGGGGTGATATGCTGACTCTGTAAACCGCTTAGAGAGGGCTGAAAGCCCTATGAAGTGGTATATAAGTCTAACTGCTATTGCTATTTGAGCAAGGGGTTGGACTAGAAGACCTCCAAGGTCCCTTCCAACTCTTGTTATTCTGCTCTTCCATTTCCAGCTTCCATTAATAGCTTTAGCTACCTCAATCTAGAATCTTCTCAGTCTGGGAAATTGGCTGCAATCATCTTTGCCACGTTCTAACATCAATCCCAGACAAACAACAAAAACCACGGAAAACTGTCCATCTGAGGTGCCATTAGCCTGTGTTCTTCAGTGAGTTACATCAGCTGGAATAAGACCTTCCCTTGTTATCCCCCCTCTGCTTTTAATGGTTGCCTCTGTGTTGGTTAACCTAATCATTTTCTCTGAATGCATGTTAATAAAAGCTAGGGAGAGCAGGAGCTGGCTTCCGATTTTTAATTCCTATTTATTTATTTGTTTTGGAAGTGCATAAATGAAGGAGCTGGAAAAAAAAAGAGGCTTAACAAAGCCCATGCTAAGGACTCGGCTGCTAAATAATTCCTGGAATGAATTGTCAGAAAGCTTTTATTTACCGATCCTGCGCATTTCATTTCTCCCTGGCACGAGGCCAGGCTCCCTGACAGTCAAGATTTATTGATTTAATTGGCTGGTGTAACCATGCAATAAAATCATCTCCAAGATAAATTTTCATGGCACTCTTGTAGCATCGAAGTAATTTTTCAAGTGCTATGGCTATATTTCTCCGAGTTACAGGTGCGAAATTTGCTTAAAGCTGAAATGCCCCATTTTGGGGGGGTCCTGCAACCCATCACTTTGGGTCTCCATTGTGGCACTGCACCATTGTTATTGTTATTATGATGATTATGATTATCGTCCTCATTTTATTTACTTTGCATTAACACAAGACCCGGCATAGGTCTTTTGAAGAACATGTATGGTTCTGTTTTAATTGGTTCATATATTCCATACCCAGGAGAACAAGGAGGCATTCGTTTAATTTGAAATTTAATTTAATTGAAAAGGAAACATTCGTTTAATTCAGAGGTGGCTTGGGGGTTATTTACAATGTTCTCTAGAATCGTTTCTCTCCAGCTGCGAGATACTTTCAAATCCAGAGTCTCTGGATTTGCCCAAGATGAGTGTCACATTGTAATGTGATAGATGATGGCATCTTCAGATCTTTTTTTTTTTTTAATGTACACTGGTGGGAAGCTCTTTAAAGTTCACAACAACCACAACATGAAGGGTGTGGGGGGGAAGGAATCTTCGGATTAACTCCCAAATTAATGTTAAATGCTTTCTTTAGAGATCAGCGATAGCTATAGCTTCTGTTTTTTTTTTTTAAACAACAGACAATCTTGATTCATGGTAGATTATTTACTCAGTAGGGGTTTTCCTTTGTTTTTTTCCTTCCCCTACAGCTTTGATCATCTCTGATGTTCTTCTTGCTTCTATCTAATCCACTTGGCCCTTTTGTGTTATCATCTGAAATACAAACATACAGAAACCGTGACTGTTCATCAGTGGGGCAGTTTGCCTCCAGAAGGTGTGAGTCAGTGGTGGGGTTCAAAATTTTTACTACTGCTTCTGTGGGCGTGGCTTGGCAGGCGTGGCTTGGCAGGGGAAGGATACTGCAAAATCTCCATTCCCTCCCGGTCAGCTGGGGCTCAGGAGGCAGAGAATAGATGTGGGCGGGGCCAGCCACAGGTGGCATTTGCCAGTTCTCCCAACTACTCAAAATTTCCGCTATCGATTCTCCAGAACTGGTCAGAACTGGCTGAATCCCACCTCTGGGATGGGTGCTCCATCACTGGAGGTTTTTAATCAGAGACTGGATGGACATGAAATGGTATAGGGCAGGGGTGTCAAACTCAAGGCTCATGAGCCGGATTCAGACCATGGGGTGCTTTGATCTGGTTCATGGGGCCACCCCAGAAACAGCGAAGGACCAGCCTGCATTGTCTCGGGAGGGCTGCGTGTGGCCCTTGTGAGCTTGGTTTTTGCTGGCGGGGGGTTGCAGGAGGCCATCGCAGCCGAAAATGGAGCTCAGGAGCCCGTTTTCACTGGCAGAGCGCTCAGGCCACCACAGGTGCCCCCCAACACGAGTGATATCAAGCTAGCCACACCCATCCTGGCCACACCCACCCTGGTCCCCCGAGGGCAAACAGAATCCTGATCCGGCCCTCAATGAAATCGAGTTTCACACCCCTGGAATTGGGCTTTGGTTCTCAACCTGTGGTCTGCAGATCCCGGGTGGGCCACCATGTCATCCACAAAACCTTGAAGAAATGTTATTATTTAAATGTTGAGTTAAATGTCGGGTGGTCCATGTGGCCACAAAAGATATTTAAAGATATCTGTGGTGGAGGAAAGGTTGAGAACCACTGGTATAGGGTCTCCTGCTCGAGCAGGGGGCTGGACTAGAAGACCTCCAGGATCCCTTCCAACTCTGTTATTCCTCAAGAAAGCCCAACTATTTGATCGCCAAAAGTCAAATTTGAGGGCACAATATAAAAAATATATATATTTCAGCTGTTGTGCATTGTTCCCTACAAATGAATAGAATAGAACTGGAAGGGACCTTGAAGGTCTTCTAGTCTAACCCCCTGCTCAAGCGGGAGACCTGTACCATTCCAGACAAGTGGCTGCCCAGTCTCTTCTTAAAAACCTCCAGTGATGGAACACCCACAACTTCTGGCGGCAAGTCGTTCCACTGATTAATTGTTCTCACTGTCAGAACTTTTCTCCTTAATTCCAGTTTGCTTCTCTCTTTGATTAGTTTCCACCCATTGCTTCTTGTCTTGCCTTCCGGTGGCTTTGGGAAATAAGTTGACCCATCTCTTCCTGAGAGCTGAGGTGGCACAATGGTTAGAGTGCAGCACTGCAGGCCACTTCAGCTGACTGTTATCTGCAGTTCGGCGGTTCTAATCTCACCGGCTCAAGGTTGACTCAGCCTTCCATCCTTCCGAGGTGGGTGAAATGAGGACCCGGATTGTTGTTGGGGGCGATATGCTGACTCTGTAAACCGCTTAGAGAGGGCTGGAAGCCCTACGAAGCGGTATATAAGTCTAACTGCTATTGCTATTGCTATTGCTATTCTTCCTGAGTTCTGGAAACACCCAGCTCTGTTCTGTTTATTGGATCTTATCTTGAGCTTAGGTTAAACAGCTGATCTCTTTATCTCTGATCGGTTGGCAGAAGTTATCTAAGGTCTCACAGAAAGAGATTCCCTTTTTGGCTTTCCATAATCTTCTGTCTTAGGATGCCAAAGGCTGACCTGAAGACCTGAAGACCTTCTCCCAAGAATGCATCTTTCACAAAATGAATGCCAAAACATCAGAAACCAGAGTTTTAAGACTCGCCGTCAATGAAACAGATTAAAACCTCCATCGTGTTCCAAATCAATTGTGAAGAGGAGAAAAGGGGGAAACACCCTTTCATTTACAGCCGTGCTGTTAAGTCTGGGAAGGAAGGAAAAATTAGGCTGCGAGTGCAAACTAAGCCTCATTAAGGAATCTCACTGCTGAGCAGAGATAAAGTAAATTATTTGCCTTATCTTCTGAAGAGATACTTCAATGAAAGAATTATCTGACAGTTTTAGGCAATGTTGCTTTTGCCCTCTTCTTCCTTTTGTTCAGCCTGTACATTATACGGCATTGGCAGTCATCCTTTGAGTAATATAAACTAGGAAATTTGATTATATTTTAATTACTGTGAATTTAAACTATTTTTTACTCTCAGGTTGAAATCTATTTATATTGTGCTTGATGAAGCAAAAATGAAGTCTCTTGGGAGAAGGATTTAACACCTGACATTTTGTTGTTTTGGGGGGGGAGGTAGAGTTACAGGACACGGATCTAATGCTATTATGGAGACCCCTAAAAGAATATCTAAAACAAAAATTAGTTGTTTAGCAGAGTGATGACATGCGGGGGGGAACTGTCCTGGTATCTAGTTAGCAATAGCAATAGCAATAGTTAGACTTATATACCGCTTCATGGGGCTTTCAACTCTCTCTAAGCGGTTTACAGAGTCAGCATATTGCCCCCAACGACAATCCGGGTCCTCATTTTACCCACCTCGGAAGGATGGAAGGCTGAGTCGACCTTGAGCCGGTGAGATTTGAACAGCCGAACTGCACAACTGAAGTAGCCTGCAGTGCTGCATTTAACCACTGCGCCACCTCGGCTCTAGTTGTTGTAGTGCGCAATGCTCTATCTATACCATTGTTTTGAGGATATGAGTTGAAACAATTTATGTCCAGGATGTGAGGCGGGGGTGAAATTCAGCAGGTTCTGACAGGTTCTGGAGAACCGGCAGCGGAACGTTTGAGTAGCTTGGAGAACCAGCAAATATCACCTCTGGCTGGCCCCAGAATGCGGAGGGAATGGGGATTTTGCTGTATCCTTCCCCTGCCACGCCCACCAAGCCACGCCCAATATAAAATATTTGAATTTCACCACTGATGTGAGGGGTCTGTAAATATTTTCACAGCCCCCTTTTTGACTCATGCAGTATACAGGTCCTCAAGGGAAGGCAGGTTGGCAGCCATTGTTTTTTTCTGCAGTTCTAATTATCCTCTGAAGTCCGTGTCTGTCTTGTTGGGTTGCAGAGCCAAACCAGACAGTTATTGAGGTGCAGATGACGGACTCAATCATTGCTCTGTAGAACTGAATCAGCAGCTCCTTGGGAATATAGCAATAGCAATAGCAGTAGACTTATATACCGCTTCAAAGGGCTTTCAGCCCTCTCTAAGCGGTTTACAGAGAGTCAGCATATCGCCCCCAACAATCTGGGTCCTCATTTTACCCACCTCGGAAGGATGGAAGGCTGAGTCAACCCTGAGCCGGTGAGATTTGAACCGCTGACCTGCTGATCTAGCAGTAGCCTGCAGTGCTGCATTTAACCACTGCGCCACCTTGGCTCTGGGAAATTTGAGCTTTCTGAGTTGGTGCAGTATTATGGTGAAGTATATGGTGGAGGCATCAAAGAAACTTTTCCAAGAACTCCTATCAAAGCGAGGCAGCACCAGAACTGGTTAGTATCTGGACCGAAGACCTCAGGAAACCCTTGGAAGGTAGGGTAGTGTAATGGAATGTGCGAATGAACCTTGGGGCATATGAGGAAAAGACTCTACCTAGGAAACAATTGGAGAAGAAAGGCAGGAAGCCTTCGTGGCTTAATGGTCAGAAGAAGAAACTTAGAAAGGACCCGCCCTAATTGATCAGATGGTCAAAAGTGATGGTGGGAATTTTATACCTTTATACTTGCAAGATTGTTGTCCTAAGGCAAGCCATAGGACATAAAAGAGCCAAGGTGGCGCAGTGGTTAAAGTGCTGTACTGCAGCCACTTCAGCTGACTGTTATCTGCAGTTCGGCGGTTCAAATCCCACCGGCTCAAGGTTGACTCAGCCTTCCATCCTTCCGAGGTGGGTAAAATGAGGACCCGGATTGTTGTTGGGGGCAATATGCTGACTCTGTAAACCGCTTAGAGAGGGCTGAAAGCCCTATGAAGCGGTATGTAAGTCTAACTGCTATTGCTATTGCTAAATAACAAAGTTGAAAGGGACCTTGGAGGTCAGCTAGTCCAACCCCCTGCTTGAGCAGGAGATTCTATACCATGTCAGACAAATAGCTGCTCAGTCTCTTCTTGAAAGCACCCACAACCCTGAAGGCAACCCGACCCTCTGGTTGATTCTCCTCAACCATGAGGAAATTTCTCCTTCGTTCTAAGTTGCTTCTCTTCTTGATGAGTTTCCATCCCTTGCTTCTTGTCCTGCCCTCGGGGGCTTTGGAGAGTAATGCTGACACACAAACCCCTTTTCTTCTTTGTGGCAGCCCCCTTATACTCACTTCTCATAAAGCTGCAAGAATTTCAGTTGGAGAAAGAATGGCTTTAGCTAGGGGATGACTATTCAAGAAGGCCTCTTGCATTCTCTCGAAAGGAGCTAGATGTCACCTTCTCATCTCACAGCAAGCCAGGATTCTAAAAATGGTCTTTTCCTGCCAACAACATCAAAACAATCTCAGAACACCATCTGTCGTTTGTTTATCTTTCTGCCTAAACCAGGACACTTGGCTTCTCTGTCCTCGGCAGATGAGAAACGGGGAAGCGAAGAAGAAGCGGAGGGCTTCTGCTTTTAGCTTTTAAAGAGGGGGACAAGTTAGAATTCTCAGTAGAGACGTATCACAGCAAAGAAAGCCTGACCAACTTGGGTGGTGGGAAACTGTTCTCCTGTTACTGTTGCTTCTTTTTGTTGTGGGTTGCGAAGTCATGTCTGACCCATTGTGACCCAATGGACAATGTTCCTCGTCCTCTACCATCCCCCAGAGTCCATTTAAGCTCACGCCGACTGCTTCGCCACCTCCTTCTCTGGCGTCCTCATCTCCTTTTGCTCTCAATCATTCCCAGCTGTTCTCCAGGGAGTCCTTCTTTCTCATTCGGTGGCCAAAGTCTTTGAGTTTCCTCTTCAGGATCTGGCCTTCTAAAGAGCAGTCAGGGATGATCTCCTCTAGGACGGACCGGTTGGATCTCCTCGCAGGCCAAGGGACCCGCAGGAGTCTCCTTCAGCACCAGAGTTCAAAGGCCTCCATTTTTTGGCGCTCAGCCTTCCTTATGGTCCAACCTTCACAGCCATCCATTGCAACTGGGAAAACCATCGCCTTTACTATATGCACTTTTGTAGGCAGGGTGATGTCTGAAGATGTGTGGGTTTCACCTCCCCAGCCAGTATGGGGATTTCTGGGAGTTGAAGTCCACACAACTTCAAGTTGCCAAGCTTGAGAAACATTGATCTAGGACAGGGGTCCTCAAACCTTTTGAACAGTGGGTCGATTCACAGCCCCTCACACTGTTGGGGGGCTGGGCCAGCTGGGTGGTGTGGCTAGGTGGTCATGTGACTGGATGGGAGTGGCTAGGCGGTCATGTGACTGGGTGGGCTTGGCCAATTTAGCAGTCTATTTTCCCTTTGTCCTTTCTATACTTGCTCCACCCAAGGAATCTATTTACTTAAGAACCACCACCACCCCGGCAAGGGAAAATCAACACACACACACACACACACACACACACACACACACACACACAGATAGAGCCTCCAATGGTGAATTAAGGAGGGATAATGGTCCCTCAAACTGTTGGGGGCCGGACTATAGTTTTAAAAAAACATGAACAAACTTCTATAAACACTGAACGTATCTTCATTTCTTGTTCAAAAAAGCATGACATAATACAATATTTAAAATGAAGAACAATTTTAACCAACATAAATATACTACTACTTCACCCACTGGCCCTGGATCACATGGCTGTGAAAACCATTGGAAAGGCTGTTTTTAAAGCATTTTTAAAGACTTTTAATGACTTTAACAACATTTAATGGCTCACATGGCTGTGAAAAGCATCTGAAAGGCTTTTAAAGCATTTCTTTACAAGCTGGCAGTTGCTTTTCATCCCACCACTCCTTGGGCCGGATACTTTGCATTGGTGGGCCGTATGTGGCCCACAGGCCGTAGTTTGAGGATGCCTAATCTAGGAGAATAAGCAGTTGGTCAAATGGCTGCCCAGGCTCTTCTTAAATGCCTCCACTGATGGAGCATCCACAACTTCTGGAGGCAACTTCTATTCCACTGGTTAATTGTTCTATCAGGAAATTTCTCCTAAGTTCTAGGTTGGTTGTCTCCTTCCTTAGTTTCCATCCACTGCTTCTTGCCTTCTGGTGCTTTGGAAAATAGGTTGACACCTGTTCTGACCCCCTCTTCACTCGTTCACAAATGACAGTCAGACAGAACTTCAAAGGAAATATCTTTATCAGTCCTGGCTCAAGTTGGCTGCGAGCCCAAAAATAAACGTAGATAAAGTCTCTGGCAAAAAGTTACACAGCAAAAGCAAAAACAAAAAGCTCTTACAGCAAACCAGGTTTACAGAAAGCAAATCACTTATCCAAGTGCCTCTTTGAATCTCGAAACAATGAACCACGCACGACGAACGACAAACCACGAACGACGAACGTTGACTTCTGCAACTAAGGCGTGGCACCATCCGTCTTTTATCTGCAGAAGAGAACCCTAACAGCTGCTCATTATTCCTGCATCCCGACACAACTCACAGCAAGCTGCTGCTGAGTCACAACAGACACCCTATTCTTTATGGCAGCCCATCAAATATCGGAATATTTCACTAGACTAGACATACCCAATTCCTGCAACTGTTTTTCATATGTTTTAGCCTCCAGATCCCTGATCATCTTTATTGCTCTTCTCTGCACTCTTTCCAGAATCTCAACATCTTTTTTTTAATATTGTGGTGACCTAACTTTTGCTTACTGAGATGCGGTGGCTCAGTGGCTGAGACACTGAGCTTGTCGATCAGAAGGTTGGCAGTTCAGTGGTTCAAATCCCTAGCACCACGTATCACAGTGAGCTCCCGTGACTTGTCCCAGCTTCTGCCAACCCAGCAGTTCGAAAGCACATAAAAATGCAAGTAGAAAAATAGGAGCCACCTTTGGTGGGAAGGTAACAGCGTTCCATACGCATTGGAGCCGAGGTGGCGCAGTGGTTAGAGTGCAGTACTTCAGCCACTTCAGCTGACTGCTAAGCTGCAGTTCAGCGGTTCAAATCTCACCGGCTCAAGGTTGACTCAGCCTTCCATCCTTCCGAGGTGGGTGAAATGAGGATCCAGACTGTGGGGGCGATATGCTGACTCTGTAAACCGCTTAGAGAGGGCTGAAAGCCCTATGAAGTGGTATATAAGTCTAACTGCTATTGCTATTGCTATTGGGAGTTGAGTCATGCCGGCCACATGACCATAGAGACGTCTTCGGACAGTGCTGACTCTTCGGCTTTGAAACAGAGATGAGCAACCCCCCCTAGAGTTGGGAACGACTAGCACCTATGTGTGAGGGGAACCTTTACCTTAAACTTTTGCTTCTCTTCTAGGATTTGCCTTCATGTATCATCAAAGTCCCACCAAACCCCTGATCAGTCTCCTTTCATCAAGATGATTGTCTCCAATTGTCTCAGGCCCTCCTTCCAGTCATCCTCTCATTCTCACTGCCCTTTGCTAAGCCATCTCTGGTGGTCCTTTGAGTAGACACCACTGAACCAAACCCAACCGCTTCAGCCGGTTGTTCTCCAAGGCTACTCAATGCCCTTCCAGATCTCGTGGCTTATAATGGAATATGAATATGTTTCCCAAACCAGACTTCTGTTAGTTCCCCTCTCTCTGACTGCTGGCCCAAGCTGTTATTTTTAACCCCAAAACCATTGATAGTGACAATACAGCCACAGATAATGTTTCAACAGTGCTTTAAAATAAATATAAGGCTGTCATCAGAGATGAACCACTTGCAAAAAAAAATTTCCAGCTGAGCCAACCAGTATGTCAGCTGATGGAGAGCTCTGTTGCATTATTGATTAGTTTTTAAGTTCCTGTTACATATTAAATTAGTATCACTGAAGGCATGGGGAACTGCCAGCCCAATTACCTCTAAAATTGCCTCCTCCCCCCCCCTCCCTCCCTCTCTCTCTCTCTCTCTCTCTCTCTCTCTCTCCTGAAAGTGTTCTCAGTTGTGTTGTTATGCAGAGGATAAAATGTACACGTGGTTTTTTAGATTTTTTTTGGGGGGGGGTGTGCAGATCCTTCAACTGTGGCTGCTGGCTCAGCCTGCAAAAATCCAGATGGTGCCCAGAGGGCAGCAGAGGAGGACATACAAAATGCATCTCCATCCAGTTTGGATCATCATGTTATAACAAAGATGTTGAGACTCAGGAAAGAGTGCAGAGAAGAGCAACAAAGATGATTAGAAGAGTGGAGGCTACAACACACAAAGAACAGTTACAGGAATTGGGGATATCCAGTCTAGGGAAAAGAAGGACTAGGAATGACATGATAGCAGTGTTCCAATATTTGAGGGGCTGCCACAAAGAAGATTTGGGGGTCAACCTGTTCTCCAAAGCACCAGAAGGCAGGACAGGAAGCAACAGGTGGAAACTAACCAAGGAGAGAAGCAACTTAGAATTAAGGAGAACTTTCCTGATTAACCAATGGAACGATTTCCCATCAGAAGTCATCGGTGCTCCATCACTGGAGCCTCTTAAGAAGAGACTGGACAGCCATTGGACTAACTGGCTGTCCAGTTTCCTACATCAATGTTCTCATCCTTGGCAACGTGGAGATGAGTGGACTTCAGCTCCCCAAAATCCCCACACTGGCTGGGGAATTCTGGGAGGTGAAGTCCACACATCATCCAGTTGCCAAGGTTGAGAATCATTCTCCAGTCAGAGCAATTAACCGGTGGAATGGCTTGACTCCAGAAGATGGGGGGGGGCTCAAGCAGGAAACCCTCTACCATTCCAGACCAATATAAAGAACAATTGCTGGAATTGGGCATGTCTTGTTCAATGAAAAGAAGGACTAGGGATGGCGTGATAGCAATGTTCCAATATCCAAGTGGCTGCCACATTGAAGAGGGAGTCAATTTATTTTCCAAAGCACCTCAAGGCAGAGCAAGAAGCAGTGGATAGAAACTAATGAAGGAGAGAAGCAACCGGGAACTGAGGAGAAATTTCCTAACACTTAGAAGAATTATTCAGTGGAAAACTTCCCTCAAGAAGATGTGAATGCTCCAACACTGGGGGGATTTTAAGAAGAGTCTTGAAAGTCATTTGTCCAGAATTGTATAGGATCTCCTGCTTGAATGCTCTACGGTCTCCCATTTGAGCAAGGGGTTGGACTAGAAGATCTCCAAGGTCCCTTCCAACTCTGTTATTCATTTATTCTGATTCATTTTGGCAACTGGCAGTCCTGCCTACTTGGTCGGTTGTTGTGCAAATGCTTGGCATTCCTGCTCAGATGAGGAACGTGAAGTTGGGTTGCTATGGCAAAATGGGTCTTCTTTGCAACTGGTGATGGAACGTCTGACTCACAGGTGATTAATATTAATGGCGGATCCCACAAGATGCCTTCCTTCTGAAAGAAATTAGTCATCATCGGGATTCAAATTTCTGGGGAGCTGGAGGAAACTTTAATTGACATCCGGAGTTGAGTATCCATCCACCATAGTTATGTGCGAGGCAGAGAGCAAGCTTGCTAATCATCATAGCAGGAGAAAGAACATTCTTTCTATAAAGCACCAAAGAACCAGGCATCAGAAATCGTATCAGAAAGTAGCAATTAGGAGCTCTTTTTTTCTACACACCTGTACTTTTCAAAATAATAAGCATCTTTTGAAAAACCCTGAATGTGTAGAAGATCGATGATTTATGATGATCTAATGTGGAAAGGTAAAAAAAACGCAAGACAAAGCTAGAATTTTATGACTTTGGGAGAATTAGAGAACTAGAATTTCCCTGTTTGCACGTTGGACCATCAAGATTCCATGAAGATTTATCCCAACCTTCTTCTGCATCCTAGAACAGAGAATGACTGAGTTGGAAGGGACCTCGGAGGTCTTCTAGTCCAACCCCATGCTCAAGCAGGAGACCCTACATCTTTGCAGGCAGATGATTGCCCAGTCTCTTTTTGAAAGTACTTAAAACCTATCTCTCCTCCCATCCATCCATCCATCCATCCATCTATCCTTCTACCCATCTATCCGCCCTGATGCATGGATGGCCATTGTGATGTTTTTCAGGGTTTTTTAGGCAATTCCATTTGACTTAAGGCCACATTTAGCTGAGTTCAGCAGACTTTCATTTAGAAAAAAGGACAATCTTCAGCATTTCCTGAAGAGTGACCTAGATTATTCATATGCCTCCCTTTACAATAAGTGGAGGTAATTGCAATATAATTAAATTGGAATTATTGTATGATTTCCAAATGAACCTTGCTAGCATTTTCATTAATTTTTCAATGTGGCCCCCTCTTTTTTCCTTTTGCCCCACTTAAGATTACGAGTAATGAATGAGTGTAATTGAATTGTAATTAAACAGGAATTAAAATATGATTTCCTAATGAACTACAGCTAAAGAGGTACCATCACAACGGCCATGGGCACGATGGGTCTCTACACGTTTGGTGACACTTATTGAAATGCTGGGTGCCAAAAGCTGCATCTTCGCAGGACAGTTACAGCCAGGAAAATCTACTTCCCGTACCTACGTCCCTTTCGTAGTCAAGATGTTCCTTTCCACCGCAGAATTCTGCAGTCACAAGACAAGGAGCTCAGTTGGTAGAACCGAAAGAAGGCTATCTAATCATTTATTTACTTATTTATCAAACGTGTACAAGGTAACACGTATAAGTATGAACATAAACATCAACAAAGGAAATAAGTACAAATAAATGGGGACAGTAGGACGGGGACTGAAGGCACCCTGGTGCGCTTATGCACGCCCCCTTTACGGACCTCTTAGGAATGGGGTGAGGTCCACAGTGGACAGTTTGTGGTTGAAACTGTGTGTGTTTGAGGCTGTAACAATGGAGTCAGGTAGAGCATTCCAGGCGTTGACCACTCTGTTGCGGAAGTCGTACTTTCTGCAATCGAGTTTGGAGTGGTTAACCTTGAGTTTGTATCTCTTGTTTCCCCGTGTATTATTGTGGTTGAAGCTGAAGTAGTCATTGACAGGTAGGACATTATAGCAGACAATTTTGTGTACTACGCTTACGTCAGACCATAGGGGGGCGTAGTTCCAGATTGTCCGAGGCCAAAATTTCGAGCCTGGTGGCCTAAGGGATTCCGTTGTGAACAGAGGAGTGGAGGACTCTTCTCGTGAAATACCTCTGGAGCCGCTCAATCGTATTAATGTCCGATATACAGTGTGGATTCCAGGTGGACGAGCTGTATTGGAGGATTGGTCTGGCAAAGGTTTTGTATGCCCTAGTTAGCAGTATAATGTTACCGGAGAAGAAGCTTTGCAAAATAAGGTTAACAACTCTTAATGCCTTTTTGGCAATGCTGTTAGGGTGGGCTCTGGGGCTTAAGCCGTTAGAGATAAGACAAGGATACCTAAGGAGGATTAGATATGGTGGTGTCCACTAGACCCATCTGCCTTGCAAAAGGGAGAAGACTGTCCACCCTTCTCAAATCAAAGTCCAGTTACCTTTTGGAAAAGCACTTCTGGGACAACCATCACCCGCATGACGGAGCATCTCCATAGACATGTTCATCCTTCTCCTGCCCATGTAGCAAAAGTCTGACGCCCCTCAAAAGCCCTCAAACCATCAGAAGGCAAGACAAAAACCAACGGATGGAAACTAATCAAGGAAGGAAGCAACCTAGAACTTTGGAGGAGTTTTCAAACAGTGAGAACTGTGGCGCATGTGTGGGATGCATGCGCAGGTGGAAGGCACATGTGTGGGGGGTGCTCACATTGCATTGGGGGGTTGTGCAGGTGCTCATGCCCCCCTGTGCCCTGTTTTGGGCCTGGGAGGCCTCCTGCACCCACCTAGAAGCCAAAATGGGGCACGGGGGGGATAGGCTGCATGTGCAGGGGCAGGGGGCATGCATGGGGGCAGGGCGCATGTGTGGGGGCGCTCGCATGGCATTTCAGGGTTTCGCATGCATGTGCATGCATTCACACACACACACACACGCTTTGGGGACTCGGCACCCAAAGGCTTAGCCACCCCTGGTCTACAGTCTCTTGCTAGAAGTCCTCCAAGGCCCCTTCCAGCTGTGTTCTTCTGCTGCTGCTACCCAGAATCAACTCAGAGGCCAGGCCTGGTTCCTCTGCCAGGTAAATGGCTCTGTGTCTATGGAAAGGTTTGCCCTCATCCCAAGAGTAGAAATGGTCTCATCTTCTGCCCGTGAATGCCGGCTTCTCCTCCTGCCTTGATCGTCAGGGGTTAAACCTCACCAGGCAGAAGGAGGCTTAACAAGAGGCAAAGGAGAAAAAGAAAAAGAGATTAGAGAAAGAGAGGAAAGGGGGGGATCAACAGGCAGCTAAGGAACAAACTAAATTACATTTCATCCAGGCTCCTGCGTTTGTTTGGCTGGAAGGAGCCAGGAGTTAGGATGTTTTATTCTAAATAGTCTATCAATCCATTGATTAATTTTACACTTTGTTCCTTATGAGGCCTGGTCTGGAGCCCTGGCTGTTGCTAGGGAAGCGGGGGGGGGGGGAGAAAAGCCAAAAAACGAACTCTTGGAGAGTTGGCAGGCTGTTGAAGGTGTTGTGTCTAGCCAGCAGGAAATTTTCCTCCAGGGAAATTTGGAGTGCTATAAACCCATTTGGTGAAGTTGAGCTCGGCTCTTTTTAAAAATAAAATAAAATAAGGCATCAGACTTTGTTAAAGCGAATTTTGAAGATACTAAGCCCTGGCTTGTAAATGGAGTGATAAAAGTAGATGGAAATGGGTTTTTTCTTCCAGATAGGGCATTACAAGGTTGATTAGCGGCAGCTGAATTTTTCTCCTAATGTACTATAATTAATTCTGGCACCGGCCTCCATTTATTCATGGAATGGAGTTTGCCAGCCGCTCTGATTTCTGTCAGAGCATCCATAAAAATCAAGAGGTCTGTGAGGGCCCATCGCTCCTTTCAGGAAAGGGATCCAAGGGATCAGTGAAGGGGAGAGGGAGGGACGGAGGGAGGGAAGGAAGGAAGAAAGAAAGAAAGAAAGAAAGAAAGAGGGAGGGAGGGAGGGGGGAGGAAGAGAAGGAAGGAAGGAGGAGGAGGGAGGAAGGGAGGAAGAGAAGGAAGGAAGGAAAGAGAGGGAGGGAGGGAAGGAACGAAGGAAGGAAGGAAAGAAAGAAAGAGAGGGAGGCAGGAGGAAGAGAAGGAAGGAAGGAAGGACGAGGGAGGGAGGAAGAAAAGGAAGGAAGGAAAGAAAGAAAGAGGGAGGGGAGAGGAAAGAAAGGGGAGGGAGGGAGGGAGGGAGGGAGGGAGGGAGGGAAAGAAAGAAAGGAAGGAAGGAAGAAAGAAAGAAAGAAAGAAAGAGGGATAGTGGAAGGAAGGAAGGAAGGAAGGATGAAGGAGAGAGGGAGGGAGGAAGAAAGGGAGAGAAAGAGGTTGGACCTCTTAGTCCTCCATTGCGTGAACCACCTATAGATGATTTATTTTCTCCTTGAAACAGAGAAGAACATGGGGAGAATCTGGTTGGATGGTCCAATCATGGCATTTCTAAGCTTCCATTGAAGCTTTGGAGGATTTTCCCTCGAATTTCTCGACCTGAAACCCTCCTTGTAAGAAAACCCAAGTCAGTGAAGCGTTTCCCCTTGATCTGCACTCCTGGCTCTTTATAATTCCCTCCTTCAACACAACTGCCTGGGACAAACACAGCTGGCTAATTTGCAGGTGCTCCCACTGCTGTGTGTTTGTGCTTCACAGCTCTCCTTCCTCCCTCCCAGGATTTATGAGCCTAATGAGCCACCCTTGTTCCCTGCGAGAGAGACGGGGAGAGGAAGGACACGGCACCACCAGGGCATGAAGGCAAGTTGAGGGCAGATGGAGGGAGAATAATAGGAGGGACGAGATCTTGGAGGTCATCTAGGCCAACCCGCTGCTCAAACAGAAGACCCTCAATCTCTGATGGCGAACCTATGACACACGGGCCCAAAGTGGCACACGGAGCCATGCCGCCCGTTCCTTTTCCGGGTTCCTGGTGCACATGTGCGTACGATGATCAGCAGCCCTTTGTGCCTCTGGCAGTGCCAGAAACCGGAAGAACTGGTCTTGCATTTTCCGGAGTGGCCAGGCCTGCCAGCCAGCTGGTCTTGCGTGCGCATGCACACCAGTAACCCAGAAGATTAGCTGGCCAGTTTGAATGCGTGTGCCAGAAACCCGGAGTTCATTTCTTGGCATGCGCAGGACCCCCTGGGCAGCTCCTCTTCTGGGTTGCAGCCCAGGTGCGCCTGCTCCCTTTTCGGCACTCGATGCCGAAAAGGTTCGCCATCTCCGCCCTACATCACCCCAGACGGATTGGTTCTCCAATTTCTTCTTTGGAAAATCTGGTGATGATGGAGCTGTCGTGGCCTGCCAGCTGCCAGCAGAGCTGGTGGCAAACTCAGACGATGAGGAGGTTGGGGAGGAACCTGGGCCAGTTCTGGAGTCTGGAGAAGGCTCTGGTGGATGCTCAGCGTCGTCCGACATTTCCCAGCCACCGGAGAGGCAGCTGCCTTTGGAGGCTGCTATGAGTGAGGAGGAGGAAGAACAGCTGGGGCCTGTTCCAGATGCACGTATGCGCAGAGCTGTTAGGAAAGGAGAACAACTAAGGACAAGGAGCACGTGGACGCTGAATGGCCCCTCCCTGGCTGGGGAATAAATAGAAGGAAAGGTTGTCGTAGGAGACAACAGTTCGTATTTCTGAAGATTTTGCTCATGATGTTTTGTGCCTCAGAGACGGCTTGCCAGAGTTTAATTTGCAGCTTTGGGGCTGGGAGCTCATAGCCTGTCAATCATCCCAAGGAACTGATAAGGTCTGTTACTGCAATTAACTCTTTGAAAGACCATTGCCCGGACTTTTCAGGTGTGTAAATCCCATTAATTCGCAGGAGGTAAATCAAGAAGGGTTTTTCAGGACAAGGAGACCTGAAGACCCTAAATCTGTGTTTCTGCTAAAGGCTGGGTCAGAACGGGAGCGCTCACAACTCCTCACAACCATTCCACCGGTTGATTGCCCTCACTGTCAGGAAATTATCTCCTTAGTTCCAAGTTATTTCTCTCCTTGATTAGTTTCCAACCAATGCTTCTTGTCCAGCCTTTAGGAGCCCATGAATGAAGGGTCCTGATGTGTGCAGATAAAAAGATAATAGCAATAGCAATAGCAATAGCAGCTAGACTTATATACCGCTTCCTAGGGCTTTCAGCCCTCTCTAAGCAGTTTACAGAGTCAGCATATCGCCCCCACAATCTGGGTCCTCATTTTACCCACCTCGGAAGGATGGAAGGCTGAGTCAACCCTGATAAGATCTCCAAGGTTCTTTGATCACTTCAGGCAAGCCTTCTCATCCTCTCAGAGAGTAAGGACTATTAGCATGCGCTTCTAAAACCCATTATTTTATACGCTTGGGTTAGCCCCCCACTGCTCTTTACCACTGGCCCTCTGGAGCACCTTCTGAGGACTTCTTGTCCATTGCTCAACTGTTCACCCTCTTGACTGCAACTTGTCTGGTGACCTGGAGAAGCCACTGTGAATTGGCTCACATGGAACACTCGGGCAGCAACGCTCTCGACCAAGAGGGCTTCACAAAAAAGAAACACTCGCAACCCTTGGTTAACCTTTCTGAGTTCTGGTGTCACCTGAGGCCAAGCTTTCAATGGAAAGGCCAAGAGGACACTCAAAGGGTGTTAATCTAAGTGGCCCAGCAGAACGGGGGGGGAGGGGTTGAACAAGTGGGAACGTAATTAAAATTTAAGAGGAAACTGGCCATGGAAAGAAGACATTCAAGAAGAGGCAAAAGCTTTCAGTGGAAGAAGGTTGATGCAACACATGGGATTTTTCTAGCTCTGCCTCTCTTCTTATTTAAGAGCATAAGCAGCGTGGATAACAAGTATTGGAACTAAGGTTGGTTTACATTTGGTTTATCGGAGTGATTATTACATTTCTAACCTCCTCCACAAGGGATTATATAAGATAAAGGCAATGCATTCAAGCCCATCCCTAGGTTAAAAGCTTGGGGAATTTTGGGGTCCCAGCCAGGATTTTCAAGGACTTGTGCATCACAGAACATAGGATAACAGAGTTGGAAGGGACCTTGGAGGTCTTCTAGTCCAACCTCCTGCTTGATCAGGGGACCCGTTTCAGACAAGTGCCTGTCCAATTTCTTCTTAAAAGCCTCCAGTGATGGTGGGGTACCCACAACTTCTGAAGGCAAGTTGTTCCCCTGATCAATTGTCCTCCCCATTAGGAAATTTCTCCTCAGTTCTAGGTTGCTTCTGTCCTTGTTTCCATTTGTTGTCCCGCCCTCAGGTGCTTTGGAGAATAGCTTGACTTCCTCTTCTTCATGGCAGCCCCTCAAATACTGGAACACTGCTATCATATCACCCCCTAGTCCTTCTTCTCACTAGACGAGACATACCCAGTTCCTGCAACCATGCTCCGTATGTTTTAGCCTCCACCCAGGGGTAAAATTCAGCAGGTTCTGACAGGTTCTGGAGAACTGGTAGCGGAAAATTTTAGTAGTTCGGAGAACCGGCAAATACCACCTCTGGCTGGCCCCAGAGTGGGATGGGAATAAGGATTTTGCAATATCCTTTCCCCAGGAATGGGGAGAGAATGGAGATTTTGCAGTATCCTTCCCCCAGGAGTGGGGAGGCAATGGAAATTTTACGCTATCCTTCCCCCTGGATTGGGGATGGAATGGAAATTTTACACTATCCTTCCCCCAGGAGTGGGGAGAGAACGGGGATTTTGCAGTATCCTTCCCCTGGATTGGGGAGGGAATAGGGATTTTGCAGTATCCTTCCCCTGGAGTGGGGAGGAAATGGAAATTTTACACTATCCTTCCCCCAGGAGTGGGGAGGGAATGGAAATTTTACACTATCCTTCCCCCTGGATTGGGGATGGAATGGAAATTTTACACTATCCTTCCCCCAGGAGTGGGGAGAGAACGGGGATTTTGCAGTATCCTTCCCCTGGATTGGGGAGGGAATAGGGATTTTGCAGTATCCTTCCCCTGGAGTGGGGAGGAAATGGAAATTTTACACTATCCTTCCCCCAGGAGTGGGGAGGCAATGGAAATTTTACACTATCCTTCCCCCTGGATTGGGGATGGAATGGAAATTTTACACTATCCTTCCCCCAGGAGTGGGGAGAGAACGGGGATTTTGCAGTATCCTTCCCCTGGATTGGGGAGGGAATAGGGATTTTGCAGTATCCTTCCCCTGGAGTGGGGAGGAAATGGAAATTTTACACTATCCTTCCCCCAGGAGTGGGGAGGGAATGGAAATTTTGCAGTATCCTTCCCCTGGATTGGGGAGGGAATAGGGATTTTGCAGTATCCTTCCCCCAGGAGTGGGGATAGAATGGAAATTTTGCAGTATCCTTCCCCTGGATTGGGGAGGGAATAGGGATTTTGCAGTATCCTTCCCCCAGGAGTGGGGATGGAATGGAAATTTTGCAGTATCCTTCCCCCAGGAGTGGGATGGGGATGGAGATTTTGCAGTATCCCTCCCCTGCCATGCCCACCAAGCCACACCCACACAACTGGTAGTAAAAAAAAATTGAATTTCACCACTGCTCCAGCCCCCTCATCATCTTCCTTGCTCTTCTCTGCACTCTCAACATCTTTTTTTTAATACATCGTGGTGACCAAAATTGGATTCAGGATTCCAAGCGGGGCCTTGCCAAGGCTTGGTGAGGCTTTGTCTTTGAGAGCAAGTTTTTCTCTTTGTCCTTAAAGGGTCAAGCCACTCTTCCTCTGTGCCATTTTTCTTACTCTGTCCCATTGCAATGATTTCTGAATGATATGCTGGCCTGATTAACACTGGTTCACTTCTGCTCCATCAACTGGCTTCCTTTAATCCATTAATCTACACCATGTCGTTGACTTTGGTCTGCAACCTGAAACAGTCTGATTTTTCTCCGTGGCTACGGTGCACCAGCACAGGGCTGGCCTTTCTCCAGAAAAGCCGAGCGCCGACACTATTTTATATGCATCGGTGTTTATCATGAGTTATTTCCTTTCCCAGGTATACATTTGTTTCCTCTTTCTTTTCCTTTCTCCCTCACCCTCCTTGGCGGGCTTTGGCCTCATCTATCAATCCTTTCACTCCTGCAAGGGCAGCGGCTGAACTGAATTTCAAAATGTTGTCAGACCGAGCAGGGTCTGATAGGGAAAGAAGCAAAAGGAACGTTGCTTTCTTCAATAAGAATGTCAGGGGTCCAAACAGCATCCAAAATTAAATCAGAGTGCAAGGCAAAGGATTCCTCAAAGCTCCAATTGATGAAGAGAGCCGTGTTGGCACATCTGGGAAAACCTGAATCTGAAAGCTTCCCAGTTTTCCCCACCCCAGTTGAAAGTTCAAGATCTTGTCCCTACATCCACAAGTCCGAGGAGCCAAGGTGGCGCAGTGGTTAGAGTGCAGTACTGCAGGCCACTTCAGCTGACTGCTATCTGCAGTTCGGCGGTTCAAATCTCACCGGCTCAAGGTTGACTCAGCCTTCCATCCTTCCGAGGTGGGTGAAATGAGGACCCAGACTGTGGGGGCGATATGCTGACTCTGTAAACCGCTTAGAAAGGGCTGAAAGCCCTATGAAGTGGTATATAAGTCTAACTGCTATTGCTATTGCTATTGCTAAGTCCATCACATGGTCCAATCTCCCACTGCCACACTGGCAGTTCCACCCATCCAATTCCGGTCAGGTGCAGAGGTGCAAAGACAAAGGATGACCTTGGCTTTCTGGAAAGAATTTTGTTATGGCTACTTCATATCTAACTCCATACAATCTCCTCTCCCATTTTCCCACAATAGAAAATGCATAGTAGAATAATAGAAAATGTGGCAGGCCAGAGACCCACAAGAAAAGATGGCTGACAAGGAAATCAGAAGTAGGAGGAAGGAGAGATCTCAGTCAATCTATTCTAGAAGTCCTAACTCAGCTTTGGGTTGGCTTAACATTTCTCAGCCTAATTAACCGTGGCCAGTTGGAGCCTCTGAAGACACTTGTGGAAGGTTTCACTGGGGAGTGGGGGGTTAAATTGATGTTTCGAAGCATATCATCCACAGCTATATGATTGATTGATTGATTGATTGATTGATTATTGACCAGCAGGTCCATGATGTGGATTTTTGATGGTGTTACAGATATCAAGAGACATGGTGGCTCAGTGGCTAAGACACTGAGCTTGTTGATCAGAAAGGTCAGCAGTTTGCCAGTTCGAATCCCTAGCACCGCGTAATGGAGTGAGCTCCCATTACTTGTCCCAGCTTCTGGGAAAGCATGTAAAAATGCAAGTAGAGAAATAGGAACCACCTTTGGTGGGAAGGTAACAGCGTTCTATGCGCCTTCGGCATTGATTCATGCCAGCTACATGACCACAGAGATGTCTTCGGACAGCGCTGGCTCTTTGGCTCTGAAATGGAGATGAGCACCATCCCCTAGAGTCGGGAACGACTAGCACATATGTGTGAGGAGAACCTTTACCTTTACTTACAGATATAATTGCAGGATGTAAGCTGTTCCGAGTAAAGCAATTGACTGATGGTAAATTTGTCAATGTCGATAGTGTTCAAGTGGCACTCCAGATGTTTTGAGGTTGCACCCAAGGTGCCTATAACTATTGATACTACCTTTGCTCTCCTTTGCCACCATCGTTCTATCTCTATTTGTGGGTCTCTGTCTTTTGTGACCTTCCACAGTTGTTTCTCTTTTCTTCTGCTGTCTCCAAGTACTGCCGCATCACTATAATAATTATTACTACCATTATAACTTTTTCCAGCAATGCAAACAAAGCGTTCCATTGTTTCCAGAAAAATTCCACTCTTTCCCAAGCCGTCAGAACGGAAAACCAGCAACACAAAATCTTGCCAGGAGGTGACTGCAAAGGTCTAACAGCAGGTTTAGGGTGTCATCGGGTGAGTGATGAAATCACATCTGGAACCGTTTGTTGAATAAATAAAACGGGCACGCTCATCTATCACTGCCCAGCCTTCCCATCTGTAAAGGAAAGGGAGAAATAAATTCTCCCATCGTAGATATTGAAAACTCAGATGATGCACTGCACTTCGAAGTGACCGTCCAAAACCGTGATTGGTAAAAGTGGCAATAGTCTCATGCTAAAGGAAGGAAATATTGTTGATCAGGATGAATCAGACAATTGTTTGTTTGTTTGTCTCAATTAGAATAGAATAGAATAGAATAGAATAGAATAGCAGAGTTGGAAGGGACCTTGGAGGTCTTCTAGTCCAACCCCCTGCTCAGGCAGGAAACCCTTCACCACTTCAGACAAATGGCTATCCAACATCTTCTTTAAGACTTCCAGTGTTGGAGCACTTACAACTTCTGGAAGCAAGTTGTTCCGCTGATTAATTGTTCTGAAATTTCTTTAGTTCTAAGTTGCTTCTCTCCTTGATCAGTTTCCACCCATTGCTTCTTGTCCTGCCTTCAGGTGTTTTGGAGAATAGTTTGACCCCCCAAATCTTCTTTGTGGCAGCCCCTCAAATATTGGAAGACTGCTATCATGTCTCCCCTGGTCCTTCTTTTCATCAAATTTGACGTACCCAGTTCCTGCAACTCTTCTTCATATGTTTTAGCCTCCAGTCCCCTAATCCTCTTTATTGCTCTTCTCTGCACTCTTTCCAGAGTCTCCACATCTTTTTGGATGTTGATTAAAGGATGACATGTTTAAAAGTTAGAATAAGAGATGGAAATAAGAGAAAAGGGGGATATTAGTGTGTACACTTCTATATGTAATAAAATAAGAGCAGTAATAAGAGAAAACATGGGATAATCGAATAGTGACAGATTGCAAGTTTATACAAATATGTATTACTGTTAGAAATATATCAGTTGGTTGAAAGTAATAACTATGACTAATGCTTTTAGTTTGATTTGTATTAGAATGTAGGGCAGTCAGCTGCCATGCTGTTCAGGCATTGATATGTTTGTAAATAAATACATTATTTATTTAAAAAAATTAACCTGAGAATTAAACATTAAAATAGGGTTGAAAATTTTAGAGCACAAGGACAAATATCAAAAAGGGGGAAATAGTTCTTCAAAAATACTTTATTAAAAAAAATTAAGTCTAGTTTGTTTTTGCCAGGTCATCGGATAATATTTGGAATTCAACTCCAGAACTGGACTTCTGAGTTTGTCCCTGATGCTTTATTTATTGATGATTAATATTTCATACTTCTAAACTGAACCATCTCACTCAAAGAGGATGGTGTACAATGTAATATTATATAACTAGTAAGCAAAAGAACGTAAAACAATGAACATCAAAATTAAATTAGGGTTTAAAAAAATTAATTGATAGCACGAGGGTAAACATCAACAGAGAGAAAAATTATTATTTTGAAAAATGTATTTATTAATTATTACAAAATAACGCCTGGTTTTGTTGTGCTTTGGGTAATATGATTTGGCATTCAACCCCCAGAGAACGAGACTTTTGTCTCTCTTCTTTGTTCTTCAGTCTGCTTGAGAATTATTTTCACATGTCCATTAGAAAGACAGTAAGATTCATCCCCCCCCCCCGTTGCTTCATATAATACTTTCCCCAGCAAGCCTTAATACCTGATTTTCCTTGCCTTTCGTTTTTATTTATTTTTTTAAGGCTGTGGCATTCCAAAGGGCTTAAGAAAACCTTGGCTCCGAAGCTTTTCTCCCTTTCGTCTCCGTGTTACAGGCCTCTCTGAGTTAAGATAACTACAGGTTGAGTATTATTTTACTAGGCTATTAATAATGGCCCCCTGTGTATTGTAAAACATCAATGGGGAGGATTGAGTGTCTTCAGTCACCCATGAAATGTGTAATGTTAATAACAGCCTTGTAAAATGGCATTTGGCAACACAAAGGGCTAACCTTCCAGAGGGACACGCTGCCACAGGAGAGTTGTTGGTAACCCCATATCCAAATCTGGATAGTTTATGGCGCAAGAGGCAGACATTTGAAAAGTAAAGGGTTAAATTAAGACCAGAAAGACATTTCTTGCTGGTTTCCCCTTCCTTTTAAATTAATTGCGGTGAGATTTCAGTGTACGTACACACACACACACACACACATATACACCCCAACATATTTATGGACAAAGATGTTCTCCATTAGGCATTCCAATTGACGTAGCTCAGGGCTTCCAAGGGACTCCTTAAAATGGAAATAAAAACCAGCACAAATGGACTCCTTTGAGTTGCGTCGTGGTGCAGAGAGTGGGGTGAGTGGGGGCCTCCTTCCCAGAACAAGTGGAGAATGGCCACGCAGTGACGTGGGTAGGGAGGTTGCAATGGTCCTTGTGCAGTCAGCATAAGATTGCAATGGTCACTGCATGGTCAACAGAAGATTGCAATGGACATTGTGGGGTCAAGACTTGAATAGCCGTAAAAAAAGTCTGCATCAAAGAAAAATACCTAAGGAAGAATATCATCCAGAAAGTTTACATTAAAAGGCGATATTGTTTCAGAAATGTGTGTTGACGGCTATCAGTGTAACTATTGTTGCTTTGTATGCAGTGGAGATGGGAGCCGTCTCGGAGGCTGCAAATGAAAACCCCCATACATTTTTTTTAACATCTTTCCTTTTGCATTCAAGCCAACCAACCAGAATCCTGCCTAGGTAACCCAAACAGTCATCCAGATTGAATTTGCAGTGATAAAACCTCCAAGTATCTGAAAGAGATTAACTAAAGTGGAGGTATAAACAATTGAACGTCTTGAAGCTCAGGTTAACTCAAAGAAGCCATTAAATCGCCGTTGACAATTTCTTCTCCCCGAGATTTTGCTGGAGGTCAGCCAGGGTGTGGCACTTGGGGCACGCATAAGGGTTAGATTTTGTGTACACACACACACAGACACACACATATACACACAATCTAAGCCAAGACCTTGCGTCTTTGAAGTATAGGACTGGTCAAAAGCCAAGCTGTTCAATCTTTTTACCAATACATTTACCCTATCCATTACAAGGGGGGTGTTTATTTCCCCTTTGCAAGAACGGTTGATGGGGGGGGGGAGAAAGAATGCAAGATTTGGAGGGCTTTTCAGAGAGTTTTCGAGGAAATCTGTTGGAGGAAGGCCGGGGGCGTTCCTGGCAGAAGGAATGGGTATCAAGATGTTGGTAATTGATAGAGACACAATAAAATGAAGTAATTTCCCTACTTCTGCTCCATGTTTATCAGAGGCCCGTCTCCTGGGCCGATGGGGTGGAGGGGGGAGGCTGGAAAGGAAGGCGAACTGGGTAACCTGACACGGCTTTAAAAAAAAAACTGTTCTTTCTCCAAGGTTATTAAGATTTCTTTTCCCCCCCCCCCTTTTAAAAAAAAGTGCTGGCAGAATTTTGGAGGCCGTCCATGTGAAAGGAAGAAACGAAACCATTTGGGATGGAGAGGTAGGGAGTAGGAAGGTGGGGAGGGGAGCTTTTAAAAATGGAACTGATTTATGCTCTCTAATGTTTTCAAGACTGTGTCAATTAAATTTTAAGTTCCCGGGCAGGCTGCTTGGAGAAGTAATTTGAGACGTTCTCCCCCCCCCCCCAGCCAAGAGGAACCCCCTTTTTCAGATTGTAAGAGCCGGTGCTTGCAACGAAGCGACAGACGCTGGGATTTTTGCATCCAAATGACCCATGAAGGAGAAAAAGGCAAGGACAGGCCTGCGTCAAAAAACCTGCTTGAGGATACCTGGAGGTTTTGGGGGTTTTTTTAAGCTCTTCATGAGCTCCAAAGCTCTCATCCTGCCTTGTGAAATTTATTAACAGGGTGAACTTTCAACCGTGTTTTTCTCCAGGGCTGAATTCTCAATGCAACTTCTCTATGGAATGTGGAAACACTCAATGTGACGGAAACAAGATCTGCCTTCCTGCCTGCTTTTGCAAGATGCATTCACCTGAATGAATATTTTAATAGCTTCCTTTGGTGGTTTATTTAATTCATCGCTTGAAACACATACCAGGAGTTTCTAGAGCAGATGAACATGGGAGGGGAGCATCATCTCATAACCTGAACGGTTAGGAGATGATGCTCCCTAACCCTAAACTTAACCCTAACCCTAACCTGAATCCTAATCCTCAATGACCATCCAGAAAGTATCAGCTGATGCATATAGTAGCGATTCTTGGGTGCAACCACACCTGTTTTTAGATGCCACCAGAGCAGTGGTGGAATTCAGAAATTTTTACTAGTGGCTCTGTGGGCGTGGCGTGGTGGTCGTGGTGTGACTTGGTGGGCGTGGCTTGGTGGATGTGGCAGGGGAAGGATACTGCAAAATCCCCATTTCCTCCCAATCATCTGGGACTCCAGGGGCAGAGAATGGATGGGGGCAGGGCCAGCCAGAGGTGGTATTTACCGGTTCTTTGAACTACTCAAAATTTCCGCTACCGGTTCTCCAGAACTGGTCAGAACCTGCTGAATCCCATCTCTGCACAATAACTTTTCTCTTTCTATTTCTGTTTTAAATTTACGTAGAAAACAGCAGCTGGAGAGCTACAGCTTGTCTTGACTTCCAACATTCATTTCATGACTTGCTCCAGAAGTGGTGGGTGATCCAACACTGGAGGTTTTGAAGAAGAGATCGGACAACCCTTTATCTGAAAAGATAGAGGATTTCCTGCTTGAGCAGGTGGTTGGACTAGAAGACCTCCGAGGTCCCTTCCAACTCTGGTTGTTCCAAAGTTGATTTTTTTTAAAAAGAGGAAAGTGGACTTTCTTGTTTTTCTTAGAAGTCGTTTCGCTTCTCATCCAAGAAGCTTCTTCAGCTCTGATCAGATAGGGCCAATGGAAGGATTTATATTCCTTGCAGACTGCTGGTCATTTGCACCCTTTTAGAGAGTCCTTGAGGCCACTTGGAGGTTTCCCTGTGTCCTCAGTGGTGCAAATGGGCATGGAGCATTTTCCAAGTGAAATTTGCCCACTTGATGACTTAACGACGTTCCTTGCCTTGTTCTTAAGTGGATCACTGCAGTTGTTGATCTAGTAATGCAGCTGTTAAATGAATCTTAAGAGCCGAGGTGGCGCAGTGGTTAAATGCAGCACTGCAGGCCACTTCAGCTGACTGCAGTTCTGCAGTTTGGCTGTTCAAATCTCACCAGCTCAGGGTTGACTCAGCCTTCCATCCTTCCGAGGTGGGTGAAATGAGGACCCAGACTGTGGGGGCAATATGCTGACTCTGTAAACCGCTTAGAGAGGGCTGAAAGCCCTATGAAGCGGTATATAAGTCTAACTGCTATTGCTATTGCTATTGCTAATCTGGCTTCCCCTTTGACTTATCAGGAGGTCGCAAAAGGGGATCATGTGATCCCAAGAACACTGCGACCGTCATAAATATGAGTTAGTTGCCAAACGTCTCAACTTTGATCAAGTGACCATGGGGATGCTGCAACGGTCATAACTGTGAAAAACCATCATGGGTTGCTTTTTTCAGGGCTGTTGTAACTTTGGACCATCACTAAATGAACTGTTGCCACTGGAAGGCTACCTGTATTTCTTGTGAGGGACTCAAGCTAAGGCAAAAAGATTTCCAACTAGCTGACTTGATTAATTTGCTCCCTGCCCCATTGGATTGGGTGGGACAGGGGTCTGTGAACCATCCATCTCCACCCTGTTCAGCCTCGCAGGAGAACATCGTTCTGGCATGTTGTCACAAGCAATTATGGTCTCTTGGTCCAAAGTGGAGCTGCAACACACCAACACAAGCACAATTATCTTCTCCTTTACAACAGGTGTCTTAACTTGGGGTGGGGGGGGGCCCTTGATTCCAGGAGTGCAGGGCAAAAAGCTGGGGAGAGCCATAATTACAGAGGGAGGAAAGGGGGATGGAAAATGCTAACTTCCTTGCCTTCCCAAGCCAGGGAAGAGTAATTGCAAAATTAGAAAGAAAGGATGGAGGTTGTTAAAAAAAGAGACACCCGGGGGGAAAGCGAGGTGTTCGAATGAAAGATGAACCAGTGGCTGCTACTTTTAGACTTCCCTTCTTCTTCTTCTTCTTCTTCTTCTTCAAGGAATCGAATGTGCCAGGGGAGAATTCATCAATAGACCTCTGGCATAAAGGATCTTTTGTGTAGAAAAAAAAAAGAGGAACGCAAAAATCGGGTGTGTTTTGCATTTGAGGCACTTGACACTGCGTTGAAAGCTGAACTTTATTGCACAATCATCGGGGGGGGGGTTGGAGGAATTTACATTTCACGGAAAGTCTGCCTTGGCTGGATTATCTTCGCCATTAACCAAGTAGGGATTTACCTGCAGTCTTCCTTGGGGGGGGGGGTGTCAAACGCAGGCACAGACAAAGAGAGGATTTTACATCTTCAGTGGCTGCAGTTCAACCATCGTAGCCTCTGGATTTATCATCTTTAGAATCATCGGCTTGTCGAATTGAAAAGGATTGTCAACGTCAGCCAAATTTTTTGCTCTGGGCCAGGAATCCAGGTTAAAGCATCTCTGATGGATGGCTGTCCGGCCTTGGCTGGAACATGTCCAGGGAAAGTAAAACACGCTCACCACCTTACCCCTGAATTCACTTTTGAACTGGTTTTACTATCACAAGGTTGGGATTATAGGACTTTGGGAGAACTAAAGGTAAAGGTTCCCCTCGCATATACGTGCTAGTTGTTCCCGACTCTAGGGAGTGGTGCTCATCTCCATTTCAAAGCTGAAGAGCCAGCGCTGTCCGACGACGTCTCCGTGGTCATGTGGCCAGCATGACTAAACGCCGAAGGCGCACGGAACGCTGTTCCCTTCCCACCAAAGGTGGTTCCTATTTTCCTACTTGCATTTTTTACCTGCTTTCGAACTGCTAGGTTGGCAGAAGCTGGGACGAGTCACGGGAGCTCACTCCGTTATGCGGTGCTAGGGATTCGAACTACCGAACTGCCGACATTTCTGATCAATAAGCATCTTAGCCAGTGAGCCACTGCGTCTCTTGAACAAGAGATTACAAAGTCTAAAAATGGAAGGAAGTGTGAGAAAGAATCTCAAAATAAATCCTCCTTGATTTTGATTACCATAAAATAGGACAAAGAGAAAGTAGGACAGCCTTTCAAGATTCTGTTGTTCTATCTTGCTACAAGAAAGAGTATTCCTAGGATGTCTCAAGTGTCTCTTTCTAGATCAGACCTACGTCGAAGGATTAATATCAGGTTCTCAAATACAAACAACGGTATCTTTCCAGAAAACCCCAGGTAGAATAGCAATAGCAACAGCTGTTAGAATTATATACCGCTTCATAGGGCTTTCAGCCCTCTCTAAGCGGTTTACAGAGTCAGCTTATTGCCCACAACAACAATCCGGGTCCTCATTTTACCCACCTCGGAAGGATGGAAGGCTGAGTCAACCCTGAGCCGGTGAGATTTGAACAGCCGAACTGCAGAACTGCAGTCAGCTGAAGTAGCCTGCAGTGCTGTATTTAACCACTGCGCCACCTCGGAACATGTCACTGTCCTCCAGCAACTAGAATTGAGGTTAAGCTGATAGCAATAGCAATAGCAGTTAGACTTATATACTGCTTCATAGGGATTTCAACCCTCTCTAAGCGGTTTACAGTATCAGCATATCGCCCCCACAGTCTGGGTCCTCATTTTACCCACCTCGGAAGGATGGAAGGCTGAGTCAACCCTGAGCCGGTGAGATTTGAACCGCCGAACTGCAGATAACAGTCAGCTGAAGTGGCTGCAGTACAGCATTCTAACCACTGCGCCACCTTGGCTGATGTTCCTACGTAACTAACAAAGCAGATGATTTGGTTTTTATATTAGAAGAACCACCAGAAACTGGTCCTAAACTGGTAAAGAAAATTGAGGATTATGGAGAAGTGGCAGGGTTGAAAATAAACAAAGAAAAAAATAAAGTTAAAAACCTTACAGATAAAAATAGAATTGACAGAGAAAATAGGCCTACAGATAGTAAAGAAAGTTGCACATTTAAGCATCTATTTAACAGCAAGATGTGCAACCATTAAAAAGATGATAACTATATAAAACTAATGCAACAAACTAAGTTAGACTTGGAGAAATGGAAGAACTTACAACTATCTTTGATAGGGAGAATAGCCACTATAAAAATGAATATACTACCGAAATTACTTTTTAACAATTTCAAACGATATGGATAAAAATAGAGGAAAAAATACTTTGAAGAACTAAATAGCATAACTAACATTTCCATGCAAAACCTAAACTCCTCCTGAAGGGCCAGAGGTGAGCTGAGGTCTCCCCTGTTTCCTACACATGTCTTCCGTGGGAAGATTAACCATGATGCTCATTAAGTACCAACTGGCTAAAAATTAAATACCAGAAGAACGTTGTATTTTTCGCAAGATGGATGAGATAGGAGGGAAAAGAACCTCAAGAGGAAAAGCCACGAAGATGATGGATTTCTGTTTGTGCTGAGCAAGATAAGGGAGGTTTGGCAGCGTCTTCTAAAAATCACATTTTGCACAGATTTGTGTTGGAGATCAAAGCTAAAGAAAGGAGGGAAGGAGATTTCAAGAGGGGATGCTGAAGAAAAAGAAAACTGCATTATGGGTAGGCTTCAAGAGAATACATGGAAATTGATATTTCAGACCAGACTTAAAAGATTCCCATGACCTCAAACCCTTAAAACTTTGGGCCAAGAGCCAAGCAAGCTATTACATCAACCTTCCCCAACCTGATGCCCTCCAGATGTTTGGGGATTTCAGCCCCCAGAAGTCTCGGCTTGGATGGATAGATGTCCAGCGCAGGTGTTTCCGCTGAAGGAGAAATTAAATGGGGATGGAAAGAGTGTGAAGGGAAGAGCTTCAACAGGATTTCCAGATGCAGACAGATGTGAAAGCACACTCCATCACAAAATACTCTCTCTGGACTTTCTCCACATGTAAGCGCACGATCTCTACCAAGCCACTGCGTTAATATATATATATATATATATATATATATATATATATATATATATATATATATATATATATATATATATCAGTGTGCAATCTTCACATGTGTTCATGCCTTTTTCTGTTTTTGCCGTGATGTGAATGCAGGTATCAATAGCATATATAAGTAAGTAAGTGTGTGTGTGTGTCTGTGTGTGTGTGTGTGTGTGTGTGTGTGTGTGTGTGTAAAACTCTGGAACGCCTCAAGCAATTTCAACCAAACTTGGTACACAGATGACTTACTCTCTGGAGACAAATACTGTGGGAGTAAGACATCCCTAACACCCCTCAGGATGTGTATTCGGCTAAGAAAGGATTTTTCGAAATGACCATCAGATCATTAATATCTCTTATATGGTATTTATATATATATATATATATATATACTTAAAGTCACAACCCCTGGTATGCCCAAGTATGGGAGGAAGGTCACACTTCCACTCTCTGTCATTAGGCTCGTCACAAGAGACCATCCAGACAGAAACCCAATATTTTTTACTGTTGCCTTTTTGTTACATTTGCTATATTTATGCTGATAAATAAATAAAGGGAGACTAGTATAGATCTTTGTAGCTCAAATGGTTAACTCCCTGCCTGGGAGGCAATAGAGCACAGGTTCGATTCCCAACTTGGGTATGGCTAGCTGATGAGAGCTAAATAGCTTGAAATAGATCTATACTAGTCTCCCTTTATTTATTTATCAGCATAAATATAGCATATATATATATATATATATATATATATATATATATATATATATATATATATATATATATATATATATATATAAACATGCTCTGATGCTAAAGAATTGGGCATTCTACTCCCCCTCCCCACCTGAAAAGAACTCTGTTCCGACTGCCAGTTGCCTCACATTCCATTACCTCAGTTCAAACTGGTAGACGTTCCACTCCTTCACTCAGGAGCAGTCTTGGGCTCCTTACAGTACTAAACGTCGGTACCTCAACAAGATGTCTATGCCTTCCACCTATGGCACGGCTTCCGGACTCAAGGCGGCAGGAGAGATATTCCCTTACGTGTTTCAATCACTGACCACCACTGAGCCAACGGATTGTGAACTGAATTTCTCCTGCATAGCCTGGTCACATAGTTTCGTCGTGAAACACGGCTATCCAGCTAGTATAATATAATGTTATGTTATGCACAGATATATATATAGAGGATTGTGTGTCTGTTAGTATGATATACTCGGTTAGGGATTTTCTTTCTTTTATTTTGAGTTATTGGGATGTATTTGTGTTGGGGGGGTTGTTGCACTAAGGGAGGCTCAGCCAATCTCATTGTACATGTTGTGGCCCACCAGTGGCCAGTGGAGCTGGCAGCAGAGTAGACTTTGAGGAGGCTGGGGAGGAAGAAGGGCCAGTCCTGGAGTCTGGGGAAGGCTCTGAGGAGGGCTCTGTGTCGGAGGCAGAGTGGGGGCCAGGGCCGTATGCCAGCTATCAGCTGCCTTCAGAGTCAGACATCAGGGAGGCAGAAGAACAGCTGGAGCCTCTTCCCAGTGTGTGCATTCGCAGAGCTGCCAGAATAAGAGAACAACTCAGAAATCAGAGTCGACTTGGGAGTAAAGCCACAGGTGGAACATGATTGGCCCCTCCCATAGGAAATAATAGAGGAGTGAAAGGGGAGGGGGCTTTTGCAGGAAACATTTCGGTCATTCGGTCATTAGATTAACTTAAGGAGTGTGAAGATCTGCCCGTGAATCTCACAGACTCTGTGCCCAGCGTTTCCTTGCACAGCACCTCAGTTGGAAAATATCTACATGGCAGCTTCCCAAGATAGATAAGGTCTGTGGTCATAAATATTCCTTTTAAAGACTTCTGCTGAATGTGAATGAGAAGAATTCACATCCGTTTAACAAAAGGGGTTTTGTCAGGACCAGGATTCTGCCTCGTGCTTTTTTGGGAAGCCTCGGTCAGAACTGTACACATGTTGTGCATTGACAACAAAGGTTTGAATTTGCAGTCCTTCCCATTAAAAATTCTGGGGTTTGCTACAGATGTCAGGAACGCAAAGAAAATTCCTCCTGATTTAGAAGTCTTGCGCTGCCTTGGGCTGGCATTATGGGCAGATGTAGAATAATTAATGTGAGCACCAGAGAGAGGGAGCCAAAAGGATATCAGCTGAATTGAGAAAGCGTTCAGCGGGGAGATTAAAAACATAATTTGATGGAATGTTCCAGGAAGAGGAAAAAGTCATTCCGAGACCACCAAGGCTTTGTTCCAGCTGTTATCCGAAACTGCGAAACAGGGGGACAAAATAGAAAGAAGGACAAGCTGTGTCATTCCCAAATTTACATAGCAATAGCAATAGCAGTTCGACTTATATACCGCTTCATAGGGCTTTCAGCCCTCTCTAAGCGGTTTACAGAGTCAGCATATTGCCCCCAACAACGATCTGGGTTCTCATTTTACCCACCTCGGAAGGATGGAAGGCTGAGTCAACCTTTGAGCCGGTGAGATTTGAACAGCCGAATTTACATGTCATGCAGGAGGAGCTAAGCACAGAATGGATCCCTACTTGGGAGGGTCTGGAAAGCACAGGACTAACCTGTTTCCTGGATTTTTCACATTCAGTCAAAATACAAGCCAAAAAGTTGGAATTAAGATTGCCAGGAGAAATATCAGCAACCTCAGATATGCAGATGATACCACTCTGATGGCAGAAAGTGAAAGAGCCTCTTGATGCGGGTGAAGGAGGAGAGTGCAAAAGTTGGCTTGAAACTCAACATTAAGAAAAATAAGATCATGGCATCCGGCCCTCTCAATTCCTGGCAAGTAGATGGGGAAGAAATGGAGGTAGTGGCAGATTTTACTTTCCTGGGCTCTAAAAACACTGCAGATGGGGACTGTAGCCAAGAAATTAAAAGACGCTTGCTCCTGGGGAGGAAAGCGATGGCAAATCTAGCCAGCAGACTAAAAGGCAGAGACATCACCCTACCAACAAAAGTGCTTATAGTCAACACTATGGATTTCCCAGTTGCAATCGATGGCTGTGAAGGTTGGAGCATAAGGAAGGCTGAGCACCAGAGAATGGAGGCCTTTGAACTCTGGTGCTGGAGAAGAAGACTCCTGCATTGAGTCCCTTGGACTGCAAGGCCATCCAACCGGTCAGTCCTAGAGGAGATCCACCCTGGCTGCTCTTTAGAAGGCCAGATCCTGAAGAGGAAACTCAAAGACTTTGGCCACCTGATGAGAAGGAAGAAGGACTCCCTGGAGAAGAGCCTCATGCTGGGAAGGATGGAGGGCAAAAGAAGAAGAAGGGGACGGCAGAGAAGGAGGTGGCTGGGTGGAGTCACCGAAACAGTCGGTGTGAGCTTAAATGGACTCCAGAGGATGGTAGAAGACAGGAAGGCCTGGAGGAACGATGTCCATGGGGTTGTGATGGGTGGGACATGACTTCACAACTAACAACAACAACAAGCCAAAAGGTTGAGTTTCCAGCCAAGCCACCAAACCAACACCTATTTAAATTGTAGTTTGTGGTGAGAAAGCATCGGCTGGTGTGCTTGTCTGTTTGTTTTTGAACCTGACCTGGATAAGCCTTTTGTGAATCTCTATTCAGAGGCTCCCCTGTAGATGAAGCTGGCAAAGAAAAAAGAAAGAAAGAAAATCTCCTTCACTATTTTGCATGTTCAGTATACGAGCAATTTGCTTATGCAAAAATGACATTTGACCTCCTTTATTTATGCATACAATTTCTTTTTCATCATTAAAAAACAATCCCAAGGCAGAATAGAGTTCATTAGAAGCTATCCCATTATTACTACTATTAGTAATTCGGAAGAGCTGCAAAAAACAAAATGATTAAAATCGCCAAATAACTCTTCAAAATGCTCTTAAATGTGGAACAGCAAGTCCAGAGCAGCCCATTTCAAACAACAACAACAACAACAATAATAATAATGAAAATTGGAAAAAAAAACTATGCATAGCCAAGACTTGAAAAGTATTGAAGGCAAAGCTGACCAAAAGCTAACTTGGAACTGGTTAAGATCAGGAGCACTGAAAAAAGAAACAAAAGGCTTTATTTTGGCAGCTCAAGAACAAGCCTTAGCCACAAACTACATGAAGGCAAAAATTCAACATGTTACCACCAACAGCAAATGTCGCCTCTGTAATGAGAAGGACGAGACAGTCGACCACTTGATCAGTGGGTGCAGCAAAATTTCACAAACTGACTACCTACAACGCCATGACCATATTGCTAAGATCATTCACTGGAAATTGTGCCAAAAGTTTGGATTTGAGTACAGCAAAAACCACTGGGACCATCAGGTTGAGAAGGTTTTAGAGATTGAGAAAGTCAAGATCTTGTGGGACTTCAGAATTCAGACTGACAGGCACTTGGCCCACAACATACCTGACACAACAATAGTTGAAAAGAAAAAAGTTTGGTTCATTGCAATACCTGGAGATGCACAAATTGAAGATAAACAGCAAGAAAAAAATCACAAAGTACCAGGACTTGCAAATTGAAGTTGAGTGACTGTGGAAAAAGAAATCGTGTGTTGTAATTGGATCCCTTGGAGTAATACCTAGAGGGCTACCTCGCTATTTGGAAATTCTAAATTTACTGGACTTGAACATTCTGATTCTACAAAAAAACCACCCTACTTGGAACAGCTTATATCCTCCAACGTTACCTTAACAGTTCCTAGGTCCTTGGTTAGGACTCTTAACTGTTGAACTACCAACCAGCCCCAAAGGCTGTGAATCTCACCAAAGATTAACCACATAATAATAATAATGCCCTCAGGTGCTTTGGAGAATAGCTTTACTCCTTCTTCTTTGGGGCAGCCCCTGAGATATTGGAAGACTGCTATCGTGGTCCTTCTTTCCATTGAAGTAGGCATTCCCAATTCCAGCAACTGTTCTTTACATGTTTTAGCCTCCTTCTATATCTTCTCACAGTGTTGCCTTGCCTTGTTTTTCACTCCACGTTGAGGTCTGGAGGCCACACCCAAAGATGCCCAAAGCTCTTTTTAGTCATAACTGATCTAAGACTTATTATTTAAGTGTCCGGCTGCGTTCTGCAGACTCCTGCAGTCAATGTTCTTAAAAGCAGAACCTATTTTCTAACTGGGGGGAAGTGGGGGCTTTCAAAACAACAATGGCTGGAATGCAGAACCGCGGTGAGATTTTTGCAGGGCCAAGAGGAAAGTCCTGCTGTCTTCTGGCCAGGGCTAAGTTCTGAGCATGCTCAAAGCCTCTCAAGGGATGCTGGCGGCAGCCTCCACATTTCCTTCTGAAAAAGAGCGATGCCAGGAGCTCTGTTCCTGGTAATTGCAGGCTCATCCAGAGTAATTCTATACCAAGCCTGCATTCGGGGTTCAAAAGTTCAACCTGAAACTGAAAGTAATGGAGTTCTGCCAAGGAAGCTGCATTTAGAAGGGAGGAGCGGCATAAATTCATCGGGTTCAGTCAAACGCACTTGAATCTTCATGAACTCGGACATTCGTTAACCTCTGCCAAAGCTTCTGGAGATAATATTAAGGAAGATAAAGGCTGGGAGTCAAGGAACCTTCGGATTATTCATTCATATCCATATTCTCCCTGATAGGAATCCTGGCTTGTTTTTCATAGAGTTTGTAGGATCTATTGGCAAGGATGATTGAGGCCACCGGTTGGGATGGGTCATTGAGACCATTAGATGACCTACAACGTTCCTTCCAACTCTGTTATTCTATTCTGTTCCGTTCCGTTCCATTCTGATCTACTGATCATCTAGTCCAATAGCCTGCATTTTTCAGTGCTCAGACTGATGCCTCAAAAGACGATTGACAAACCTGGAACAGGAAGATGGCGTCCTTGTACCACTGATCTTGATAGCAATATGCAAAAGGACGCCATGTCCGTCTGTGCTTCAGAACGAAACACAGCCATCAAGACTTGGTGTCCTTGATATCTCAAGTCCTACAAAAATTCCTCCAGGTCTCTTTCAAAGTCACCGGAAGGAATGGCCATCCCAAAATCCAACTGACCTAGGCTTTGCATGAAACAATAATTCTGCCTTTGATTAGTCAAGATCAATCCAATGACGGTGTTCTCCTTGTCTGGGCCAAATTCTTTCTCCTGGCTCTGCCACTTTTTTCTTTCGAAGTGCCTCTTTCGTCACCAGCTTGAGAAGCATGGCGTCCTTTTGCATATTGCTGTCAAGGATCGATGGTACAAGGATGCCGTCTTCCTCTTCTAGGTTTCTTTTCAGCTAAAATAGACTACACCAGTCGTGGGATTCAAAAAAATTTTTACTACTGGTTCTGTGGGCGTGGCTTGGTGGCATGGCTTAGTGGGCGTGGCAGGGGAAGGAAACTGCAAAATCCCCATTCCCTCCAGATCAGCTGGGACTCGGGAGGAAGAGAATAGATGGGGGCGAGGCCAGCCAGAGGTGGTATTTCCTGGTTCTCTGAACTACTCAAAATTTCCGGTTCTCCAGAACTGCTCAGAACCTGCTGAATCACCACCTCAGGACTACATGATCCTGGTTGAGAGTTGAGTGACAACTGGTCAAGGTTGTCGCCAAGGCATCAAAATCTTCCTTTGCTTGAAAGGAGTAGTTGGAAAACTTGGGACAAAACACCTCAAACCGTCGCATTTTTGATAGAAGGATTGGAAGGAAAAGACTTACAGAACCTAAGGGGCCTCTAGAGTTACAATCAGACAGACATGTTGGGGGGGGGGGTGTCTTCATTCCAAGTGAGAATAGCTCCATCTGCTGGCAATGTCTGGAATCAACCACCCCCCCACAGTTGGTTTTAGCAAATTCTCCTGGCAAGCTTGATTAATATTCCCCACCCTGCCTACGGTCTGTTTCGAATGCAGACTCAGGCCCTGGCTAACTCCTTGAGGGGAATTCAGACTATGAATCTGCTCCTTGACAAAGCAATTCCAGTTAACAAATCAGAACAAAGACATCATAACTCGCCGTTTGTCAGTGCTGCCGGTTGAGGACCGAGCGAAGATGGGACATTCATTGTCCGTTGGTCTGAACTCCAGATGTCCCTGTTTTTACGATGTGTCACAAAGTGTGAAGGATTAAGTTGGTGGCAATTCACTCTGTTGTTCTTACACCTGTGTAGAAAGTTGGCACACCTACCCCTCTCCTAGAAGAATGAACTATTTTGCAAAATATTAAAAGGGCAGACTATTATATTTCCTTGGATGAGACATGGAGAAACATGCTCTTGGGAAGCAGCCTCTTAATAGCCCACAGCAGACATCAGCACTTAAGCGGAAAAGAGATAGCTATCTCTATCCATAAGCAAATACCCTCACCCAGGATCCAACGAAGGTAGGATTAGCCCTCAGCCACAATAGGAATTCCCCAATGCCGTTTCAGAACACAAGCCCCTTCGTTTCCTCATCTCAGTTGCATCACCCCCAGCAAACTTCAACCAAACCTAGCTCAGACAAACTCCTAGGATTTCTACATGGCCCTCTGGGAGTCTGACAACAGCCAATAGAATGCATGTTCTTGCACAGGAACAGGAAGCTCGGGCGCAAAGCCCAAGAGAAGCTATAAAAACCCTCACTCTCAACGCCATGTGGTGAGCCGCACCAGAACCACCCATGGGGGGTTCATTAAACCGTCTTTCCAATCAGCCTCCATGTTTCCGGTGTCTTTCTCCCAGCTTGTAACTCAACTGGATGGATATTTCTTCCAACATCTGGCTGAGGATTCGATGGGGAGATTCTCTAGTTTGGAGGACCAATTTCTAACAGATTCGTGCTTTATGATGCTGCTCAAAAACATTTTAAAAAACCTTTGAGCTCTACCTTGGGCCCTAGTTCCTTCCTTCCAGGGGTGTCCATTGTGGGTGTGTAAGACTCACAATGGCAGCCACACCCCCGGTCAGATCTTCGCCCCCTTGGAAATCAGACTTTCATCTTTGTAGACTATAACCACCCAATGTAATTCTTATAACGCTGAGCTGCCCTTTGGATCTTTCTGTGGAAATAGATATTTTAGCTGAGGCTTGACGGATGGAGGTAAGAGCTGAATTTTTATTTCCTGCTTTATTTTCTACAGCTCCTTTAAAACCACCAAAAAAAAAATAATAGCTCTGCAATCTCGTATCCTTTTGTCTGAGTTGTTCTAATACATAGTTTTAGATTGTCTTATGTTTCCACGGTGGGCCATTGGGGAAAAATTTGACATTAAATTGAAAGGAGGCCAATGAATATTTTAGACAAGCACATAAATCGCATCATTGTCAGCTAACCACACACAAAAGCAGTTTTGGATCGTGAGTATGAAATGTCGGAAGAAGAGACACCACAGTGCATCTGACTGCATTTCATATTTATTAATTAATCAATTAATGTATCATTCACCCAATTCTCTGCACATAAATCTTTTAAACAGTCTCTTCCTCTCTCTCTCTCTTTCTCTGCCAGATAGAAGAAAACCAGCTTTATGGAACATTAAAATTAAACAGCTATATTTCTCCGGCTGCTCCTTTAATGTTTTAAAGTGATTGTTCCACAGTTCCATAATATTTAACCTGTGATCAGCAATTAAATTTCCTAACGCATCAAGGAAAGGAATCAGGCTGCTGATTTATCCTATTAATACATCCTTCCGTGAAAGTCCATTCATAATGGAAACCAGTCCAACTTCAGGATCGCTTGGGTCATGGATGGAAAGATGGCTAGAAGGATGGGTGGATGAATGGACGAATGGACGGATGGGTGGATGGGTGGGTGGGTGGATGGATTGATCGATCAATCAATGAATCAATGGACCAATAGATTGATTAATCAGTAGTTGGATGAATGGATAGATGGATGGATGGGTGAGTGGGTGGATCGGTGGATCGGTGGATCGGTGGATCGGTGGATGGATGGATGGATGGATGGATGGATGGATGGGTGGATGGATGGGTGGATGGGTGGGTGGGAGGGTGGATGGGTGGGTGGGAGGGTGGATGGATTGATCGATCAATCAATGAATCAATGGACCGATAGATTGATTAATCAGTAGTTGGATGAATGGATAGATGGATGGATGGGTGAGTGGGTGGATCGATGGATCGGTGGATGGATGGATGGATGGATGGATGGATGGATGGATGGATGGATGGATGGATCACGGGATAGATGGATGGATCAGTGGATGGATAGGTAGATGGGTGGATGGATAGATAGATGGATGAATGATGGATTGAAGGATTGAAAAATTAATGGATGTATGGGTGAGTGGATAGATGGATAGATTGATGATTGATGGATGAATCAATGAATGGGTGAAGGGTGGGTAGATGGAAGAATGGATGGTTGAAAGAATGGGTGAATATGTTGATCAATTTACTATAAAAAGTCAACACTATTCAGGAGAATCATTCCTTTCATTAAAAATGACATATACTGTAAATCCTCCTTTACTCCTATAAAGAGTACAATAAGCACATGACTTTTTTTTAATGGAGTAAGTGGTTTATGTCATTAGTCATTAGTCAATGAAGTTCTTACTGTGTGTTACTTTTCTGCTTTGTCTTTATACTTGCGGGGGGGGGGGGGGGGGAACCTAACCACAATTGTAAAAAATCTTCCATATGAAAATGATCGATCGTTTATGAACAAACTTTTTTGAAATGAAATTTCTGAATGTGCCGTCAGCGCCACTCATGGATTTTGGGTCAGAGAAGAGCCCTCCTTCCTTAAGGTCTGTAGATCCCCAGCTACTAATTAACAAAGTACTTACCCGTAATCTTTCTTTTTCTGGAGATTTGCATTTACTACTCTCCCACGGACAATTCTATCTTCCATCTTTCCCTTCCAGTATTTATTTGAACCTATAACCATCATTGTGCCATTACTCAGATTCCCATAAACTCGGATTTTAAATGGGATGTTATTTAATACAGTCAACCTTCTCCCCAAGCAAAAAAAAAAAAGGAAAGAAAAAGCAACTAATTTCCCTGAATGTAGAAATTTCCACTGCAACTGATTCTTCATTGCATTGTTGTCTGCGATCTTGAACAGGTAATGACTGTACTCTATGGTGGAAAAAGGTACCACATGTTGCAGAAGTCCTTGACTTATGGCCACAACTCAGCCCAAAATCTCTGTTGTTGAGTGAGTCATGTGTTAGGTGAGTTTTGCCCCATCTTACAACCTTTCTTGCCTTGGTCGTTAAAGTGAATCGTTGCAGTTGATAAGTTAGTAGCCTGGTTGTTGAGTGAAACTGGATGTCTTCATTGACGTCGCTTGTCAGGAAGGGGATGACGTGGCCTGGGGACACAGCAACGGTCGTAAAATAGGATCCTGTTGCCAAGCGTCTGGATTTTGATCACACGATCCTCGCTGCAGTGGTCGTAAGTGTGAAATGTGGTCGTAAGCCACTTTTCTCAGTGCCGTTGTAACTTTGAACGGTCACTAAATGAACTTTTGTAAGTTGAGGACAACTTCTAGATACAGATGAAAACCCCATCATGGATATCATAAAATTATGAACCCTCCCAGCACCCAAATCCCCATCAACTGCGCCCCGTTTTTGGAGAAAGTACTTTTAAATAGGAGTTGTGGGTTCCTCTGATCTCCAAGTCAGCCCTGTTCCGGCTGCCATAAAGACTGTTAGGTCAACTCATGGACTGAGAGAACCTGTAGGAAATCTCACCATCATCATTTCTCTTCTCCAGGATTAATGGGGAGATTAATTGTGCCAGGAGCTTTAAGGGCTGCCAATTTCTCACACATTTATCTATTTAAATGTATTCCAGATTTACACAGTTCCCTTTGAGGAGTAAAAAGAAAACCATGCACCACGTCAACAAACCTTGAAGAGCAGCAAAAATTAAGGTCCAATCTTCTTTGCAGCAATCCTTGGTAGGGTTACACAGTGGCACAGTGGTTAGGGTGCAGTACTGCAGGCCACTTCAGCTGACTGTTATCTGCAGTTCAGCGGTTCAAATCTCACCGGCTCAAGGTTGACTCAGCCTTCCATCCTTCCAAGGTGGGTAAAATGAGGACCCGGATTGTTGGGGGCGATATGCTGACTCTCTGTAAACCGCTTAGAGAGGGCTGAAAGCCCTATGAAGCGGTATATAAGTCTAACTGCTATTGCTATTGCTATTGCTATTTAAAAATCCTACTGCTCAGCTAAGGAAAAAGGAAGGAGGTGAAAGGCAACCGAGGAAGAAAGAATGTCGAGAGAGAAAAGAAGGACCAGGGGAGACATGATAGCAGCCTTCCAATATTTGAGGGGCTGCCACAAAGAAGAGGGGGGGTCAAGCTATTCTCCAAAGCACCCGAGGGCAGGACAAGAAGCAATGGGTGGAAATTAATCAAGGAGAGAAGCAACCTGGGACTTAAGGAGAAACTTCCTGCCAGTTAGAACAATTAATCAGTAGAATGAGTAGCTCCATCATTGAAGGTTTTCCAGAAGAGATTAGATAGCCACTTGTCTGGAATGGTATAGGGTCTCTGGCTTGAGTAGGGGATTGGACTAGATGACCTCCAAGGTCCCTTCCAACTCTGTTATTCTGTCCCATTCTTCTCCTGCCTCTTTAAAGAGGGGCTTGGCAGGCGGAGAGGTGCAGTGCGGTGGCCTAGAGGTTTCAGCTCTCGCCTCACAATCAGGAGGCTGTGAATTTGGTCCTAGGTAGAGGCAAATATTTCTCTCTCTGGGCACAGTGAGAATATACTATCTGCTGAACAAAACTCCGCTCTGGTGACAGGAAGGGCATCCAGTCATTAAACGCTCTTCTAGCTCCATTCAGTTGCAAGGGATTATGGGGTTGTTAAAAGATGATGATGATAATGATGACGATGATGATGATGATGATGATGAAGAGGAGGAGGAGGAGATAGAAGAAGAAGAAGAAAGAAAGAAAGAAAGAAAGAAAGAAAGAAAGAAAGAAAGAAAGAAGGAAGGAAAGAAAGAAGGAAAGAAAGAAAGAAAGAAAGAGGGGCTTGGCAGACCCCAAGTCGCTTTAACGTACTCCAGAAGTTCTAAAAGGCTACTGATCATTTGCTCCTAAGTGTAACTCCTCCGCAACGCTCACCGGAGTATGTCGCTGGAGCGTATGAATTTAGACAGCTCATTGGCTGCAGGAGACTAAGCAGGATCTCGCCATAGTATATTTTCAGGTCTTTCAGAAATTAGAAGTCAAATGGAATCTCTTTTGCTGTGCCTACCTACGTATTCCAGCAGAACTCTGAATTACTACTCTGGTTCTTCCGTACAAACTTTGATGGCATCAGGAGAGTCCGTCCTTCTCCGTTCCTTTCCTTCATCCTCTTCTAATATATTGTTGTTATTATTATTATTAATACTATTAATAATATGGTTTTCCTCTTGTCTGGCTGCTACCTCCCAGTTGCCATCAACAGAAGTGCTGGTTCCTTCCTTCTGATGTGAGGTTAATTGGAATCTTAGAAATGAAACACGGCGTCACAACGATGACTTCTCTACCTCCGTCTGCAAGATCTGAGTGTCCCTTCATAATTATTCAATGCTAAATTCCTGCTTCTCCCTCCCTCCCTCCCTCCCTCCCTCCCTCTTGAAGCTGACAAGAGCAATGATAGGAAATGGTATTTGATTTGTTGCCATGGAAACCCATCGCTGAAGAGGTGGACTAAATGTGCGATAAACTTTGTCTCTTCAGACGGGTTTTTTTTCTCTCTCTCTCTCTCTCTTTCTCCCCCCCCCCCTTCTCTTTTTCGGACATTAAAAATAATAATAAGAACAATGAGACCAAGGTCAGTTTTAATAACTGTCTGGATTTCCCCGGTTGGGTATTCTTCATGGCAGATTTAGAATTTTCCTAAGAGAAAAAAAGTTTTTTCTTTTAAAAAAAAAAGCCTTTTTAAAAACTGTTCTGTTGTTTGCTTTCACGAAAGAGCGCATTTTGGAACACCCAAAGTGACGGCTGTGTCATATTAATAGACGGTGGTGCCTTTCATTGTTGTATCGGTGGCTTCGTTAAAGTTGCTTGCAACTCTCTGCATCGTCTTGAGAGATGCTAACCTTTTGCCAATCTTTGTTCTTGTGAAGGCACACAGAGACAGGGGGAATCTGTTCGACTTGCCAACAAAACGGTGTGGACAGGGTTTTTTTTTGTTTTTTTTATTAAAGTTTTTTAATTTTTAATTTAAAACAAATACAACATCCTTCTTTACATGCTATAGAAAGTGTATCAGTTGGTTACAAATAGACTTTTGCGCATCTCTTCCACAGTCAAGAAACATAGTTCATGTTAGCTCGAGCATTTTAACTCAAATATTCATACATGTCACCAAAACGGTGTGGACAGTTTTGCCGAATGCCAGCCTGGCTTAATCACTTCTATGCTTTGCTGGGGTGCCTGCTTGCAATGGCTGCTTACCCCAAACTTACGACTGGCATTCCAGGCTTACGACGGTAGGTGGAAATAGCCATAGGAGACAGAAGGAAGATCTGTAGGCTGGACAATAGACATGTACAAAGGTATCTTGGTCCCATAGAAGGAGGGGAGATGTGGAGTGGGGGGATTCAAAAAAGTGTTAACACGGGTTCTGTGGGCGTGGCTTGGTGGGCGTGGCAAAGGGAAGGATACTGCAAAGTCCCCATTCCCTCCCGATCAGCTGGGAGGCAGAGAGTAGATGGGGAGTGGGGCCAGTCAGAGGTGGTATTTACCCGTTCTCCAAACTACTCAAAATTTCCGCTACCGGTTCTCCAGAACTGGCCAGAACCTGCTGAATGCCACCTCTGGAGATGTGGGAAGAATCTCAGATGCCACCCTCCCTAGTTTTCCAGAGAGTAGAAGGAGAAGAGGGGAGAAACATTTTCGGACCGTGGGGTCCTCGGTGTAGATGTTTCACTACCCAACTAGGTAATATCATCAGTGCTAGAAAGGAGAAGGATTTGCAGGGGGAGGGGGGACTGTGGAGGTCCTTGCTGCCCTCTGAGCTTGGTTGTTTTCTTGCAGACGTTTCATCACCCAGCTAAGTAATATCATTAATTGTTATCGTTAATTGTCCTCACTAACAGGAAATTTCCCCTTAGTTCTAAGTTGCTTCTCTCCTTCATTCGTTTCCACCCATTGCTTCTTGTCCTACCCTCAGGTGCCTTGGAGAATAGCTTGACTCCCTCTTCTTTGTGGCAGCCCCTGAGATATCGGAAGACTGCTATCAGGTCAAATCCAATCTGGAGAACTGGGTTTCCTCCATTATTGAGTTCAATTCAGAACAGAGCTGGATGGGACCCTGGAGGTCTGCTAGTCCAACCCACTGCTGAAGCAGGAGACCATGTATCATTTCAGACAAAAGGTTGCCCCGTCTCTTCTTGAAAACCTCCAATGACGGAGCACCCACAACTTCTAAAGGCAAGTCTGATGAATTGTTCAGAAAATGCCTCCTCGTTTCTAAGTTGCTTCTCTCCTTGATTAATTTCCATCCGTTGCTTCTTGTCCTGCCTTCGGGGGCTTTGGAGAATAGCTGGAAACCCCCCCTCTTCTTTGTGGCAGCTGCCCAAATTTTGGAATTGGCATCACTTTAATTGAGCCCCACTATCTCCCCATCTTCAATAACCCTGGAAGTCATGCTTTGATTTGGAGATGCATCATTTTTGTTGAAATGTTTCCATTCTCTCCTTTGCAATAGGCTTTCCTGGAAAACCAGGATCACCATTAAATCCAATCCAATTGGTAGCATAGCCATGCTCTACACTTCAAGAACCTGGAAGGAAAAGACTTAACCATCAATTATATTGCCGGCCTGTTCTCGGAATAGCCACCGCAACAACACTCAAAGCAGAAAGAGTTTCCCTCCGGTTAACTAAATTTGAAATTTTAATTGACTTTCTATAGGCTCTTTTTTAAAAAGGTCATCTCGTTTAAAGCATTTTTTTCCCCATGTGATTGATGGATTTTATACTTCAAAAAACACCATCCTCCCTTTTGCAAAACCTCCCAGAATTTTCCCAGAAGCAACACCGGTTCAAGGAACAGGAGAGTCCTTCTCGTGTTTTCAATTCCTTCGCGCTCCAGGCTGCCTTTTAATTGTTCTTCATTTCGCAAATCCGTCTTCCGAAAAGAGCCAGAGGGCTGCACTGGGAAGGATGGAAATTGTCGGAGTCCTCCAAGATAATGGATTCCCCCTCTACCTTTTTCCTGCTTTTGAAAGAGAGATCATTGTGAACTGGAGGAGAGAAGCAGGAAGCTGAGAAGAGAAGGGGATCTTGGAGAGATCAATAGGAAACTGGAGAGGCAGGATTATATTTTCAGAGCTGGGAGGGTTGACTGGGCATTGATTTTTGAAAACCTTCAAATGCAGAACACTAATAAGGAACACATGGCTGGGAAAAGAAGGCCTTCCAATTGTCACACAGCCTGCTGTAAGCTTTATAAACTGACACAGCGCTGAAGGTTTAGTTAATTGTGCTGACGAGCTCTTGAGCTGGGTATTAAGCAGTGTGTGATCCCAGCCACGATTAAAGATACATTGGCTGGAGACTCACAGTCAACTTTTCACAACAGGAGTCCAAATTCCATCCTTTTTCTAGAGAAGAAAGATTAGCAGGCTTCCTATTGTGAACCGAAGATTTGTTTTCCTCTAAAATCTCACTTAAAAGCTGGGATGGCCGATCTGCAGCAGGATTTCTCGATCCTGAAAACTTTAATATGGGTGGATTTCAACTCTCAGATTATACAGAACTTAGACTGTCGACATCGCTGTCTTTTGGACACCTGAATTTGGATGGTTTAGTTCAGGGCTCAGCAACTCTGGAGCCGCATGTGGTTCTTTCATCCCTCTGCTGTGGCTCCCTGTCGCCAGTCGGCACCACAATTTTGAGAATTTTGTTCTGAAATGGACGTTTTCAAGGAGGCCTGGATATACATACATACATACATACATACATACATACATTGCTTTATTCCATCCTTAATTTGGTTTCTTCCGAACTAAGATTCAGTACTTTTGCAACAGAATAAATACATGAGCATTTTTAAAACTTTCAAACAGGAAACACTGGTTTAAAAGAATGATTTAAAAAAATCATTAGATATCTCTCGATATCTTTATCTATTTCTCTATCTATATCTATATGTCTATATCTCTCTATCTCTATCACTCTATCTATCTCTACCTATCTTTCTCTATCTACATCTATCTATCTCTATTGTCTATATCTATCTATCTCTATTCTCTCTCTCTCTCTCTCTCTCTCTCTCATCTATCCATCCATTTTTAAACCACCTTCAGATTTGTGTTCAAAAGAAACACCAAAAAGAAAATCTAACAACAGCAGAAAACCCAAATGCCGTCCACTTTGCCTTCTGGGTTAAAACCAAAGTTGAGATCTCTGTTGAATTGAAAAAGGAAAGTTCTGTTTCTCATTGGGGAAAAAAAAAGAAGCAGGAAAAGATATTTCCTATCTCCGAGATGCACACATGCAAAGATTTTTTGGGGGTTTGTTTGTTTTAATGGCAAAGTTGCTTGTCCCATTTTCCTCCCATTTCAGAAATGGAAGTTGATTTTTCTCTTCCTCGGTTGCCATCTGCTTCTGCTGCTAACAGTCTTCCCGAGTAAGGAGCCATCTGCTGATTTTCATCCGAAGAAGCTTTTTATAGAGCAGCAAAGTGGCGAAGCTTTTTTTTAAAAATGACTTAGAATAAGTTGGATATGAATGCGGGGATGAGTTTCTATTTTGTTTCTACTCAACGTACCTAAGGCAGCCTGTGTAGACATCAACAAATTTCACTATAACAACCTTCTTGAAGGAATGTGGTGGCTCAGTTTTTTGTTTCTACTCAAAGTACCTAAGACGTTGAGCTTGTCAATCAGAAAGATCAGCAATTCAGCAGGTTCGAATCCCCAGCGCCGCATAACAGAGTGAGCTCCGGTTTCTTGTCCCAGCTTCTGCCAACCTAGCAGTTCGAAAGCAGGTAAAAAATGCAAGTAGAAAAATAGGAACCACCTTTGGTGGGAAGGGAACAGCGTTCCGTGCGCCTTTGGCATTGAGTCATTCTGGCCACATGACCACGGAGACGTCTTTGGACAGTGCTGGCTCTTGGGCTTTGAAACGGAGATGAGCACCGCCCCCTAGAGTCGGGAATGACTAGCACGTATGTCTTTATCTTTACCGTTGAACCTTCTTGGGGTTATCACAAAAGGGAGTCTGCCTTCTAATGAGGCTCAACACTTAAAAGACAATGGCTACTCTTTTGAAGACAACTATGTCCATATTTTGGACAGGGAGGACCACTGGTTTGAAAGAGAGGTCAAAGAGGCCATTTATGTCGAAATTGAACAGCTCTCTTTCAACAGAGGGGGAGGGATACAACATCATCTATCTCCAGCCTACAACACAGATCTCAGGTGACCCAGAGGACACAGAAAAACGCCCAGGTGGCCTCAATGACCCTGATAAAAGAATACAAATGTCCAGCTGTCTGCAAGGAGTATAAATCCTTCCCTTCCCCTCCATCCAGCCAGAGCTGGAGAAGCTTCTGGGATGGGGAAGAGAAATGTCTTCAAAGAAAAACCAGAAAGTCCAGTTGCCTCTTGAAAAAGCACCTTTAGGAATTGGGGGTGTCTAGTGTAATGAAAAGAAGAGCCAGTTGACATGATGGAAGTCTTCCAATATCTCAGGGGCTGCCCCAAAGAAGAGGGAGTCAAGCTGTTCTCCAAAGCACCTGAGGGCAGGACAAGAAGCAATGGGTGGAAACTAATCAAGGAGAGAAGCAACTTAGAAGTAAAGAGGAATTTTCTGGCCATTGGAACAATTAATCAATGGAAAGTCTTGCCTCCGAAGGTTGGAGGTGCCCCAACACTGGAGGTTTTTAAGATTGAGCAACTATTTGTCTGAATTGGTATAAGGTTTCCTGCCTGAGAAGGGGGTTGGACTAGAAGACCTCCAAAGTCTCTTCCAACTCTATTATTCCGACCCTAGAAAGAGCGCAGAGAAGAGCAAGGGAGATGGTCCAGAGGCTAAATTCTCCACAGTCACAGTAGACACCTCTGTTGTGAGGCAAGTTGTGCATCGCAATGGGATCTCTGCTCTGCTCTTCTCTATCCCGCACAAGGCAAGCTGTCACGTCAAAACGTTTAGCAGAAACGCGATGGGAATTGAGAAGCGTTAATGTTTCCCAGACTGCCGTCTGCCACATTTACAAAATCTTTCCTCTTTCCAATAGACAATCCTGCCAATCACGGTGACAGTTTGAAGAACACCATTCATTGTTAATTAATTATTAGCTGTCAGCCCAAAGCTTCTGTTGAACTACCTGCGTTCAAGTGTTCACCTGTGATTTAAACTTTTTTTCTCTTTTAAAAAAAAAGGATACGGAATACCTTCAATTACTGGAGGGTGTGGAAATGCCTTCCGATATTCCTTTTCTTCAGCGACGGCTTCAGGTACAACATTCATAATTAACCGTTGCAAAGTTGCAAACGTGTCTTGGTGATATTTTTTTTTCCTCCCAAGGTTGGGAAACTCTAAAACAGGGAAAGGAATAAGGAGGCTCTCTTGGCAAGCCCTCCCAGCCACACCAGAAAGAAAGCATGAAGGTTGACTCAGCCTTCCATCCTTCTGAGGTGGGTGAAATGAGGACCCAGACTGTGGGGGCGATATGCTGACTCTGTAAACCGCTTAGAGAGGGCTGAACGCCCTATGAAGCGGTATATTAGTCTAACTGCTATTGCTATTATTAGTTAGCTGGGAAGAGATGGTGGAGAGAAAAATAAAATAAAGAGGGCAGGTTGCGGTGGGGGTATTTTTGCAAAATACAGTAAGGCGTTGACCAGATAAATGTTTTGAAGAAGAAGAAGAAAATTAAGGAAGACCATAATGACATCTATAGCCGAAGACCTGCAACGTGATTTTAATCATTTTGCGATCCCAACAGCGCCTCGGCTCAGCTCTTCGTTAACATAATTAAAGCAACTAAAAATAAGGGTACCTTTTCCAAGACGTTGTAATGAGATGCTTGGGAGGCTCCAAATATGCCGGAGGGGAATTGCTATTAAATATTGATTGTGTGTGTTGCCTGTCTGGCCGCGAGAGAGAGGAGGAGAGGCCACAAGGAAAAGAATGGGCGTCCATGTTTATCTGAGTGCGACTATATTTGTCATGGAACCGGAAGCAAAATTGTTAAGAATAGAAGCAGAGGCTGGACATCTTATTATCAGGATTTTTCCCCCGTCTGTTGTGGCCTGCCAGGAGAGCTGGCAGCAGAGTCAGACAGTGAGGAGGGTTGGGGAGGAACCTGGGCCAGTCCTGGAGTCTGGGGAAGATTCAGACAAGGGCTCTGTGTCAGAGGCAGAGAGGGGGCCAGAGCCATATGCCAGTTATCAGCTGCCTTTGGAGCTAGACAGCAGAGGAACAGCTGGAGCCTGTTCCCAGTGTCCACGTGTGCAGAGCTGCCAGAAGAAAAGAACAGCTCAGAAATCAGGGTCGACTTGGGAGTAAAGCCACAGGTGGACAGTGAATGGCCCCTCCCATAGGACATAAAAGAGGAGGGAAAGGGGAGGGAGCTTTTGCAGGAAACAATTTGTCCATTCATTTGTTTCAGGAGTGTGAAGATCTGTCTGTGAATCTTAGAGACTCTGTGCCAAGTTTTTTTCTTGCACAGCACCAGATTTGGAAAATATTTCCATGGCAGTTTTCCAAGCTAGATAAGGTCTGTGGTCATAACTTCACCTTTGGAAGACTGTTTGCCAGGCCTTTGATGAATGTGAATGAGAGGAATTCACATTCGTTTAATAAAAGGGGTTTTTGTCAGGACCAGGAATCTGCCTCATGGTTTTTGGGGTGGGAACATCGTCGGTCGGAACATCGTCAGAAGACTTTTTTGATTCCCAGAATTTACCAAAATGTGTCATTGTGGTTTGGAGAAGTGGAGGGGTTTGTGTGTGAAATGGAAAGAAGGGAAGAGTCAAGTTCCCAAAAATGCAAGTGAAAAACAAATGAGAGTTTAGCCGTTTTTCACAGGGTGGTAAGGATACCAACATTTATTCTGCAGTTTTTGAATTGCTCTCCTTCAATGTAATTTTTAATTTTATTTTTAGATTATTTTTATCTTGACTTAATTATTTTTATGAATGACTCAAAGTGGTGAATGTGTTTAACACCGTCTCCTATTTCCACCAGAACAACAACCCCTAGGTTGGGCTGAGAGAGAGGGACTGAACCAAAGTCACTCAACTGGTTTTTCATGGGGAACTAGAACTTCCAGTTTCCTTGTGATTGGCCCAAGGCATGCAGCCAACTTTCCTACCTAAGGTGGGACTAGAACTCACAAATCTTCTGGTGATTGGCCTAAAGTCACCAAACCATATTTCATAACTTAGGTGGGACTACAACTCACCATCTTCTGGTGATTGGCCCAAAATTACCCAACCATCTTTCATGGTGGCGATTTCTATTTTCAGAGAAAGATAGATAGATAATAGATAGATAGATAGATAGATAGATAGATAGATAGATAGATAGATGATAGATGGATGGATGGATGGATGGATGGATGGATGGATGGATGGATAGATAGATAGATAGATAGATAGATAGATAGATAGATAGATAGATGATAGATGGATGGATGGATGGATGGATGGATGGATGGATGGATGGATGGATGGATAGATAGATAGATAGATAGATAGATAGATAGATAGATAGATAGATAGATAATAGATAGATTCTTTAACTTTTATCGCTTGCATCTATTATGGAGAATTCTGTGAGTTGAAGTCCACACATCTTACAATTGCCAAGGTTGAGAAACAGAAGTTTAGATAATAATGGATTCAACACTTATGAAGACCCACTGGAATCATATGGCAAAAAAAATAACAAGAATTCCAATGCTGGAACTTTAAAATATTAATAGAGGGATACTCACTACAACTCCTGGATCCGAGACAAAGAATGTTACTAATTCAGCATGGATCCAGAATTTGAGAGAAAGGGGAAGTTCCATTAGTTAGCAAATGAAGCACCCGTTTTTATTAAGCCACTTGAAACGGACATATGGACCAGGATATACAGAAGAATGAAATGTATTAGAAAGCTGGAAATGAAACACCTCCCCCCTTCACTACTGGGAGAGATGGAGAAATTAGAGAGATGAATTTGCGAACTGGGTTGAGATGACATATTGAGATGTGTTATTTTGCATAAATATTGGACAAGCAAGTGAGTTAGTTTATATGATTGATCTTTCCATAATGGTTATTCTCCTTGCTCATGCTGAAATGATTTCACAATGCTGACTTTTTCTCTCGCTAATAAAGCAGGCAATAATAAATAAAACACACTTTGGTTGGATCCAAATTTAATCCTAGGTGAAGCGTCGCTACAGACATTGAAATGAATTCTAATTAATCCTATTGATTTTTAAGGAACCTGCCCCGGATGGCCATCGCTTTGATCCCGCCAATCCAAGCCATCATTTCCACTGATTGGGAAACAATCCAATATCTGCTTCATTATTTAGCTTTCCACTTGGATGGATGGGAATGCAATTAGACTTGCCATTTTTAAAGAAGGGAAACATGCAAAATGCAAACGAGGCAGCCATAATCTACCACCCAAAGGAAAGGGAGGATGAGTTTCGTAAAGAGCTATTGGGTGTTTACGCCATCAGATATTTATAGTGATGTCAGATGTAGGAAAATGATGGTAAGGGAGGACCTCTCCTCTGCCGTCTTGCTGGCCAAGTTCCATTTGTCAGAAGGTCATAATCAATAATAAAAGCAGGCTAGAGAGACAACATAATGAGACCTGCAATCCACTACTCTGTTTTATGCACGTCTCAATATCTTCCCTCAAACATCTCCGCCTCAAGTCTTTAGAGATAGTTATGGAGGCTTCTGTAACTCCATCCCATCTGAAGCTGATATAAAATTGGAGGAAATCTTATGAAGCTTATCAAGAGAGCCAGTTTGGTCTAGTGCGCAAGGCCCCAGGCTAGAATCCAGGAGACAGAGAGTTCTAGCCTTATTAGGCATGAAGGACAGCTGGGTGAGTTTGGGACAATCACCAGGAGACGGAGAGTCCTAGTCCTGCCTTAGCCATGAAAGCTGTAGGGTGACTTTGGGCTAATCACTAAGAGACGGGCTCTCAGTTATCAGCTGCCTTCGGAGTCAGACATCAGTGGGGCAGAAGAACAGCTGGAGCCTGTTCCCAGTGTGCGCATGTGCAGAGTGGCCAGACGAAGGGAACAGCTAAAGAACAGGGGTCGACTTGGGAGTCAGGCCACAGGGGGACCATGTGCAGCTCTGTCTGTCTTGTCATATCAAGCATGTATCTTTCCATGGTTCTTTGCGCCCCTCGTAACTTTTGTCTCTATTGTGAGGTTAGTGTCGATGTTTCACCAGCCGAGGTTAGAGATGATGATGATGATGATCATCATCATCATCATCATCATCATCTATTTTAAGAAGAAACGTGTCTGATCCCTAGGACGCTGGCAGCAACCTGTATCAACCATTAGCACCAGTCAATGGGATTTGTGACACATTTTTAAATGTTCACTTGTCTGATTTTCATGTTTAATGAATAAGAGAGATAAATTCCGCACTTTGAAGAGTTGGGATTAAAGCAATTTTTCTCTATAGTCCTAGTGACCTCTAGTGGATGAGGTTAGATTTACACCCTGCTGCTTTTCAGATGCATATCACATTATTTTTCAACTTTTACAATTTCCAAGACGTATGGACTTCAACTCCCAGAATTCCCCAGCCACCATCTCTAGACCTTAACGCCTAGAATCCCCCAGTCCATCCCAGCCAACTTCTGTTGCTAAGCAAGATGGTTATTAAGTAAGTCACATCCATTTTTACCGTTTTTTGTTTTGCCACAATTGTTATGCCAACCACTGCAGTTGTTAAGTGAATCACACAGTCGATAAGCAAGTCCCTCTTTTCCCATGGACTTTGCTTGTAGAAAGTCAACTGGGAAAGTCCCTGGGATACCGCAAAGCTGATAAATACATTCCAGTTGCCAAGATCCTGAATTTTGAAAACATCATCATACAGCTTTAAGGGCGAGGAGTAAGTTGTAAGACCATTTTTTTTCCCCACATATAATTTTCATTGTTTTATCCATGTATCAAATACAAAGAGAAACAAAAATAGAAAATTAAGGGAAGGAAAAATAGGAAAGGAAATACGAGATACAAGGGAGGGGAGAAAAAGGCATTGACTTCCCACTTTTCTTTACAAGATAACATTACAACCTCAACTTTTTACTTTTACACTTTATATTATTATATACAATATATTCCAGACTCCAGAGTACAAATGGTGCACAGTTTTGGTGAAATAAGAGAAACTCCAGGAAACTAGAAAACAGCCTCCAGGAAAACTAGCTAGTTGAAATCATGTGGAAGGAAGGACATCAGAACAACCTTAATAGATCTGGGACAAGACTCTGGACCTTCTGTCCCTCTTGGTAGTCAGATATTTCTCCAAAAGAGGAGGAGAGGTAGACCTTGGGAGCGGAATCAAGAGAGGACTCAGCCTAGAATCCTTAGATGTCCACAAATGTTCCAAATCTTGAATTCATCCCTTGAATCCCATTGACTTTTATCTGACACCAATTAATGTTGACTGTTAGTTGACTCTAGAGTCTTAAGTACAGACATAAGCAATAAATCAGTTTAACATGCGGCCCTGATTCTTTGCACCTGACGAAAACCTAAAAAGAAGGAATCACTGGCTCCCTGGGGGTTGTGGCCCGCCAATGGCCAGTGGGACTGGCAGCAGAGTCGGACAGGGAGGAGGTTGGGGAGGAGCATGGGACAGTCCTGGGGGCTGAGGAAAGCCCAGGCGAGGGCTCTGCATCGGAGGCAGAGAGGGAGCTAGGCAGCAGTGAGGCAGAAGAACAGCTGGAGCCTCTTCCCAGTGTGCGCATGCGCAGAGCTGCCAGAAGACAAGAACAACTAAGGAAGCAGGGTCGACTTGGGAGTAAAGCCCCACCTTGGAGGTGATTGACCCCTCCCCTAGGAAACAAAAGAGGAGCGAATGGGGAGGGGGCTTTTGCAGGGAATACTTCGGTCCTTCAGTCGTTTCAAGAGTGGAAAGTTCTGTTTGTGACTATAAGAGACTCTGTGCCAAGTTTTGCCTTTCCCTGCATTTGGAAACTGGTTTTATGGTAGCACTCCAAGGGAGATAAGGTGCGTGTGGATAAATATTCCTCTGAAAGACTGTTTGCCAAGCCTTGCTGACTGGGAATGAAAGGAATTCACAGTTCTGTAAATAAAAGGGGTCTTGCTTTTTAAGGAAGCCTGGCTCAGAACACTGGGGATGCAATTCAGAATTCCCATCCTGGTTCCTCCAGGGATTTCGAGACGCCTGTCAGAATTCCCAGCTAGCCTTTTCCTTGCTCTCCAAAAGAATATTCATAGAACCATAACGCAGATCACTTAACTACTTAATATTGCTGTTTTCTATCTCTTGTCTAATATTATTATTGTTTTTCTCCAGAACTATTTGACAAACATGACAGATTTCATATATACATATTCAAATGTATTATTTTATATTAATAATACATATATAAAGATTTATTTTTAATTTTTCAGTTTTAAAATCCATCTTTCCTTAAGCAGTAGTGTCATCTGGGCACAGATTTTTCTCTGCAACATTCTTCCATAAATTATAAGACATTGTACAGTTAAACCTTATAAATCTCTTCATTTTCTTCTTAACATGTCTTCTAATATAAATACAAATAATAACATTAAATGTAGGGTTTTTTTTCAGTAATGCCGACAATTATAATTTTATTTTTATCTCTGTCTTGGTACATTTTTCTATTGTTCTACCTTCTTTTATTTCCAATTGTCCTTTTTTGTTCTCTAACCATTGGCAAAACGCCTCCCACATCGTATAATCACGAGATTGTTCTTTCTCCTTAATTGCCCAAGTTAGTCTGTTCATTTCTGCGTATTCTAATATTTTCCTAATCACCTTCTCTTCAGTAGGAATCTCTTCACTTTTCCAATATTGTGCAAATATTTTCATTGGGGATATTAGCTGAAACTCATAATAAAGAGAATACATATTTAATTATTCATAAATTCAAATTTATTCCTATATCAGCATTTAAAACCTTTTGATACAAAAATGGAGCCGTCTTTGTGTACAACACAAAGCATGACGTCTATACGACCCCCATGGGAGGTCAATTGCTTGGCAGAGGTTCACTGAATTGAAGTGGATCCCAACGGATCAACTAGGCGGCAAAGCTTTGGAATGGGGGATCCCTGCAGGGTTTCGTGGTACCTGTTATGATCTTCATGGGGGTCGCTCTCCTCAAAATACAGCTCTCCCCCATGGATGTCCTTCACGTCGATGGTGAAGTTGTCGGGATTAAACCCAAACCAGACGGTGCACCTGTAACCGGCCGTACGGATGGAGTAACCCATGACTCTTATATCTTGAAGTAACGGCAAATCAGAATTCGGTGCAGGGGTGTCTCCCGGACGCGGATACTGGCTGAAGGCAACCGGGGTTCCTTTTCGCTTGGAGCCATGGTCTTCCCGCCCTCCGCCGGAGGATGGGAAGTACTGAACCAAGCTCTTCCCTTCACTGCAAAGAGGGACGTGGAAGGAGGGATGGGGACACGCAGGGGGGACGGTCAGTCCAGCCAGCTCTGCAAGGGTCGGGAAGAGAGACACCAACTCAACCATTTCTTTGGGTTTTCCTGGAGTGGGATAGGAGAAAGAATTAGAGTAGGGAGTGTCAATCAGCCAAGAACGATACCCGGAGTTACTTCTGTCCTTTGTTCTTTCTTACCCACAGACAGAATCGTGCCAAACTAAAGTAGCTATTCACATCGCCAAAGATACACTCTGAGAATAGTTAAGGAGGAGCCTGCCTAACTCTCTTCCTGTCTATCTAAGCCCGTGAGGGGGAACCTATGGCATGCAGGCCCAAAGTGGCATCTGGAGACACGTCGCCTGGCATTGCGCGGCGTCGCCAATTCCTCTTCTGGGTTTCTGGCGCCCAACGATCAGCTGGCCTTTGTGCGTGCGGCTGTGCCAGAAACTGGAAGACCTGGTTTCCTGGTGCGAGCATGCATGCCAGCCAGCTGTTCATTGCATGCACATGCATGCCAGTAACCAGAAGTCAGGCTGACCTCGAGCAGGCATCTGCTGGAAACTGGAAGTGCATTTTCCGGTGTGCGCATGACTCCTGGGCAGCTCCACTTCTGGGTTGCAGCCCAGACAAGCGCACGCAGAAAGCACACACACTCATGTGCTCCTCATGTGCTTAGATCAGTGATGGTGTCTCTTGGGAGCTTCTCCCTCCTTCCTGGAATCCAGACACCATTCCACCCCAGTGAGAACAGCAGAGGCAATTATTCGATGATCAATGCCCGGGAATCCATTCAAGATGGAGATACATTGGAACCCAACTGGAATCCTTGAGTTGAGTCCGTTAAAACCAATCAAGGACAAGGACAATCAACAGTTGATTGACCAACTTTGATCTAATTCAAGCAAGGGGAGCTTCTCTCTCTCTCTCTGGGGAGTTGATTCCACTGTCAAATTGCCTTCATTGTTAAGACCTGTTTTGCTCCCAACATTCAATCAGATTTGGTCCTCCTACGACCTACGTCCATTCTTCTGCGTCCCGTAGCGTGTGTTTTATGACAAATAGAATGCGAGTTCTATGGATGCCCTGCCTTGGTAAGCAGAGCCATTCTGGGCCTTTTCAACATTATAAATGAACTGAAGCCAGGAAACCTGGGGGAAAAACCGGTATCTACCAGGGATGAAATGCTCTGAAGTCTGCTATCAGTTTGCTTCACTGGCGCATGTACACCGTAAGTGCTAAGAAGCCTTTTCTGAGCCCTGGATCAGCTGTGCCACGTGACTTAGATTCCCTAAAAGGCAGGATTTCCTGCTTTCTAGCGAATATAAATCGAACGGCACAGCTGATAGTTGGAACTTTCTTTAGCATTTTTTATCACCGGTTTGGGCAAACCAGCCTGAATTGGTAGCATTTCACCTCTGGCATCTACTTACTTTGAAAGATTTTACTGTTTTTTTCCAGAATGGCTTACCAAACCAAAAACGGCCCCGCAGAATTTTCACGCTAAAATATACATTGGCATTGAATAAAATCTAACAAGGAAAACAGCCGCATGTCTGAAGCGAACAGGGAAGGCCTCCTCGGATTAGCAACCAAAGGTCAGGCTTTTTAATTTTTGCACTGTTAATGGTGGGTTTTTACCTGGAAGCGCAGAGCAGGAATCTTGAACAAAGGGATCAAGGAATGGGAAAACTTTCTGTCCCCGGTCAGAGATCAGAGTGGTCACTCCCGGCACGTAGAACATCAATGGCACTCGCGTGGCTACGTCGAAGTTGCTGTATTTCGCCCACTCGCCGTGTTCACCCAGGGACCAGCCTAAATGAAACCAAGAGCCATGAAGGGGAGACAGCATTGAGAGGAATCCTGTGGATCGACCACAAAGATATCAAGGAACAGCCGAGCTTTTAAAGTCTCCAAAACTCTCCAGCCAGTCTTAGAACCAAATAGGAGGTGATGATGTCGGAAAGAGACTGGACAAGGTGTGGAGAGGAGTCAAGCAGGGAATTAGTCTGGAATCATTAGGCACAAGAGGGCAAGTCCCACCCCGCTTCATTGTTTTTTAACGAACCCATAATCCCTTGCAGGATGGAGTCTGGGCAACTGAATGGAGCTAGCAGTGTGTTTAATGGCCGGATACCCTTCCTGTCGCCAATGCGGAGTTTTCTTCAGCAGATATATTCTCACAGTGCCCAGAAACACCTGCCTCTAGCTAGGATCGAACTCACAGCCTCCTGATTGCCAGGTGAGAGCTCCACCTCTAGGCCATCGCACCACTCCGGAGTAGGGAGGGAGTGGAGATTTTGCAGTCTCCGTCCCCTGCCACGCCCACAGAACCAGTGGTAAAAAAATGTTGAATCCCCCCCACTGCTTCAACTCCCAGAATCCCCCAGCTGGCTGGGAAGTTGCAGTTCACGCCTCTTAAAAGGTGCCAAGGTTGGGAAACCCTGACGTAACTCATTGGACGAGACAAGCCTTTGTGTAGGAGCTGCTTTATTCCGGAGGCCAAGAGCTGCAACAATCACCACCCTCCAGGCCTTCCGCAAAGGCCTTAAAACCTGGCTGTTCCGACAGGCCTGGGGCTAAAGAGCTGTTGCCCCCGTCTCGAATGGTATGACTGTTGTGTGTTTTTAAATTATGTATTGTTATGTCTTGCCTTTTTTATTCCCTTGTCTGTACCCCCTTCCCTGGTTTGAGTTGTGAGCCGCCCTGAGTCCCCTTCTGGGGAAAAGGGCGGCATATAAATATAATAAACGAAACGAAACGAATGTTCTCCAGAAAATGAAGCTGTGGAATTTGCGATGAAACTCCCAAGCGGCCAGGAAGTCTTACCGTGGTCTGCGGTGAAAACCACCACCGTGTTGTGCGAGAAGCCTGCCTCATCCAGGGCAGCCAGCAACTTCCCCACCAGCGTATCCACGTAGGAAACAGAGGCAAAATAACTCTGGCGAATCTTACGCTACAAAACAAAGTTTGCAAAAGGGGAAGAAAAAAAATGAGTTGTGGCTGCTACGCCGTCAATCAAAGCAGCCCCTGAAAGATCTTCCGTTTGCAATAGGCCTGTCTCCCCAATTAATGCAGGTAGTCCTCAACGTATGACCACACTGAGCCCAAAATTTCAGTGGCTGAGCAAGACCGTGTGAAGCGAGCTTTGCAACTTTTCCTTGCCACCGTTGTTAAGTGAATCCCTCCAGCTATTCAGGTAGTAACGTGGCTGTTAAGTGGGTGTGGCATTCCCCCATTGCCTTTGTTCGTTGCAAAACAAAGGGAGGAGGTGACTCCGGGACACTGCAACGGCCAGAAGCAGACGCCCGTTTCCAAGTGTCTGAATTTTGATCCCGTGACTCCCGGTCCTAATTCTGAAAAATTGTCATCATGGGCCTTCTCTGTAGCTGCGCCGGCCTTATGGAACGAGCTGCCCGCAGAGATCCGGACCCTTACCACTCTCCCGGCCTTCCGTAAAGCAACCAAGACCTGGCTGTTCCGGCCTTATGGAAGGAGCTGCCCGCAGAGATCCGGACCCTTACCACTCTCTAAAGCGACCGAGACCTGGCTGTTCCGGCAGGCCTGGGGCTACTGATTAAAATCCAGCCCCAAGTGAGTGAATGGATGATATTTTATTTTTAAATAATTGTATTTTTTTTGATATTTTTATGTTTTTACTTTTGTTGCGAGCCGCCCAGAGTCCCTAGGGAGTGGGCGGCATACAAATCTTATTAAAGTTGCGAAGTTACTTCTTTCAGCGCCATGGTAAATTTGAACCATCGCTGAATGAACTGTTGTAAGTTGAGGACTACCCACAGGAGAAAAAACAGGAGACTCGCCACCCAACTCCCTATCCCGGGGGCTTCTTTCAGACCACAACCGGACCATCATCTAATGCAGTGTTTCTCAACCTTGGCAACTTGAAGATGTCCGGACTTCAACTCCCAGAATTCCCCAGCCAGCATTCGCTGGCTGGGGAATTCTGGGAGTTGAAGTCCGGACATCTTCAAGTTGCCAAGGTTGAGAAACACTGATCTAATGGAAAGATGACCGAATGGACCCATAAGGGAAACTCTACCTGGAAGTGTTCTGGGATGGGCCCGTAAGGGAAACTGAGGTTCAAGGCTGCCACGTCGTCTCTCCGCCGCAGGTCCATCCAGGGATTGTAGGCAACGGGAGGAAGCTTTTTAGGGAGTGCCGGGTCGGGAGCCAAGGTGACATTTTCCAAAGGGTACAATTTGAGAAATTCCTGGAGAGAAGAGATGATCCAAATTGACTTCCTAACGAGACTCCATCACTTGGGCTGGGCTCAGTTGCTTTGACAACAGACAAATATTTTCCGAACAACACTCTTTTCCCGCATCTAACTCTGTCCTTTAGCTAATCTTCCCTACTCCAGGCAATCGAAACAGTGAGAGTGTGACCTTGTTCGTGAAACCCACTTTACATTTTTCCTCGTTGTTAACGACTCCATGCGACAGAAGAAGAATTGGATATTGGGGAGAAATTTGGACAGTTAGAAGGATACAGAGAAACCTCCATGATATACCCAAGGTCCATGTATATAGTTTGAATCAAGGTTTCTTTCCCTTGGCGGATTGAAGATTGTGGACTTCAACCCCCAGAATTCCTCAGTCAAGATGCCCGCCTGGGGAATTCTGGGAGTTGAAGTCCACACGTCTTCAAGTGGCCACAGGTGAGAAACACTGGTTTAGATAATCAACCAGCCGAGTCCCTTTTGACTTCTTCAATGCCAACTTTTCCTTTCTTTTGAAGACCCTTTCTTTTGAAAGGGTTGGACTGGATGACCTTCAAGGTCCCTTCCAACTCTGTTATTCTATTCTATTCTTTTTTTCATTCCAATATTTGTCCTGCCACATACCTCCCAACGACCAATTAGATCTCACAGGTTGGGCCTTCTCCGGGTGCCGTCGACCGGACAATGCCGGCTGGCGGCTCCTCGGAGGAGGGCCTTCTCTGTAGCTGCTCCGACCCTGTGGAGCGACCTACCCGTAGAGATCCGGACCCTTCCCACTCTCCCGGCCTTCCGAAAAGCCACTAAAACCTGGCTGCTCCGGCAGGCCTGGGGCTGTTGAACAAGGTCCAGCCCCACTTAAATGGAATGTATGGTGTGTTGTTTTTTAAATTATATCTCACGTTATTTTTTACTTCTTATTTTTATCCTGCTGTAAGCCGCCCAGAATCCCATGGGATTGGGCGGCATACAAATTTATTAAATTGCTAAATTTATTAAATTGCTAAATTGTCCTGTCCTATTCCTATCTGATCTTATTCCTATCCTGTCCTGTCCTTCATTCCACTATCTATTCTATTCTATTTCTATTTCTATTTCTATTTCTATTTCTATTTCTATTTCTATTTCTATTCCTATTCCTATTCCTATTCCTATTCTATTCCTATTCCATTTCTATTCTATTTCTATTCTATTTCTATTCTTCTATTTCTATTCTTCTATTTCTATTCCATTTCTATTCTATTCCTATTTCTATTCTATTCCTATTTCTATTCTATTCCTATTCCTATTCTGTTCTACTCTATTCTACTCTACTCTACTCTACTCTTATTTCTATTTCTATTTCTACATTTCTATTTCTTTTCTATCGATATGCCCTTCTAGGAGAGATGCCTTTGAGGACTCTCCCCTCTTCTTCCCTGCGGAGAGACTGCCTTACCCGAGGGAATCTGAATGGGATGTGGGGCTTGTGATAGCCGACAGCCAGGAAAAACTTCCTCTTGATTCGTTTCATGGCCTTCAGCAAACGGACGGCCTCCTCGGTGCTCTGGATATCTGGCAAAGTTCCCTCGGGCATCTCAGCCACCTCCACCGGGCAGATCAAGTTGGCGTGAAGCTTTCCGTCTTTGCCTTTGCAAACCTTGAAGGGAAAGAACAGCAGTCATAAAACAGATCTGGCCACTGGAAGGAGACCAGGGCAAACTCAAGAAGCCTCTAAGGAAGGTTGTAGGAGTCAGGAGAGAGACAGCCCTCTGGCTCCTACTAGCCTACTACTCGTTTCTCCAGCAGTGAAGTAATTCTCACCACTTCCTCAAATCATTCTCACCACTTCCTCAAATCAGTTGAGGAAAAGCGTAAAGAAAAAAGACTTCATCTCTATTTAGATTCTACTGCATACAAGTAATCTTTGAGAGTGGCGTGGTGGCCTAGAGGTGGAGCTCTGGCCTCGCAATCAGGAGGCTGTGAGTTTGATCCTAGGTAGTGGCAGGCATTTCTCTCTCTCTCTCTCTCTCTTGACACGAGGAGAATAGATTGGCTGAACAAAACTCTGCTCTGGCAACAAGAAGGGCAGGCGGCCAGTAAACACCCAGCTCCATTCAACTACCCAGACTCCACCATCTCCAAGGGATGATGGGGCTGTTAAAAGAAGCGGATGATGATATACAGGTAATCTTCGACTTGAAATTGTTCATTTAGCGACCATTTGAAGTTGCAACAGAGCTGAAAAAAAGAGACGTACGACTGTTTTTCATACATCCACTGCAATATCCTCACAGTCACGGGATCAAAATTTGGAGGCTTTGCCACCGACTCGTTATTTATGACGGTTGCAGGGTCCTGGGAGGGGGGGGGGGTCATGCCTTTTGCAACCTTCTGCTGGGCAAAGTTAATGGGGAAGACAGATTCGCTTAACGACCGTGCTGCTAACTTAGCAACGGCATTGATTTGCTCAACAACCATGGCAAGAAATGTCTCAAATGGGGCAAAACTCACTTAACAAATGTCTCGCTTAGCAACAGGAACTTTGGGCTCAATTGTGGCCGTAAGTTGAGGACCGCCTGTATTATCAGTGGTCACTCGTTGTCAACGACCGTAACGCCCGCCTACCTTCGTGTTTTCGTATTTTTCGGAAGACGGATGGAAAGCCGGAGCGGACCAGCTGAAGGGGAAATCGTCACTGTGGTTCGAGGAGATCCCTGGGGAGCAGAAAGGCGACACCCAGGTAAGGCTGGAGCCAGGCCTCGGATCGGACCCCAAACGCTCTTGGGAAGCCCCGAGGACGCTCACCTGGGTGGAAAACCTTCCCCACGGACAGGGTGACGTAGCCGTTCTCCTTGAAGTACTGCGGCAAGGTGGTGTAGTTTCCCGCGTGGCTTCGCCAATACGAGTTAAAGTCATAGAGCCTGGTAGAATCAGGTCTGCGGCCTGTGAGGAAGGAGACCCTGCTTGGGGCACAGACAGCTTGCTGGAGACAAAAGAAGACAGACAGAGAGAGGGAGGGAGGGAGGGAGAGAGAGGGAGAGGGGGAGAGAATGAGAGAGATACAGAGAGAAAGACAGTGAAAGACAGAGAGAGGGAGGGAGGGAGAGAGAAAGAGACAGACAGAGAGAGGGAGAGAGAGGGAGAGATACAGAGAGAGAGAGAAGGAGAGTGGAGGGAGGGGGAGAGAAAGAGAGAGATACAGAGAGAAAGACAGTGAGAGTGAGTGACAGAGAGACAAAGAGAGAGAAAGACAGAAAGAGAAGGACAGAGGGATGGGGAGGGAGAGAGAAAGAAAGAGAGAGGGACAGAGAGAGAATGACGGAGAGAGAAGAGGGAGAGAGAAAGAGAGAAAAAGAGAGGGGGAGGGAGGAGAAGAGACAGAGAGAGACAAAGACAGAAAGATAGAGAGAGGGAGGAGAGAGGGTGGGAGACAGAGAGAGGAGGGAGAGATAAAGAGACAGACAGAGAGAGACAGAGAGAGGGAGAGAGAGAAAGACAGAGAGAGAGAGAAGTAGAGGGGGAGGGAGTGGGAGAGAAAGAGAGAGATACAGAGAGAAAGACAGTGAAAGACAGAGAGAGTGAGTGACAGAGAGAGAAAGAGAGAGAAAGACAGAAAGAGAAGGAGAGAGGGATGGGGAGGGAGAAAGAAAGAGAGAGGGACAGAGAGAGAATGACAGAGAGAGAGGTGGGAGAGAGAAAGAGAGAAAGAGAGGGGGAGGGAGGAGGAGAGACAGAGAGGGACAAAGACAGAAAGATAGAGAGAGGGGAGGGAGAGAATATGGTTTAGCAATAAGGTATATATTGTGTGTGGCAGAAATCTCAAGTTCTAGATCAAAAAGATGACGGACGTTGTGAGTGCTCGATCACTGGAAGTTTTCAAGAAGAGGCTGGACAGCCATTTGTTCAGAATGTTACAGGGTCTCCTGCTCAAGCATATTTGGGCTGGGGAATTCTGGGAGTTGAAGTCCACATACCTTAAGATGGCCAAACACTCCTCCATGGTCTGGAGGAGAATCCCCCCCCCCCCGTTTCTGGCTTTAGTGGCACAGTGGGAGGGGGGTGGCAAAGAAAGGATGGTTCTACACTTGCTGGCCATTTCTGCAAAGGCCCACAAGTTGGGGACCCCTGGTCTGCAGAAAGGAAATCCTGATTTGTGAGGATGCTCCAGACAGCCAGACTAACCAAGACGCCCCCCTCCCTCCCACAAAAATTAAATAAGTAATGAAGATGATGATGTCAGTTACCTGGGCAAAGGCATTCTGGAACACCACACTCCTGGAAGCCAGCTGATCAATGTTGGGTGATCTCACCAGGGAGTCCCCGTAAGACCCCAAGGCGGGGCGCAAGTCATCCGCAATCAGGAAGAGAACATTTAAGCCTTGATTATAGACATCACGAAGAGGCCTGGGAGCACCATCCACCCATCCTAATTGGGGAAGAAGGAACATGGTGGAATGGAGAAGCAGATCGTTTTAAGCTTGTTAGCTCTACTTTTTAAAAGAAAAAAAAGATAGCAGTGGTTCAATACGGTACACCGGATACTTCCAAAGATTAATTCCCTGCTAAACTTCAGTTAGCAGATTTTATGAATGGCAAAACTAAAAAAAAAGGACTTCGATTGGGATAATGCACAGAGTTAATCGGATTGGATTGTGATATTTTAATCATCTCATCTAATTGCCCCACGGAAGGGAAGGGAAAACTATTGAGAAGGGAAGGGAAAGGAGAAGGGGAAGGGGAAAGGAAAGGAAAGACTACTGAGAAGACAGGAGAGGCTATAATTCCCAAAAATCTCCACTTCTGCTTTAGAGACTCTGCAAGAGCATTTAACGTAGGGAAATTTTTAGCAGTTCCTGTACATTTCCTGGTTTAAATGAACAGTGGTTTCATCGTGTTATTATGAATCATCCTCACATTTCTAAGCATCCTTGTGGGAGGAGAGAGAATTTCATAAACACATTTATTAAAAGTATAACGGTAACACAAGACCACTGGAAAAAAAATTCTGAAGGTCGGGGGCTTTGAACACTGAAAAGGAACAACAAAAAAATATTAATTTGGCTTTAATAGCTGACAAAAAGATCTATTTAGCTGCGGTTGAGACCAGCTGTTCACAGCCACCCACACAGGTTAAATTGCTAGTCTGCTTCTGGATGCAGGAGGACTTGGGTTCAAGGCTCACTCAACCACAAAGCCAATGAATTGAATTTGGATCTGTCACTTATACCTCCTTGCAGAGCTGCTGTGTGCTTATAAAACACAATAAAAGAAAGAATCCGATGGGCTTTCAAAATGTCAACAGAAGATAATATTTGCAGCTCAGGGTCGAAATGGGGGGGGGGGTCCTTGGTGCTCTCTGAGCTTGGTGGTTTTATTGCAGGATGTTTCATGAAGGTAACATGGTCAGCATTCATGCATTTGGGGTTTGCTCTCTGTTTAAGACCAACCTTTCGGACCTCAGGGACCACTAAATTTATAATTGCAAATCCCGTGGACCGCTAATATGATTTTTTTTAAAAGATAAATAGTATTTAGTGCAATATAAGTAGTCCACAAACCACTGGACACATCCTCTCCGGTAGCCAGAATACAGATAAACAGGGATTAACCCCAGACAAACAATCAAACAGAAAACAATCCCCCTAATCAAGGGGAAGGAGCAGGGAGAACAATTGTATCTCCAACAACACCGGCAAAGGAAGCTACTGTGTATAAACAGAGATCAAACCCCACACACCTAATAGCACTGATGAGGTTGCCTATTTGGGTAATGAAACATCTGCAAGAAAACAGGTAACCTCAACAGCATAAGGAGGACTCCGCTTCCAAAATAAGACGGGCGACTGAGGTGATATTCTGAAATAAGACATGAAGCAAACAGGCTGGAAACTGAACCATCCGCAGCAATCTTCTTCATCACCATGAGTTGGAAGGGACCTTGGAGGTCTTCTAGTCCAACCCCCTGCTCAAGCAGGAGACCCTTATCTAAACCATTTCTTTCCAGGTTATGGTACACACACCCCATCACCCCCTCCCCTAATTTTGCCCAGGGGGGCTCCAGGTAAGAGCGGGAGGTTTTCTAGCCCCCCTCCCTCCCTCTTTCTTCCTCTCCCCCTCCCACATTGCATCTCCCACCCACCCCCGGAGTCCCGCTTGCAGAGAGGGTGGCTCCCGGAGGGCCCTCGGAACCTCCCCTCGGGGGTCGCCCACGCCCCTGGGTGCACAGGCTTCCCACCCACCCGGACGGATCCGGGAGCGCCTCACCTGCGCCCATCCCCAGCCAGAGCCAGAAGGCGCCCAGGAACCCGAGCGACGCCGCTCGCAGGAGCCCCGACGGTGCCATAGCCTCGCCGGGGGGGAGGTCTTCTTTCATCGCCCAGCCAGGCTCCGGAGGAGGAGGAGGAGGAAGCGGCGGCGGGCAGGGCTTCCCAAGCGCCACCCCAGCCGCGGGGCGGCGGCTGAGGCTGCAAAGGGAGCCGAGCTGGCTGCGCGCACGAAGCTTGCAGATGATGCGCGCCCAGCTTGGCTCTGCAACCTTTCGTGGGAACCGCGTGCCAAGCCAACGCGCGTCTGCCTCGCCTTCTTCTTCTTCTTCCCCTCTTGTGGACGACCCTTAGACCCGCCTTAGGAAAGAGTCCCAGCCGCCCCGGGTCCCTTTCTTGGTTCCCCCCATTCATCCCAATGCATTGGGCGCGGAGGTTTTGCTCCAGAGGTTTCTGGGCTTTTTACAGCTCCCGTCTTTTGCATCGGCTTGGAGAGTATTTGTAGCTCAAGGTTGAAACGAGGTTGCTCGTTTTCTTGCAGACATTTCATTACCAAACTAGGTAACATCATCAGGGCTGGCAGGGAGTGAGGTTTGCAGGGAGGAAGAAGGAGGCCGACTGTGGGGTTCTTGGTGCTCGCTGAGCTTGCTAAGTTTCTTGCAGATCTTTCATCACCCAACATAGGCAACATTCATGTTCATGCATTTTAAGTTTCCTCTCTGTTTAAAACTAAGAACGCATCCTCTCCGGTAGCCAGAATCCAGATGAGCAGGGATTAACCCCAGACAAAGAATCAAGCAGAGAAGTAATCAAGGGATTATTACCAGGAAGAACAATCCTATCTCCACCAACACTGGCAATCCCCGAAGCGAATAAGTTTGGGCATTATGGTTTCCAATAAAGGAGAATATTTGTGTCCTCAGAATTGAAAGGAGGGGGGTCCCTCCTCGGTGGGCTCTCAGCTTGCTTGTTTCCTTGCAAGTCTCTTCTGTCGGTCCTTCTGCCAGAGATCACCACGTGGCACTCATCCCCCAAGAACCAGCCCTGCTGAGCAGTTTGTTCAGAAGTATTGGGACTCATAAAGTGTTGGCATTTGATGGGTTCCCTGAATTTGCCCCCCAAAATCAGTAAAAGCACGCACAGAAACCCTGATACTTATAGCTGTCATGGGCAAATTACAATAAATAAATAAATGAGCATTTAAAAGGCAGATAAAATGGACAGGTTTGCATAACACAGAAAAGTCAGCGCATAAATGCAATCAACTCACTCGAACCAGATGAAATCAGGGTCTTTCCTCCGTGGCAGCCCCGTTGTCTGGATCTGCCCCGACCATCTTCTGCAATCTGATTATTTTATTTCCCTGGTGCTTTCATAGCCTTCTTTCCATTCCAGGAGTTCAATGCGTATCAGTCCTCTTTCTTTTAACTTCTACGCTTCCCCTCTGCAATGAATGAAATGCATTCCTCCTCTGCTGCCCCGCATTAAATGGCATCCCTACAGACACGTGTTTAGCCACTTGTCAGAATCTGCCCTTAAATCCATCCTGGCACAGAATGCAGCCATCCCTGCAAAGGCTTCCGCCCGCCACGCCCATAAAAGGGCACGGCTTCTCGCTGCGTGTGACGTCACGCCCTTAGCGCGAGGGGGCGGAGCGCGAAGGCGCGGAAGGAAAGACTCGATGCTTCAGAGGTCGGGGTGGGCGGGGCCTGCCGTTTGTTCGGAGGTCCTCCGCGCGTGCGCGGCGCAGCCACGGCGCAACCGCAGTGCGGCCCTTCGGCGGAGTCGAGGGGAAGCGTCTGATGGTCGGTGGAGCTGAGGCGGGAGCCGGGTTTTTTTTCCCTCCTTCGCCGGGAGGCTTCGGGCCGGAGCCGCCATGTGGCCGTGGTGACCTAGCGGCGAGGGCGGGAGGAGGAGCGCCATGAACCTCAGGGGCCTGTTTCAAGATTTCAATCCGAGGTGAGGGGAGGCCGGAAATGGGCGGGGCCTGGCGGAAGGGGCGGGGCCGGCGATGAGTGGGGGATGGGTGGAAAAGCGACCTTGCAGTGCATCACTGGATTTGGGGCTGGGGGGGGGGAGAGATCCATCCCATTGGGGTAGGTCTGGATTATAATCCCCATAAGGCACAGCCAGTATTGGGGGGGGGGGGGAGATCCATCCCATTAGGGTAGGTCTGGATTATAATCCCCATAAGGCACAGCCAGTATTGGGAGGGAGATCCATCCCATTGGGGTAGGTCTGGATTATAATCCCCATAAGGCACAGCCAGTATTGGGGGGGGGGGAGATCCATCCCATTAGGGTAGGTCTGGATTATAATCCCCATAAGGCACAGCCAGTATTGGGAGGGAGATCCATCCCATTGGGGTAGGTCTGGATTATAATCCCCATAAAGCACAGCCAGTATTGGGGGGGGGAGATCCATCCCATTGGGGTAGGTCTGGATTATAATCCCCATAAGGCACAGCCAGTATTGGGGGGGGGAGATCCATCCCATTGGGGTAGGTCTGGATTATAATCCCCATAAGGCACAGCCAGTATTGGGGGGGGGGGAGATCCATCCCATTAGGGTAGGTCTGGATTATAATCCCCATAAAGCACAGCCAGTATTGGGGTGGAGGGGGAGATATCCATCCTGTTGGGGTAGGTCTGGATGATAGTCCCCATAAGGCACAGCCAGTATTGGGGTGGAGGGGGAGATATCCATCCTGTTGGGGTAGGTCTGGATGATAGTCCCCATAAGGCACAGCCAGTATTGGGGGGGAGATCCATCCCATTGGGGTAGGTCTGGATTATAATCCCCATAAGGCACAGCCAGTATTGGGGGGGGGGGAGATCCATCCCATTGGGGTAGGTCTGGATTATAATCCCCATAAAGCACAGCCAGTATTGGGGGGGGGAGATCCATCCCATTGGGGTAGGTCTGGATTATAATCCCCATAAGGCACAGCCAGTATTGGGGGGGGGGGAGATCCATCCCATTAGGGTAGGTCTGGATTATAATCCCCATAAGGCACAGCCAGTATTGGGAGGGAGATCCATCCCATTGGGGTAGGTCTGGATTATAATCCCCATAAGGCACAGCCAGTATTGGGGGGGGGGAGATCCATCCCATTAGGGTAGGTCTGGATTATAATCCCCATAAGGCACAGCCAGTATTGGGAGGGAGATCCATCCCATTGGGGTAGGTCTGGATTATAATCCCCATAAAGCACAGCCAGTATTGGGGGGGGGAGATCCATCCCATTGGGGTAGGTCTGGATTATAATCCCCATAAGGCACAGCCAGTATTGGGGGGGGGAGATCCATCCCATTGGGGTAGGTCTGGATTATAATCCCCATAAGGCACAGCCAGTATTGGGGGGGGGGAGATCCATCCCATTAGGGTAGGTCTGGATTATAATCCCCATAAAGCACAGCCAGTATTGGGGTGGAGGGGGAGATATCCATCCTGTTGGGGTAGGTCTGGATGATAGTCCCCATAAGGCACAGCCAGTATTGGGGTGGAGGGGGAGATATCCATCCTGTTGGGGTAGGTCTGGATGATAGTCCCCATAAGGCACAGCCAGTATTGGGGGGGAGATCCATCCCATTGGGGTAGGTCTGGATTATAATCCCCATAAGGCACAGCCAGTATTGGGGGGGGGGAGATCCATCCCATTGGGGTAGGTCTGGATTATAATCCCCATAAAGCACAGCCAGTATTGGGGGGGGGAGATCCATCCCATTGGGGTAGGTCTGGATTATAATCCCCATAAGGCACAGCCAGTATTGGGGGGGGGGAGATCCATCCCATTGGGGTAGGTCTGGATTATAATCCCCATAAGGCACAGCCAGTATTGGGGGGGGGGAGATCCATCCCATTAGGGTAGGTCTGGATTATAATCCCCATAAAGCACAGCCAGTATTGGGGTGGAGGGGGAGATATCCATCCTGTTGGGGTAGGTCTGGATGATAGTCCCCATAAGGCACAGCCAGTATTGGGGGGGGAGATCCATCCCATTGGGGTAGGTCTGGATTATAATCCCCATAAGGCACAGCCAGTATTGGGGGGGGGGGAGATCCATCCCATTGGGGTAGGTCTGGATTATAATCCCCATAAAGCACAGCCAGTATTGGGGTGGAGGGGGAGATATCCATCCCTTTGGGGTAGGTCTGGATGATAGTCCCCATAAGGCACAGCCAGTATTGGGGGGGAGATCCATCCCATTGGGGTAGGTCTGAATTATAATCCCCATAAGGCACAGCCAGTATTGGGGGGGAGATCCATCCCATTGGGGTAGGTCTGAATTATAATCCCCATAAGGCACAGCCAGTATTGGGGGGGAGATCCATCCCATTGGGGTAGGTCTGAATTATAATCCCCATAAGGCACAGCCAGTATTGGGGGGGGGGGAGATCCATCCCATTGGGGTAGGTCCTGATTATAATTCCCATAAAGCACAGCCAGTATTTGGAGCTAGGGTAGAGCGATCCATCCCTTTGGGGTAGGTCTGGATGATAGTCCCCATAAGGCACAGCCAGTATTTTTTCTTACCTATTGGGATATAGAGTATGCCGATAGCACCAAGAAAATCATTTCAAAATAACACCCTGCATTAAAAATTATTTTCAAGCGTGATTCTGGTATCCGAGTACTAACAGGAATTTTGGTGATGCTTGTAGAATACTCAATCTCAAATGTTGAGACTGCCCTTTTTTTAGAGTAAAACTGTAGTTTCAACAAGTAGTTGTAGAGCTTCACACTGAGTCCTTGGGATAGAAGAAACGGTGTAAATAAAATAATTGAAAGGAAGGAGCTTTCAGGACTGGTGGTTTCCCCCTTTTTTTAGTTTTTCACACTGAAGAGCATTTCTGCTTTATGCCTTCTGAAGAAATGGAAAAATCCTTCCTGCTTTTCTCATAAAGGGAATATTGTAAAATTTTCTTTTTCTCTTTACATCCTGCACACCTTCCCTCCTCCTTCATTTTCACCCATTAAGAGTCATTCCTGGCCTCTGCAGCTTTCTAATGAAGAAGAAGAAAAAGAACAGGCTGTTGTATTAAAGCTGCTTTTTACACAACGGCTCAATGGCGGAATACAAATTGAGCCTTCGGAGTTGGCTTGGCCCGATTAAACAGTGGGGAAAGTTTCCCAGTTGTGTCACTGCCACAGCTCTGTGGGAACCGAACAAGGCGGAGGGGGGCCCGTCAGTGCCAATTATTGCTTTTCAAGTAGGAAGATTTTCTCTTTTTTTAATTTAATTTTATTTAAACCCTAATTTTATTTTGATCCTATGACTATCACTAAGTGTTGTATCTTAAGATTTATGATGAATTTATTTTTATGATGACTATGGTCATGATTTATCACTTATAAGCTTTTATGTACAATGGAAGTTTATGCGCCAAAGACAAATTCCTTGTGTGTCAACTCACAGTTGGCCAATAAAGAACATTCTATTCCATTCATTTTCTATATTCTAGTCTAGCCTAGTCTACTCTAAATTCCCCATTCTATTCATTTTCTTATTCTATTTTATTCTAGTCCCTATTCTATTCTACTCTATTCTTATTTTTATTATACAATGGCACAAAAGGACAGAGAAGCGTCTTAGCAATGCTTGCTCCGTTTCTCATGCGCACAGAATTTCTTGAGCTATTTGAGAGAGTGACATTCTGGCTGCGGAAATCCCTTGAAGTTCAAATCTTTATTGTCAGCGCACAACATATATACAATGAGATTGGTTGAGCTCCCTCAGTGCATATCCCCCAACACAATACAATTCACAGTGAAGGGGAAAACACCCTAACCCAATAAATCATATTAACAAATACCCAGTCCTGTTGCACCAGTGTGAGCATGTTACACGTTGCACCAGCCCTGCAAGTCCATGGTACTAAGTAGTTAATGTAGGAGGGATGCAAATAATTCACCTTCCTCATCATAGATAGCATGTCTTTAATTTAAAGACTTTTAATGACTTTTAATGGAGCACATGGCTATGAAAAAGCATCTGAAATGCTGTTTTTAATTACTTTTAAAGACTCTTAATGACTTTTAAAGACTTTTAATGGATCACATGCTTGATTATTTGTCTGGGGTTAATCTCTGCTTATCTGGATTCTGGCTACTGGAGAGGATGTGTTCTAGTCTTAAGCAGACAGCAAACCCCAAACGCAGGAACACTGATCATGTTACCTAGTTGGGTCATGAAACATCTGCAAGAAAACCACCAAGCTCAGTGAACACCCAGGGCTCCACCTCTTTGCCCTACGACCATCCATTGACCCTTCCCAAGCTTCCTTCCACTCCAGCAGTGGTGTTTCTGCCGATGACACATCTGGCCCTCCTCAAAAATTACCATCCTGCTTTATTGCCCTCGAAGAACATCTCCAGGTTTACTCATCGTCCTCCAGACATGAAGCCATCCAGAAGCCTCCCATTCTCGGCTTGTATGAAAGTAAAATAAATACATATATCAGGCCTGGAAGCCACTTTTCCATTGGCCCTTCAGGCCTGCCCCATTTATTGCTGTGGGAAACTGGGAGGGGGGATTATATGGAGTACCCTCACCACCGTCCAGACCTTCCGCACAGCCCTCAAGATCTGGCTATCCCGTCAGGCCTGGGGATAAGACCCTAACCTCGCCCCACCCGAATGCTGAATGAATGTTGTGTTTTACTGGTTTATTTTTTATTCACACGGTTTTTTTCTTGTGTTTTGTCTTGCACCCCCTTCCTATTTATTGTAAGCCGCCCTGAGTCCCCTCAGGGAAAAGGGCGGCCTATAAATGTCATTAAAATGAAATGAAATGAGTATGGGAGAAATATAGTCAAAATAGCATTCCTTTCTCAAGGACGTCTTGCCCTGCACCTTGAGGGGTGTGACTGGACGGCATCTCCAGTTGGAACGGTGCCTAATTGGATCATGTGATGGACATGTGGGTGCTGGGCAGGGACATGGACTTTCTTTTGGGTGGGGAAAACCTGGAAGCTTCCGGATTCGGGGTTTCCCAGATGTGCTAATATGACGCCTGTAATAAAATGGAACTTTGAGGAACCTCGAGCCTCGGAGTCTTCGTTTTTTGGGGGTGTCACTTGGGACCCTGACAACATAATTGCAAGAGAGGCAGCGATAACCTGAAAGTCCCTTCCCTTACAGTCAGAGCAAACCATTGCAAGAATCCATCACCCAAGCGGCAAATATTTCCTATCCCTTCGCTGTCGCCCTTGCAGTCCTCTTCCTCTTGTTCTGCGCACATCTGTAAGCGGTGCCCAATCGGAGCTGTCTGCCTGGGCTCCCTCGCTCATAATCTTCCCTTCCTTTGTGTTGACTGAATAATGACAGTTTGAAGGCAGCTGCTGTGGTGTGAGTCAGCTTCCTGATGGGAGGCATTGGAAGGAAGCCCGTTGTGTTCCCTGCTAATGAGATTTTCTTCATTGTTTTGCCAAACGGAGAGGAAGGCAAAAGAGTTTTACCACCGTTTCTTGCCGTCTTTCACTGTCGACCATTGCAGCTTCCTCATGGTCACACAATCAAAATTCAGCTGCTTGGCACCTGGTTCATACTTACGACCGTTGCTGTGTCCCGGGGTCAGCTGATCCCCCTTTTGCGACCTTCCAGCGAGCAAAATCAGTGGGGGAATCCAGATCCACTTAACAACGGTGTTTCTAACTTAAGAGCTGCAGGCATTCACAGAACAACTTCTGACATAATAGATTTTAACCCCTGGGATCTTGGGTAGGACCCCACAGAGGCCATTGGCAGAGCCGAGGGCTCCATTTGGGTGTCTCATGAAATAATGGCTGCCCTTGACTTACGACCACAGCCGTTAACGTAGAAAACGAATCGGGCATGGAGGCGATAGCTGAATTCACCCGATGTTTTAAGACAGTGCTTGGATTCCCGTTGCAGGCTGAATAACCAAGTCCGTTTCCATTTAGGCCGCAGCGTCAATCTAGTCCATCTCTTTATTTATGACTGTAACCATGTGGCTTGTATCTTTACAATCTATATTGTTTTATTTGTTTCCTGGTACTATTTGATTGCTTATTAGTAACCTTGATGATCACTAAGCGTTGCGTCTTATGGTTCTTGATGAAGGTATTCTATTTTATTTTTCTTTATGTCCACTGAGAGCACATGCACCAAAGACAAATCCCTTGTGTCTCCAACCACACTTGGTTGTATAAATAAAGAATTCTATTCTATTCTATTTGCTCGGGAATTGAAGTCCAGATACCTTTAAATAGCTACAGCTGAGAAATACTTGGTCTCGCTTAAACGGGAAATGAAAATTATGATTTTAAAAGTGCGCTTGCAGCTGCCAAAGGGAATTTAAAAATCAGAAATTTCAGGGAGTCATTGGGAACTTTTCTTGTCTCCTTTTGTTCACCTCTTCTTAATGACTTACTGTTTTTGAAACACAAGCTACACACCACGATTGTGAAGGCGATAATATCCTAAATTGATCTCCTCTTCCCTTTTTTTTTTTTTTCTCTTCCTCCATAGCAAATTTCTTATTTATGCCTGTCTGCTGCTCTTCTCAATTTTGCTGTCTCTCCGGCTGGATGACAAGATCGAATGGAGCTACTGGGCTGTGTTTGCTCCGATATGGCTGTGGAAGTTAATGGTTATAGTGGGGGCCTCCGTAGGGACGGGGGTTTGGGCCCGGAACCCACAATATCGGTAAGAGGGACCCGTCCCTGCTTTGCAAATGTCTTTTTTCTTTTTTAATCGTCTTTTGAAGTTTCAGGTAGGACCCACTGTGAACAATTGTACAGTTGGTCTCAACTTACAACAGTTTGTTTAATGACCGTTTGAAGTTACGACGGCACTGGGGGGAAAAGGTGATTTATTGCCGTTTTTCACTTTGGGCCGTTGCCGCATCCTCACAGTCACGTGATCAAAATTCAAACCTTTGAGAACAGGCTCACATTTATGATGGTCACAAGTGTCCCGGGGTCACCTGATCCCCTTTTGTGACCTTCCAACAAGCAACCGGGGCGGGGGGGGGAGGTGTGTTTCCAGTTTTGCTTTACAACGGGGTTACTAACTTAACAGCTGTAGTGATTCACTTAACAACTCTGGCAAAGAAAGAGTTGGAGGTGAAATGGAGCAGAACTCAATGCATGTCTCACTTAGCGATAAAAATGTTGGCCTCTGTTGTGGTCGTAAGTCGAGGACTACCAGTTAAAGTGTGCAGATGCTGGACCCTTTTGTGATCCAGGTAGCTCCAAGTAGCTTCCGAAGTAGTTGGTTCATTTTTGACTCGCTATAACTGCAGCTGCCGATCCAGGTGAGATGCCTTGGATTTGATTATGTTTTTTTAACTAAATCAATGGATTAGATTCACACTAGGCGCCACAGCCTAAACGGAAACAGGGTTGCATGTTTGGTTATTCATCATGTGATGGGAATCCAAGCGCCATCTTTGAAACCTTGTGTGAACCTGGGTGTGACTCCACCCACAGTTCATTTTCTGGGCTGGGCATTTCTCCGTAGACCTAAGAGTTGTGTTGTTTGAGAAGCCCAGTTTTTTCTTTTTATGCCTGCTTAGCAACTTCACTTTGCAAATGGGTCATTTTCCAGGGATGAAGCTCAGTCCAACGTCAGGAAACGTTTGGGTTAACCTTGTAGTAGGGGTGAACTAACAGAACTGATTTCCCTTTACTCTTTAGAGCAGAAGGGGAAACGTGTGTGGAATTCAAAGCCATGTTAATTGCCGTTGGCATCCACCTCCTCCTGCTGATGTTTGAAGTTCTGGTTTGTGACGGAATCGAGCGAGGGACCCGTTTCTGGCTGTTGGTTTTCATGCCCCTCTTCTTCGTGTCTCCGGTATCGGTGGCTGCTTGCGTGTGGGGCTTCCGGCACGACCGATCTCTGGAGGTGAGGACAGTCCATATTAGAAAAATAGAGCAGTGGGTCATCATTCAAAGCTAGTCCCACATTTTAGTGACGTTTTGTAAGGGTTTTGTTCTAATGATTTTGTGTGCCTTTGGGACAGTGTGACACCTGTAGGAGTATCGGGCTGTAGGTGGGGTGAAATGTAATCTGGATTCCCAGGAAGGAGAGGCTTTTTCCCAGAGGGTAGAGAGACAGTGGAAAATTTGGCCAGCGGGAAGGAGTGTTAAAACTGTCAGAGTTTGTTGCAAAAATCAAATCCAGAAAGCACACGCAGATAACTGATTCAGCTGGATTGATTTAAATAAGAAATGTCTTCATATACCTAATAACACATGAGCAAATGTACAATACCAAGAGTGATTCTTCAGTTTCAGATCAGAGCAGCAGACTAGTTTAGTTTTCAGCACAGACTGCTTTCAGTTTCAATTCTCAGCACAGCATTCAGAGCTGCAGGGCTAAACCACACCCAGGCTCAAATCTGTTTCATCTCCCATTGGCTATTCTGTTGCTATGCCTATTCATTGGCTGACCTTATTACCATGTCTCTGCCAGTCATGAATTCTCTGACCAAAAACAGCTCATCCCGTAGTATATCAGTAGTTATGCAAATAGTTGCTTTAGCCTGGCAAGAGCAATAAAGGAAACTACTCTTAAGGAATCCCACGTGTCCCAACAGAAAGTTTTATAATTCAGAATATTTATTGTGTGTGTCAGAGAGAGAGAGATAGAGGGAGGGAGAGAGATGTTCCCCTCATTCAAGGAAGAGCAGAATTCTACTTGCCTGAAGTAAGAGACGAGTATCTTCTTTGCAAATGTATTTCATGAGTCTTCTTTTTTTTTTTGAAGATTCATACAGGAGTCATGGTGAACAATTGTACTGGTAGTCCTCAACTTACAACAGTTCGGCAAGAGAAGTCATAAAACAGGGCAAAACTCCCTTGATAAATTTCTCACTCAGCGACAAATTTTGGGCTCAGTTGCAGCCGTAAGTCGAGGACTACCTGTATTCAGGTGACAGGTACTTTGTAACTTGTGGCTTTGCTACCTCAAGCAAGATACTCGTTGCTGGTTGCAGCAAAATCCATTCTGACTCTAATCCGCTTGCTTTGGTTCTCTCCTAGCTGGAGATCCTGTGCTCCGTCAACATACTCCAGTTCATATTCATTGCCCTCCGACTGGACGAAATCATCAAGTGGCCGTGGCTTGTACGTAAAGCTGTAAAGATCCTCCTCTGTTCAGAATGTCAGGGTTGTTGGGCCAGTAGCGGCTGGCAGGCCGAAATGAGCCGTCAATAGATTTTGACAATGGGGCCTACTTGCAGAGGGATCTGGTGGAGGAGTGGGGGGAACGGAATGACTTTAAATTGTCACCGTCACGCAGACAAGTGAAGCAAGGGGAGACCTCATGAGTACTTGAATGATATTCCTCTAGGAAGCTCCAGCCTGTAGCTGGGACTGGAGACGCCATGGTAGGAAGCATTTGGTGGAATTGGGTAAAACAATAATAATCCTTGCCTGATGCCCAAAATGAATGTTTCAATAGAAAATTAATTTTTGTAGGTCAAGGTTGAACTGTTGTGGGTTTTGGTGCTCTCTGAACTTGGTTGTTAGTGCTCTGACCGAGGCTTCCCAAGAGCCCGAAGCCAATTCCTTGTCCCGACAAAAAACCCTTTTATTAATTGACTGTGAATTCTGCCCATTCACCTCCAGCAAAGTCTTTCAAGGGAGGATTTACGATCACAGACCTTCTCTGGCTTGGAGAGCTGCCAGGCCCATATCTGCAGAATTTGGCCAGGAGTCTCGGAGAGTCAGGAACCAATTAAGCGAACTAATGGTCTCCTGCAAACTCCCCTTTCGCTCCTCTCTTATTTCCTCTGGGAGGGGCCATTCATCGTCCACCTGTGGCCTTACTCCCAAGTCGACCCCTGTTCCTTAGCTGTTCCCTTCATCTGGCAACTCTGCACATGCGCACACTGGGAACAGGCTCCAGGCTTCTTCTGCCCCACTGATGTCTGACTCTGAAGGCAGCTGATAACTGTTGGGTGGCCCTGGCCCCCTCTCTGCCTCCGACACAGAGCCCTCCTCAGAGCCTTCCCCGGACTCCAGGACTGGCCCAGGTTCCCCCCCAACCTCCTCACTGTTTGCATTCCTCAGCCAGCTCTGCTGGCTGCTGGCGGGACACAACAGTTAGATGTTTCATGACCCAACTAGGTAGCGTCATCAGTGCTAGAAGGAAGCAGGATTTGCAGAGTGGAGGAGAACAATGGCCGTGGGGTCCTTGGTGCTCTCTCTGAGCTCGGTTGTTACCTTGCAGGCGTTTCGTGACCCAACTATGTAACGTCATCAGTGCTCGAAGGAACCCCGCATAAATATTTCAAAACATATTTCATGCTCATGGTTAGAGCCTCGCTTTTCAAACATCCAATGCGTAGAATGGAAATGAGTGGTCCTTTTGAGTGACAGGTGACTCTCTCTCCCTCCCCTCCCCCCCGTTTTAATTCCTAGGTTGTTTGTGTCCCTCTGTGGATCCTGATGTCCTTCCTCTGCCTGGTGGTGCTGTATTATATCGTCTGGTCAGTCTTGTTCTTGCGCTCGATGGACGTGATCGCCGAACAGAGAAGAACCCACATTACGATGGCCGTCAGTTGGATGACCATCGTGGTTCCGTTGCTCACCTTTGAAGTAGGTTGAACCATATATATGTAGAAGCCATTGAGATAGAAAAACGCCCACACAGCATGAACAGGCGGGACGATACCTCCCGCCTGCCAGCCATTTGGATGATACCTCCCGCCTGCTAGCCTTATTGATAAACGAGTCCCTAACATGATGAATGGCACCAGGCCCACACTCACAAGAGCCACACAGGATGTCACCACCAAACATTCACAAAGAAAGCAGACAAAAACCCACACTGATGAGGAGGCACGACCAAGGACCAGAAGCCAGACTGCAAATGCACCATTAGCCTCTTCAAACCCCTCCTATCCTTACATGAAACACAAACCCCCACCCAATCAGGACACAGCCAAGCCCCCACCCAATCAGCTGAAACCCCCACTGGCAGTTAAAAGGAAGAAACAGCCGAGATCTCACATTGCTCCTGGAAGCACCAAGCCTGAAGATGACGAATGAGACTTCGTCGAAACGTCGCCAAGACATCTCCAATTTTACACGGGAGAAAACCCGAATAACCAAGGACCTACATATACATGTACATACATACATACGAGATAGATAGATAGATAGATAGATAGATAGATAGATAGATAGATAGATAGATAGATAGATAGATTAATCTTGTGTGTATTGTTCCTTTTCTCAAAAAACTGCCCCATTAGATCTACGGCTGCAGGGATTTAAATGCTGCCTGGGCTCCTGTTCCCTCCAGATCACTGAAGCCGCCCGTTTTTCTCTCTCTCTCTCAGATCCTGCTGGTGCACAGGCTGGATGGGCACAACTCCTTCTCCTACATCCCCGTCTTCGTCCCGCTGTGGCTTTCGCTGATCACTTTGATGGCAACAACCTTTGGCCAGAAAGGGGGCAATCATTGTAAGTAGGCGAGAGCAGAACTCGGCCTCCTTCTGCCAACGGAGACCCAAGGGCAGAGAGAGGGGAAGAACAGAGGGGAATATTTGTAGCTCAGGGTTGAACTGCGGGGTCCTGAGCTTGGTGATTCTCTCGTAGATGTTTCGTGACCCACCTAGGTAGCATCATCAGTGCTGGAAGGGGAGTGGGGTTTGCAGACAGGAGGAAGACAATTGTGGGGTCCTTGATGCTCTCTGAGTTGAGTGGCTGATGCTGCATTGCCCATCTAGTCTAAGTAACATCATCCGTGCTAGTAAGGGGAGGGGTGGGGTTGCTCTCAGTTTACATTCTAGTGCAGTGTTTCTCAACCTTGGCAACTTGAAGATGTCCGGACTTCAACTCCCAGAATTCCCCAGCCAGCATTCGCTGGCTGGGGAATTCTGGGAGTTGAAGTCCGGACATCTTCAAGTTGCCAAGGTTGAGAAACACTGTTGTAGTGCCTTGCCGGGAAACAGCCCAACCAAAGACCCCCCCTAAGGCTTTTGTTCTATTAATTGACTGTCCAATCCCACCAGCACTGACAGGGAAAGCCTATAGAATATAAACTTGGGAGCAAAAACCCACCCCTCACTAGCACCGCTCACGAAATGTCTGTAAGGAAACCAGCTCCGAGAGCACGAAGGGTCCTTCCGGAGAGGGAGAAAGAGGGGCCAGGGCTTCCCAAGGTGGACAGGCGAGTGACTTTGCCCCCCGCTTCCCCCCCCCCCCTGCGCAGGGTGGTTCGGGATCCGCAAAGACTTCTGCCAGTTCCTGCTGGAGATCTTCCCCTTCCTGAGGGAGTACGGCAACATTTCTTACGACCTGCATCACGAAGACAACGAGGAAGCGGAAGAAACGCCCCTCCCGGAGGCCCCCAAAATCGCTCCGATGTTCCGGAAGAAAGCCGGGGTGGTCATTACCCAGAGCCCCGGGAAGTACATCATCCCGCCGCCCAAGCTGAATATCGACACGCCAGATTAAAAGCGGAACTTTTGTTTTGCCGAGGACGGATGTCTCCCCCGTGATTTCACCACTGGCTTCTCCTCAGCCGACACTATAATGATTTATTATTTTAATTCCATGCCTTTGTTTTTAGTTTGTTGACGGCTAGGGATCGGGGACCACTGTGGATTTGCATTCATAAGACGTTCCCTTAACATGTGTCCATCCCGGGGTGTCAAAATATCACCCGAGTGAAAGCAGGAAGAGTTCAGTAACTCTGGCCAGGTGCAGCAGTGGGAACGGCTGAGTCTCTGGTCACAGAACGGCAGCCTTAGATTCAAAGTCATCGTTTGCCACTACTAATATTCTTTCACAGTCCCCTAACACACAAACACACACACACACACACACGAGTTCTTCCTGTCCACTGTTCCCCCTGGACAAAGGCCCCCGGAGGGCTTTGCGCTCACTTTCTCCCGCAGTGGTGGATGGGTGTTTATTTTGGAGAAGCCAAAAAAGGAGGTTCCTGAACGTAGGAACCTTCCTCCTTGGCGGAAGTCACGTTTTCCTGTACATAGTATTTATATGAACTTTTGGCAATGTAATATATTGGGAGGGGTGGAAACAGGAGTCTGTACATTATAAATATGGATGTAAAAAGTATTTTTTAAAAGGCTGTACGAAAGGCGTAATCTCCGGTGCGCGAAACACCCCCGTTCCGTGTTCCTCTTGGCTTCTATTTCTCGGTTTGAAGGACCTTCGGCAAAAGTGGTTCACGCATTTCGAATCCCTCCCCCCCCCCCCCGGCATCGAACCACGAACCTTAACTACTATTCCGATGTGAGTCTTTGCGCACGACTGTTGGCACTTCTCGTTCTGGATTAAATTGGCTTGGAAAGAGGTATGTAAATTTCTCTGTGAATAGCCTCAGTCTTTGTAACCATCTGCGGTGGAGAGGGAAGAGACTGCCAGACCCTCAAAAAAAAATAATAATAATAATACTCCCACTTTTGTTAACGCTACACATTTGGGCAAAGGCTGGTTTCTCACAGCCTCCCTTTTGGCCTGTTCAATAAAGCGTCCCCAAATTTTTTTGAGTGCTAATGTTTTTGTGTGTCAAGCTTACCCACCTGCAGGATTTTTTGCAAGCCTGTTTTCTTGCAGGAGGTGAAAAATGTCAGCCTAACCACCTCAAATACCCTGGGTAGAAGTTGTCAGGCAAGATCTATTGAAGGAGGACTTCACTGGTGTGAGAGTTTGGTAGAACGTTTCCTCAAGATCAGAAACAAGAACATAACATGGGGAGAACGAGAAAGGACCTTTAAGAGATTAACAGAGTTGGACGGGACCTTGTAGGTCATCTAGTCCAACCCCCACCCAAGCAGGAGAGCCTCCACCATTTCTAACCGATGGTAGTCCAGTCTTTTCTTGAAAGCCTCCAGGGATGAAGCTCCCACAACTTGTGAAGGCAGCTTCTGTTCCATTGGTTGATTGTTCTCCCTGTCAGAAAATGTTCTCCTTATTTCCAGGTTGAAGCTCTCCTTGCTCAGTTTCCATCCGTTATTCCTTGCTTGGCCTTCGGGTGCTTTTGGAAAAGCTGCTAGGAAAATGTGTCCCATCACAGCACAGGAGAATACAGAAGAGGACCCAAAGAGAAGCCGTGATGAGAATTGGGGAGCCCTGCTCATCCACCCAGTCCATGCGAGAAGACTACAAGTTCCCTAAAGGGAGAAAAAAGACCCTTATTTGATGCAGCCCTGAGTTCCTAGATCGTGGAAGTCGAACCTTTAGCGACTTAAGACTTGTGGGCTTCAATGCCCAGAGTTCCCCAGCCAGCTATGCTTAAAAGTTGCATTCTGTGAGTTGAAATCCACGAGTCTTAAAAGTTGGACACACACACACCCCCCCTGTACTGGGTGGGAAACCCCTTTAGCATTGAAAAGTATCTTTAGATCCTCCCAAATCTTATTTCTTTATAAACTTGCACCTTAGCAAACGCCAAGTAAAGTCGGCTTGGTGGCGAGGTGCAGAATTCTCTTCTGGATTTCCTTTTCAGGGTGCAGAGTGCGTAGAGGAATCCCCAGTGAGGGATCTTGCTGTGTCTCCACTCTTGCACAACTTATACGGTGCTGGTTGAGGTTGGCGGCTTACTTTGAAATAAAGTCTTTACTCCATCTCCCCTCTCTTCTTCTCAGCCCCCCAAGTCCTCTCTTCTCCTCCAGCGCAGCTGCAAATAAAACCTTTCCTGTCATTATGATCTCGTTTGCTAGGAAACCAGCGTTCATTGTGTGATGTCACACTCGGTCTCCAGATAAAAGCATTGTGATGTTCTAGAACTCTTTCCTGAAGCTCCTGCTGCCTAGCCTCTCTCTTTGGGGTTTTGTTTTTTAATAGACCTGCCGGCACTCTTCCCCGGCATGGTTCGTCAAACAGCATAACAATGGCGACCGCGGAAAGCTACCTGGGTGACCACAGGGAACTGGACACGGCTCTTCCCACTGTGCAGACTCAGCCCGTTTCAGACGAAGATGAGGCGAGGCCTCCGGCGATTCCCCTCCCCTCCGCCCCCATGCACAACAAAACCGCCGGCGGCGACTTTGCCCTGCGGTCGATGATCGAAGAGAACGCCTTCCAAGCGTTGAGCGACGGGCCCTGGGCGAAGCGGCCCCGCCTGTCGCTCTGCGAGGAAGCCGGCCTGGAAGACAACGATTTCCTCTCGCTGACTTTCCCCAAGAAGCTCTGGAAGATCGTGGAGAGCGAGCAGTTCAAGTCTCTCTGGTGGGACGACGAGGGCAGCTGCGTGGTGATCGACGAGGAGCTGTTCAAGAAGGAGGTGCTGGAGCGCAAAGGGCCCATGCGCATCTTCGAGACGGACTGCATGAAAAGCTTCATCCGCCAGCTGAACCTCTACGGCTTTAGCAAGATGAGGCAGAACTTCCAGCGGTCGGCCTCCCTGGTCGAGTTTTTAGCGGAGGAAAAGGCCGCTTACGCGTTCAGCAAGGTAAGGCCCTCCGCCAAACCAGTTAACGGTGGTTCTACCTTGCTGTATCCACCACGCCGGGCTTACACCGTCGTTTGCCAAACCAGTAACGGTGGCTCCACCTCTTGCATCCACCATAATGGGCTCATGCTATCTTTCGCCACACTAGTAATGGAGGTTGCACCCCTTGTATCCACCACAATGGGCTCACGTCTTTTGCCAAACCAGCAACAGTGGCTGCACCTTCTGTATCCACCGCGCTGGGTTCATGCTGTCATTTGCCAAACCAATAATGGTGGTTCCACCCTCTTGTGCCCACACTGTGCTCGCGTCATCTTTTGCCAAACCAATAATGATGATTCCACTTCTTATGTCCACCACGAGGGGCTCATTTGCCAAACCAGTAATGCCACTTTCTATATCCACCACTCCGGGCTCACACCGTCTTCTGCCAGACAAATAACGGTACCACTTCTTGTAGCCACCACTCTGGGTTCACATCATCTTTTGCCGAACCAGTAATGGTTCCACTCCTCGTAGCCACCAATCTGGGTTCAAGGCGTCTTTTGCCAAACCAGTAACGGTGGTTTCACGTTCAGTATCCACCACATTGGGCGCACGGCATCATTTGCCAAACCAGTTATGGTGGTTCCACCCTCTTGGGTCCACCACACTGGGCCCGCACCATCCCTTTCCTTCTCCCACGGGTACAGAATGCCAACGATTCCTGGCAAAAAGAATTGTCGTCATTGCAAGTGGCATGGCTCAAAAACATCCAGTATATGCATGAAATTAATGGACAAGGGAACAAAATGTTTCCTGTTCCTCCCTTAAGAGCCCGTAAAGGGAAGATTTGTTTCAACGAAGATGGGCAAGGTGCGAGCGGGATGCTTGTTTGTTATGACCTACTAGATGTCTTGATTGTGGTTTAATTCACACAAGGTGGGTGAATAGATTGTGTGAACTCAAGACATTTACAGCTTATTTCTAAAGGTAAAGCGTCCTATGACTTCACGGGCTGCATTACTCCAGTCTTGTCCCATGCAAGTAGAAAAATAGGAACCCACTTTGGTGGGAAGGGAACAGCGCTCCGTGCACCTTCGGCATTGAGTCATGCCAGCCACATGCCCACGGAGACGTCTTCGGACAGCGCTGGCTCTTTGGCTTTGAAACAGAGATGAGCACAGCCCCCTAGAGTCAGTAACGATTAGCACACATGTGCGAGGGGAACTTTTACCTTTACCCTCGTTATCTATTCCTCCCCCTTCCCATATCTTGTCCGGCCACCACTGTGGCATCCCCGAAGACGCCAAGAGAAGATGGCTCCAGGGATGACCGGACCTTTTAGTTCTCTCATCTTTCGATTCCTCCTCAGAAGGTTAACTAACTCCCGTTTTTCCCCCCTGTCTCTAGCTCCAGTTCTACCATAACCCCAATTTTAAGAGAGGATGCCCCCACCTTCTCGCGAGGTGCAAGCGAAGAGTTGGAATCAAAAACATGCCGCCCGTTGCTTTCTCGCTAGAGGAAGATTTCGGCGAAATCTGTCTGAAGAGCAGGTCCGGAAGCCCAGAAGGTCCACCTTCTCTGGGGTCTTCTTCCCGGGAAAACAGCTTCCTGACCACTTCTCCCAAAGATAAGATGCACAAACTTGGTCTTCGGAAGCCACCTGTGACCAAAGGCCTTGCTGGAACGGTAGGCCGTCTGAGAAGCGGGTTCGCGCCTTCTCCGACCCCTTTGAGGTCTTCAGATCAGGGTCCACCCGAGGACACTGAGAACAAGATCAACCAGCTGGCGCCTTTCCACTTGCCCCAGCACCCCAACCATGCTCGAGTCAACACCCATGAGATCGATTCCACCACCACCACGTCAGCTACCTCATTGTATCACGTCATACCTCCCGTCCCCAACAGCCCCTTTGCGCCAATGATTGGGCTGCCCGCCTTCCCAACCATGTATCCAGACTTATCCGCCATGCAAGCTCACTGGGCCAGCATCCTTCCCTTCTGCAACCCGTGGTTCTCCATGCCGATGATAGCGGCCGCTTCGGCTATTTCTATGTCCAGGTCTTCCCATCACCACCGAACTCCTTCATACCACCATTGTCCTAACTGCAACTGTACGTCCAACCCTCCGTCCGCTTCCAAAGGAGCCGGACCCAAAACAGCAGACTATGCCGGGTACCATCGATAAAAAGGACTGGGGAAATTCTGGAGACGTTTTGCATCTACTTAAAATAAGGGAATCTATCCACGGCATTGGCTGAAGAATAAACTTTTGTTCTTCCTGTCTGGTTTACCTAGGTGAACTTCTTTGTATTTCTTTCATCACGGATAACACAGGAAGGATGTTTTCCCCCTCAAAAGTTTCCTTGTTTAAATGTATAGATCAGGGGTCGGCAACCTTAAACACTCAGAGCCACAAAGGTCCTAACCGGAAACCCCCCCCCATTCAATTCTGGAGCCAACCGGAAGAGTCCGGTTCCCGCACCATAGAGTCTCCTCCTAGCACTGCGTCCATTTTCCCCTACCTGTCCTAACCGAAAGCCCTATCAATTGTGGAGCTGACCAGGGACAGGGAGCCACAACAGAGGGATGAAAGAGCCACATGCGGCTCCAGAGCCATGGGTTGCCGACCCCTGGTATAGATTGAGGAGAAATGCCTAGGGAAGGAATTGCATTGATTTGAATTAATAAGTTTCCTACTTCTGTTGCCACGGCTTTTAAAAAAAAAAGCTGCAGCCTATACAAAAATCTTTTTTTGGGTGGAAACTAATCAAGGAGAGAAGCAACTTAGAACTAAGGAGAAATTTCCAGACAGTTAGACCATTTGTCTGGTGTAGGGGGTTGGACTCGAAGACCTCCCAGGTCCCCTCCAACTCTGTTATTCTATTTGTATTCTATTCATTTTAAAGTTCTTGGTCTGTCATCATTTTCAAGTTAGCCACTGGTGGTTAGGAACATCTGGTGCAAAATAGTTCTCAGACACCCAAGGGTGTTAAAAACCTGTATACGAGATCATTATGAATTTGACCAGCTATAAAATGTAGAGAATTGGCATTGGCATCAGAACTTGGGAAGGCAAAAAGTGTGAAGGATGCTTGCAAAGGAACAATATGTGACATGGTGTTATGGTGGGGGAATCACAATTACGTGTGTTGACCTTTGTTGGGGGACGTTGCCCTCCCAATTCTCAAGGTAAGTATTCTAGAGAATAAAATAGTGTTTCTCAACCTTGGGTATTGGAAGACATGTGGACTTCAACTCCCAGAATTCCTTGTGGCTGGGGAATTCAGGGTGATGATGATTGGGGAATTCTGGATGTTGAAGTCCACAAGTACCCAAGGTTGAGGAACACTAAAAATTGACCACTTCCTAAGTTCTTACTACGAATCTTTTCAATCTACTGAGATCCGGGCTTTACGTCACGAAGAAACAATCACCACAACAGATTTCGACCTTAAGGTTATTAATATGCACCTATTATTATAATGGTGTCATTCGATGCTTAAGGGACAGTGATTTGTTAAATGAAACATTGGCTGAATTATGAGATATTTTTTTACTGTGTGTCTAGATCTTGTTCACATTTTTTAAAAGGTGGGGAAAGAGTTGATTGAATCTGAAGTACAAGACAGTTGGACTATAGGCAGTCAGAGCACCAACAGTGAATTCCTCAAAACATTTTTAATTTGCTATTGTGACCCCCCTGTACAGTATTTATAAATCCTCAGCTCGGATCTCGGCTTAATCAAGTTTGAAGATCTGGTGAAGTCAAACAGGACAAGTTACTTCTTGGTTGAAGTAGCGACTGATTTTAATAATGCTCATCTTGTTTCTTCTGTTCAGTTTAACTAGAGTTTTTCCCCTTTTTTAATTCAGCAAATTAATATTTTGAGGAGCCAGAAGCATATTCTAAATGTATTTAAATTGGCTAAAACATCTAAAAGATTCTGAGTTCAGTTTGCTTTCCCTGAAACGCATCTTTCGATATTCATGGATGTTACAAAATGAAGCTATCTTTCTTTAATAAAAGTGGTAGACAAAAATTGATATCAAGAATTGCAGGCTGTGAGCAAAAAGTATAATCCTAGCGAATGTTTAGTTTGGATGAGGAGTCACCTCTGACACATTATTTATAAACTATGGGGCCATTCTCTAATTAACATTTGTCGCCTTAAAGAAACATGACTTCACCTTTTACTTTCATAATTTTTCAGCTATGTATTAGCAAAGCAGGAATTCATTTTATCAACAGTAAAAGTATTTGCTTTTACTTGACATGGTGCTAATAATATTAAATTTGGCAAATCCTGTAGCAATATTGTGCTGTTGATTTGAAACCTAAAATGTGGAATAATAAAATGCTTCAAAGCAGTTGACTCAACCATTGTTATGGGAATGTAGGTTACTGGATAATGTATGCACGGAGGAAGAGAAAATATGTTTTGAAATAAAAAAATACCGGTAAATAAATCGGTGCTTTTAGTTTAATGAACCAGCTTTATGCCATCTACAGCTTTATTTTTTCAGAATTCCCTGGATACCGCATTTATTCCACGTCCAGTGATAAGGAATCACAGCCTAAATGCGCCATTAAATTTATCGGGATCTAAATTGAGAACCATTGTTCTGCTAAAATCCTTCACGAGTCCTAAGGAAGGGGGGGGGAAGTCAAATTATCATATTTACATTTGAACTGCTTAACTTGCTGAAACTTCATTTCTAGCTCACCAATTTGAAAGCTGCAGAGCACTGTAATTTAAGGCACTGGGGGGATATTTTAAAAGTGTGGATGCAGACTAATTTGTTCAGACTTGAAGAATTCCCTCTGCGCTGCCAAATTCTCCCATTGCTTTCAAGTGTTTACATAGACACTATAGAAGTGCAGATTAAAAATAGGACATGAAACCGCGCAGAGAGAGAGGGGGGGACGGAGGGAGAAAGAAAGAGAGTTTAAACACCTAGCATTTTGAAGAATAGAGTTCTATTAGATTAAAAAATAGTATACAAACAGCATTAATTCCATAAGTTTTGACGTTTCAAAAACATTGTCAAAGCACAACAAGGAATGTCTTTTCTGTGCCAACTCAGAAAGCTCAAACTGCCCCAGGAGCTTCTGATTCTGTTCTACAGATGGATTATTGAGTCCGTCATCTGCACCTCCGAAACTGTCTGGTTTGGCTCTGCAACCCAACAAGACAGACATGGACTTCAGGGGGTAATTAGAAAAAACAATGGCCACCAACCTGCCTTCCATCGAGGACCTGTACACTCAAAAAGAGAGCCGTGAAAATATCTACAGACCCCTCACATCCTGGACATAAATTGTTTCAACTCCTACCCTCAAAACGACACTATAGGGCACTGCACATCAAGACAACTAGACACAAGGGCAGTTTTTCCCTGAACGCCATCACTCTGCTAAACAAATAATTCCCTCCCCACTTTCAAACTATTCACTAAGTCTGCATTACTATTAAACTTCTCATCGTTCCTATCACCCATTTCCTCTCCCACTTATGGTCGTATGACTTTCTTGCTTGTATCTTTATGATTTATATTGTTTCCTAGTATGATTTGATGTGTACCCTATGACTACCATTAAGTGTTGTACCTTATGATTCGTGATGAATGAATTTTGTTTTTTTTATGTACACTGAGAGCATCAAGAGCATATGCACCTAAGTCAAGGATCATTAAATTTGGCAAAGAGAATCCCGTAGTAATGTGTATGGAGATTCTCCGTCATCCTGGTCATGGTTGTCCCAAAGGGGCTTTTTCAAGAGGCAACTGGACTTTCTGGTTTTACTTGGAAGAGGTTTCGCTTCCCATCCAAGGAGCTTCTTTTGGCTTCTCTTAGAACTGAAGAAGCTTCTTGGGTGAGAAGCGAAACAACTTCAAAGTAAAATCAGAAAGACCAGTTGCCCCTTGAAAAAAAGCACCTTTGGGACATCCTGTAGCAATATTGTGCATTAATGATTTGAAGTCTAAAATGTGACTTAACAAACGCTTCAAAACTGATCACCTCATTTATGTTATGAGATGCAAGTTACTGTATAATGTACTCACAAAGAGCATGTTTTAAAATAAAAAATAAATCGCTGCTTCTAATTAAATGAACTTCAGCTTTATAGTCATCTAATCATAACACCTCTGGAATACTTTGGAATTCCATACATATAATTATAAACAATGTTCATATTTTACTTAAACATACCTCTTATCTCTAACCATTGACAACCTGAATATATGCCTATATCTGTTAAATATGTTAATATATTTAACAGGAACATAAATAAGTGAATATAATTATAAATATGGTTAGAATTATTTTGTTGTATCACTATTATTGCAATTAGTGTATGTGTTATCTTTTTTTTTACCAAACTTGGTACACAGATTATTTCTCTCTGGAAACAAATACTGTGGGAGTAAGACACCCCTAACACCTCTCGGGGTGTATGTTCTGTTAACATACAGCCTGTTGTACCTTAAAATGGCTTCTACCGTACTGCCTTAAAATGGCTTCTACGCTACAGTGCTGTGGAGTTGCCAACAGCTTCATAGTACTCCACAAGGGGGCTCCCTCTGGTAAGGGGGGAAATCCAACATTAAAAATTGCAGTGAAGTTCACGGAAGGAGGATTGGGATAAATAAATACCCGAACAGTGCTGGGTATTATCAGCTAGTATATAAATAAATAAAAAAATTTACCGGAATAGTTCAGAATTCCCTAGAGGCTGAATTTATCCCAAGTCCAATGATGAGGAATCAAACAAACAGTTCTGAACGTACAGTTAAATTTGCTGTGATCGAAACTTGTTCCGTTCCATCACATCGCAAGCAGGAGAGCGAGTTCGAAGGAATTCAACGGACTGGAATCAGATCTTCTGGGATGTCCACCTCCCAGATGTCCTTGTGTCCTCGTGCAGGAATGGCTCTCTGCAGCCATCTGGGGTTGGAAATCACCGTCAAGTATTTTCCTTCCAGATCCCGGAGGACAGCTTTGTTCTCCAACTGTAAAATGTCTTCAGGAGGCAAACGGTCAGCGCACCGGAAAGTCTCTCCGATGTCAATGAGGCCTGTATATAAAGAGCCAAAGGCATGACTCAATTTTTTGAGATAATCAAGAAGATACTAAACGGTGCAGAAAAGGATAGATTGACGTTGAAAATTAAGCAGAAAGAAGACACGGGATGCCATCAAACATGGAATCTATTTTACCAGCAGTTGGGAAAAAAGAGTGGAGATTAAGAATATAATCAGAATTGTTAAGGAAATTAAATAACCCAGACAACACAATGCTTCTTAAGCACTAAGAAATGTAATTAATAAAAAAAAATCAATAAAATGCAAGTAAATTAAAAAAAGACAGAAGTCCCCAACTCCTCGCCTGTAGGAGAGCCCCAGTCTGCGTTGTTCTGACCCGGCTTTCGCAGGAGCAAGAAACAGACTCCCCGCAAAGCAAAACCCCACTTTATTTGCACCTTGGGAATTAACTGCATTCCAGGCAAGAATCCTGGGAGGAGTTAACTGAAACAATAGTCCTTATCAGCTCCTTAAGATAAATGCAAGGCTGTGAGCTCCCAGCCAGGAGGCTGCAAATTAAGTCAGTTCAAACAGAGAAATTACACAAACCTCAGTTCTGTCAAGGCAGTCTTTGATGCACAAAACACGATGAGCAAAATCTCCAGAAATACGAACTGTTGTCTCCTACGACAACCACTCCCCTTTCCTTCTATTTATTCCCCAGCCAGGGAGGGGCCATTCAGCGTCCACATGTGCTTTGCTTCCCAAGTCTACTATTTGTCCTCTGTTGTTCCCCCCTCCTATGTGCATGCATGCATCTGGAACAGGCCCCAGCTGTTCCTCCTCCTCCTCACTCATCTCTGAATCCAAGGGGAGCTGCCTCTCCGGTGGCTGGGAAATGCCAGACGGCCCTGGGTCTCTCCACGGAACCGGTTCTTGGTGCCCAAACTTTTTGGAGGCCTGCTGGCTTAAAAAACAAGTCTCCTTTGGACTTACCAGCAATCACCCCTCGGCCAAATTTCTCCCCCTGCGCTAACAGATGGTCAACCTGAGCCGAAGTCCAGCCGAGTCTGTTCAAGAGAAGGTCTCTCCAGCTGTCATCTTCCCAGTCTCTGAAGGCGATGTGGACAGCAAGAGTCTCATCTTGGTGGTCGGCTAACAGCGGCCGCCAGCGGCTCTCGATGGTCTTGACATTGTTCAATACCAGCCCGGCGTACGGTTGTCGAAAGGAGAGGCAGGCAAACTTCATTTTCCTGTGGCGGTTTATATTCCCCCGGATCCTATCGTCTGCTACACGCACCCGAATGAGAATAAAATCAGAATTAAGGAGCAACAGACTTATACACTGCTTCACGGCCTTCTCTAAGCGGTTTACAGAGTCTGCCTCTTGCCCCCAACCATCTGGGTCCTCATTTGACCCACCTCGGAAGGAGGGAAGGCTGAGTCAACCTTGAACCAGCGAGAATCGAACCCCTGGCAGTGGGCAGAGTTCTAAATAAGATAGTTTAGATCAGTGTTTCTCAACCTTGGTAACTTGAAGATGTCCGGACTTCAACTTCCAGAATTCCCCAGCCAGCATTCCCTCCCTCCCTCCCTCCCTCCCTCCCTCCCTTCCTTCCTTCCTTCTTCCCTCTCTCCCTCCCTCCCTCCCTCCCTTCCTTCCCAGTGGTTAGAACAGTGTTTCTCAACCTTGGCAACTTGAAGATGTCCGGACTTCAACTCCCAGAATTCCCCAGCCAGCATTCGCTGGCTGGGGAATTCTGGGAGTTGAAGTCCGGACATCTTCAAGTTGCCAAGGTTGAGAAACACTGGTTTAGATACTGACTAGGCAATCAAATCATACTAGGAAACTAAATAAAACTATGTAAATCGTAAAGATACAAGCAACAAGGTTGTAGCCGTGCAGAAGGTGATGGGAAATAGCCCCCAAAACCAAAAACGTTAAAATCAATTGGATGTCCAGCACGGTTGTAACTTTTTTGGGGTGGGGTGGGGGGGTGATACGTTGATCACTTTGTGGAGGCCAATAAGCGGTTTCCTTTTGCAAATAAAACCCATCCCTTATTAGATTGCATTTTTCTGCATTGAAATGCCCCTGGCTCCATTGAAACGCCCCTTGCAATAAATCAAATCAAATCATTTCCAATTTTTTTCTTAGCAATCTGACCCTTTCCGCTTCTGTATGCCAGGCCCACAACAACCCACCAGAAATACAACTCGGGACACCGAATCTACAAAGGGGACCTCCGAAGCCACACGGCTGCACAAATTAAAGCACAAAAGATAAAAAGAGATTTGCAATTTGCTTGCTCTGTTTTGCTCCCAGCCCTCCAGTATCCGAAATCTTTACCAGCTGCAAAAAAGAGAAAAGAACTTTGCAACGTCCCACAGATCTCTTGGGGGGTCCTTTCCTGATTTGGGGAGGGGGGGAATCCAATGCTTCAGTCCGTGCAACAGGCAAAAAAAAAATGCCATTGGGGGGTGGGGGCAGAAAAGATTTGCATTGTTGACTTTTGCAAAGAAAGAGGCTCGAACCCGTCCCGGGGTTGCTTGGGATCCCAGGGGGGCTTGGAGAGAAGAGGGGCTGGTCTGCACCTCCCCACCCAGAGGCAGTCTACCTTGGAGAGAAGCCCAGAAGAGATCTCCCCGTCTTCCTCGTCCCGCAGGCGGGCTCCGGCTGCAAGCGAACTACGACTCCCAGAGGCCTTCGCGCCGCAGGACGTCGGCCAGGCATGCCGGGAGTTGGAGTTCGCAAGGTCCGCCCACCTGTTCTCCCAGCCTGGCCCTTCGCGGAGCATCATTGTTGCGCCAGGTGGAGGAGGATGGGACTTGTCGTCCCAAGGGAGGGAGGCACGTAAGCAGGCTGAGGAAGCAGAAGGGCCCCCTTCCCCCCTCCCCCTCCTTCCAGCAATCTGCCTATATGGAAGGGAAAGCAAGCCCAACGCCAGCCCTGCAAGGTAGACCACGTTGAGGTGGGGGGGAAGGCTTGGAAAGGCTCTGCTCGCCCCCCTCCCTGCAAACAGCTTTAAAAAAAAATGGACATCTATTTATTTCTATCCTGCCTGTATTATTTTCCCAAATAAGAGCCGAGGTGGCGCAGTGGTTAAATGCAGCACTGCAGGCTACTTCAGCTGACTGCTATCTCCAGTTCAGCAGTTCAAATCTCACCGGCTCAGGGTTGACTCAGCCTTCCATCCTTCTGAGGTGGGTAAAATGAGGACCCGGATTGTTGTTGGGGGCGATATGCTGACTCTGTAAACCGCTTAGAGAGGGCTGAAAGCCCTATGAAGCGGGATATAAGTCTAACTGCTATTGCTATTCCTTCCTTCTCCCTCTATCCCTCCCTCCATCCTTTTCCTTCCTTCCTTCTCCCCTATCCCTCCCTCCATCCTTTTCCTTCCTTCCTTCTCCCCTATCCCTCTATCTCTCTCTCCATCCTTTTCCTTCCTTCCTTCCTTCCTTTCTTCCTTCCTTCCTTCAAGGTTGACTCAGCCTTCCATCCTTCCGAGGTGGGTGAAATGAGGACCCGGATTGTTGTTGGGGGCGATATGCTGACTCTGTAAACCGCTTAGAGAGGGCTGAAAGCCCCATGAAGCGGTATCTAACTGCTATTGCTATTGCTATAACTAAAGGCAACGGATATATCTAACACGCCTTCCTCCTCCTATTCTCCCCCCCCCACAACAACAACCCTGTGAGGTGAGCTGGGCTGAGAGAGAATGAGCAGCTCAGGGTCCCCCAGATACCTTTCATCCCTAAGGCAGGACTAGAACTCCCTGCCACCCACTGTCTAGGCCAGCGATGGCTCAGCTCTTCACCATCACCTGCCAAAATCAGGGGGACCGCAGCGGTGGGGGAGGGTGTCGTGTGCATAATTCTATGCGCCCTTCCCCCCCCCGTGCAAGTCCGCGACCCCCCCCCCCCACCTCCCCCTGCTTTTGGTGGCCGTTGGCCCGGTGGACCCATTTTCCGCCCTCCCAAGGCTCCAGAGGCTTTCTATAGGAGCCTGGGGAGGGCGAAAACGGTTTTCCCCGCCACCCCCAGAGACCCTCCGGAGGCCTCAAACGGCCCATTTTCCAACTTCCGGTTTGCACTGTGGGCAGTTTTTCGGGGGGGGGGGCCCAGATGCTTCAAGAGACTTCCCTGAAGCCTCCGGAGGGCGAAAAACGGCCGAAAATCATGGCCGGGATCAGCTGGCCAGCACGCGGATGTGCACAATGCCTCACCTGCCCCCAGAAATGGCTCTGGATGCCACCTGTGGAACGCATGCCATAGGGTTCGCCATCACGGGCCTAGGCACAGGTTTCCCTGAATTATTATTATAGACTTTTATTCATTAAACATGAAAGTCAAGTGAACATTTGAAGATGCGTCTCAAATCCCATTGACTGGTGCTAATGGTTGATACGGGTTGCTGCCAGCATCCTAGGTATCATCCAAGGACCTTCTTAAGATGTATGATCATCTCCTCCTCCACCACCACCTTCTCTTCTCCTCCTTCTCCTCTCCCTCCTCCTCTTCTTCCCCTTCTTCTTCTCCTTCTCCTCCTCCTCCTCCTCTCTCCGCCTCCTCCTCTTATTATTATTTCTTTTATTCATTGAAGATGAAACTCAGTCAACTGAACATTTAAAGATGCGTCTCAAATACCATTGACTGGTACTAATGGTTGATACGGGTTGCTGCCAGCGTCCTAGGGATCAACCAAGGACCTTCTTAAAATGTGCGATGCTCCAAGTAGCACGTTTTTTTGCAATTCCACTGGTGTTATAGTTTATAGTTTTTAGATTATAGTTTTATTGATTTGTATGCCGCCCACTCCCGAAGGACTCCGGGCAGCTTACAATAAAACAACGGAGGGGGAATAATACACAAACAACATTAAAATATACAACAATCACATTTATTGCAGGAAGCTGCAATTTCTTGATGTGTTTTATAAAATTCTTGGACATGGTGCCAAGTGCCCCGATGACAATGGGTATCACTGTTACATGCTTCATCCATAATCACATAATTTGGATGACCAGGTCACGATATTTCATGATTTCTTCCAGTTCTTTTTCCTTCAACTCTGGCGTCTCCTGGTACAGCGATATCAATCAACTGTACTCTTCGGCCCTCGACAACCGTGATAATCTGGCGTGTTGTGCTCCGAATGACGATCCGTTTGTATTCGAAAGTCCCACAAGATTTTCACCTTCTTGTTTTCGACAACTTTTTCCATTTTAGGTTCTCATGACATTTCGGATACAGGTAAGTCGTGTTTTTTTTTTTTACATAATGACCAGTGGATTAATTTAGCAACTCGGTCATATCTAGCTTTGTACTCTGCGCGATTATGTGCACTCACATATTAAGTGTGAACAGTTTCGGCTTTGTCCTTGCAAAGTTGGCAGTTTGGGTTGTCGGTGGATTTTTGTATCTTCGCTTTCATGGCCTTAGTTTGCAGTGCTTGTTCTTGAGCAGCCAGTATTAAACCTTCCGTTTCTTTCTGGATGGTTCCCATCTTAAGCCATGTCCATGTCAAGTTGTCGTCACATTTTCCTTCGATGTTTTTCAAGTGCTGTCCATGCGAAGCTTTGGTGGTAGTGGTGGCGGTGTGTTTTATAGAAATAAAGCTTGTCTTACCTTCAGCCCGTGGTTCTGAGCCACACTGTGGTATCTGTTTTGATCCGGGCTTCCCCAAAAAGCACGAAGCAGATTCCTTATCCCAACAAAACCCCTTTTATTAAACGGATGTGAATTCCTCTCATTCACATTCAGCCAAGGCCTGGCAAACAGTCTTTCAAAGGTGAATTTATGACCACAGACCTTATGTAGCTTGGAAAGCTGCCATGTAAACACTTTCCAACTGAAGTGCTCTGCAAGGAAAGGCTGGGCACAGAGTCTCTGGGATTCACGGACAGATCTTCACACTCCTTAAATGAATCTAATGACTGAAGGAATGAATTGTTTCCTGCAAAAGCCCCTTCCCCTTTCGCTCCTCTTTTATTTCCTATGGGGGGGGGGGGAAATCACCTTCCACCTGTGCCTTTACTCCCAAGTCGATCCTTGTTCTTTAGCCATTCCCTTCGTCTGGCCACTCTGTGCATGTGCACACTGGGAACAGGCTCCATCTGTTCTTCTGCCCCACTGATGTCTGACTCTGAAGGCAGCTGATAACTGTCAGATGGCCCTGGCCCCCTCTATGCCTCCGACACAGAGCCCTCATCAGAGCCTTCTCCAGAGTCCAGGACTGGCCCAGATTCCTCCCCAACCCTCCTCACTGTCTGAATCTCCTGCCAGCTCTGCTGGACTCTGGCGGGCCACAACAGTACCCTGGTTCTGTGAAAACGAACAAGGAATAATTCCTCTTGCTCCTGCAGAATTCAAAGCAAATTATTACAGCTTCCGAGGCTGTTAGCAATATATTTAGACTGAAGCAGCGGCAAGGAAACTACCCTGAAAACAAACACTGTGTGTGTTTTTACTTACGTTCAACTAAGTGAGCGATTAAAAGTGAAACAGTGAAATAAATTGAGCTTGGCAACCAACCAAATACTAAAATATGCCTCAGGCAGCCACAGCAAAAGATTTCATGTTTCTCTCTCTCTCTCTCTCTCTCTTTTCCACGCTTCTTTCCTTTTTTTTTTTTTTTTTAAATTTTGTTAGATTGCATTTCCAGGGGAAGATGTATTTATTTTATTTTATTTTCTGCAAACAACAGGGGTGTCATTCAGAACTCAGGTATCAACTATTTTTGACATTCTTTTCAAAAGGGATTTTGATATTATCAGGGGATCAGTTGTGCAAACGTAGTGTGAAGATCCTACTTATCTTGAACGGGCGAATTGCTCTCCATCACCTATGGACAGAAGCGGTGGGATTTGCACTTGCTCTGAGGATGGGGATGATTGTATTTTGATGAAGGGCTTTTTGTGAAGCAATAGCAACATGGTTGACGTCCCTCCATGGAGTTTGCTTGGCTGAAGCTGGCTGGGCAGGTCGCAAATGGGGGTCGTCACGTGACCCCTGGATACGGCAACCGTTGTCAGGAGATGCTGGTTGCCAAGGGCCCAAGTGGGGATGCTGAAATGGTGGAGGACAAGCCCTGGTTCTTCCATTTCCTTTTTCAGTGCTGTTATAACTGCAAACGGTCAGTAAACGGATGATTGTAAGTCAAGGATTATCTGTATAGCAACATACTGTCAGAGGTGGATTCCCACCAGTTCGCACCTGTTCGGTAGAACCGGTTTGTCAAATCTACCAAACTGGTTCCACCAGTGGACCCGGAAAGCAGGACACACCTACAGAAGAAGTTCCAAATTTTTTTGAAACCCACCACTGACACACACACACACACACACGCACACACTCACACACAGAGAGAGAGAGACAGACAGAAGACAGACAGACAGACAGACTGGCACACACACACACACACACACACAGAGAAAGGAAGGAAGGAAGAAAGAAAGAAAGAAAGAGAGAGAGAGAGAGAGAGAGAAATGAAAGAAAAAAAGAAAAAAGGGACAGAGAGACAAAAGGAAGGAGAGAGAGGGGGGGGGGAGAGAAAACACATTGCCAGCAAGCCACTCCCACAAAGGAGGCCACACCCACCAAGTAGGTTCCAAAAATTTTTGAAACCCACCACTGCATAATGTATACACCAGATAGATAGGTAGGTAGGTAGGTAGGTAGGTAGGTAGGTAGGTAGGTAGATGATAGATAGATAGATAGATAGATAGATAGATAGATAGATAGATAGATAGATGATAGATAGATAGATAGATAGATAGATGATAGATAAGCTATAGATACACACAGACGCACGCACACACACGCACACACACACACACACACACACAAGAGCAAAAGATAGTTTAGTTTAGTTTTATTAAACTTGTATGCTGCCCTATTCCCCGAGGGGACTCAGGGCGGCTAACAAAACCAAATAGGGAAAGGGGGAGTACAAAAGACAAGAAGACAAAACAAATTCAAACAACAAATTAAAAACTCATCAACAGCAACCATTCGAGTGGGCCCCAGGCCTGCCGGAACAGCCAGGTTTTAACGGCTTTGCGGAAAGCCTGAAGGGTGGTGAGGGTCCGAATCTCCACGGGGAGATCGTTCCAGAGGGCCGGAGCAGCCACATAGGCATAAAAGCCAATGCAATACAATACATGAAACAACACAATAACATTAGTGGCAATCACTGAGATTAGTTGTAATCTTCAATTGTAGCTGGGAGTTTTTGGGACTAATAGGATTAATTTACTCCCTGTTGTATCTGCTTGTGTTAAACAGATAACCTTCTCCTTGGAAAAGAAAAGGGGGAAAATATCCGTGGTGTGTTGGAGAATAATGAAAGAAAGAACTTTTTGAGATTTCACAGAAGCCAAAGAATGATTTCTGTTTACTGGAGTGGTGAGAAGTACAGATATAAAACGGAAGGAAACTTGGATCATTCCATTGGGGAGAACCATCGTGACTTTCCAGGCAGTCCTCAACTTACAACAGTTCATTTAGTGGTCATCCAAAGTTACAACGGCATTGAAAAAAAATGACTTACAATGGTTTTTCACACTCACTGCAGCATCCCCGTGGGCATGTGCTCAAAATTCTGACCGCTTGGCAACTGACTCATATTTATGACGGTTGCTGTGTCCCAAGGTCATCTGATTCTCTTTTGTGACCTTCTGAGAAGCAAAGTCAAAAGGGAATCCAGATTCACTTAACAACCATGTTACTAACTGAACTCAGTGATTTGCTTAACAACTGTGGCAAGAACATTTTGAAGTGGAGCAAACTCACTTAACAACTGTTTCACTTAGGAACAAAAGGTTTGGCCAAATTGTGGTCGTAAGTCCAGGACTGCCTGTATTAACACATCCTGAAGAAATGCCCCAATCTTGAGATCTACGTTTGCAAACTTAATAGCAAGAGCAGTTAGACTTATATACCGCTTCATAGGGCTTTCAGCCCTCTCTAAGCGGTTTACAGAGTCAGCCTTTTGCCCCCAACAATCGGGGTCCTCATTTGACCCACCTCGGAAGGATGGAAGGCTGAGTCAACCCTGAGCCGGTGAGATTTGAACCGCCAAACTGCAGCTAACAGTCAGCTGAAGTGGCTTGCAGTGCTGGACTCTAACCACTGCGCCACCTCGGCTCCTAGAAATGCCAGCTCATCAATCAGCTTGTGAGAAGGAGCTGGACCAAGGATGACCTTAGAGAAGCAATCTCCAGCGTTGGTAACTTTAAGACTTGTGGACTTCAACTCCCAGAATTCCCCAAGCTGGCTGAGGAATTCGGACAGTGAGGAGGTTGGGCCAATCCTGGAGTCTGGGGAAGGCTCTGAAGAGGGATCTGTGTCGGAGGCAGAGAGGGGGCCAGAGCCCTATGCCAGTTATCAGCTGCCTTCAGAGTCAGACATCAGTGAGGCAGAAGAACAGCTGGAGCCTGTTCCCAGTGTGCGCATGAGCAGAACTGCCAGTCGAAGGGAAGAGCTAAAGAACAGGGGTCGACTTGAGGGTAAGGCCACAGGTGGATAATGAATGGCCCCTCCCAGAGGAACTAAAAGAGGAGCAAAAGGGGAGTTTGCAGGAGGCAATTAGTTCGCTTAATTGGTTCGTGACCCTCCGAGACTCCTTGCCAAGTTCTGCAGATATCGGCCTGGCAGCTCTCCAAGCAAGATAAGGTCTGTGACTGTAAATCCTCCCTCGGAAGACTTTGATGGATGCGAATGAGCAGAATTCACAGTCAATTAATAAAAGAGGTTTTCGTTGGGACAAGGAGTTGGCTTCAGGCTCTCGGGAAGCCTCGGTCAGAACAGGAATTCTGGGACTTGAAGTCCACAAGTCTTAAAGTTGCCAACTTTGGAGACCCCTAGTTTGTAGATGGTAACATCAGGAGGGACGGACACAAGGAAACACAATGATATCCAAATGGCAATTTCAGGAAAACCCGTAACGCTGTTTGACAAACGTGCTTTAGTGAGTGTCCAAGAATATACGGCCACCGAATCAAATAAAAATTCTATTGGTGTTGGTTTGAAAGGGCTAATGATGTTTGACAAATCCATTTAGGATGGAAGCAACATCTCTGAATAGACACAAATAAACCATTTCAATTTATACTCCGTTGCTCCTCATTGTTCGGGAGCCAAGAACATTTTATGGGGAGAGATTGTATTTTTAGCCGTGTTGGCTGGATCTTATTTTAGCAATGTTATTAATTCTATTTATCATATTGTATTGAGGAGGGCGGGAAGCATTGTTCTCGTGTCGTGAGACCTGCATCCAATATACTATGTGCAGGAATCAGGATGTCGGTTGATCTTGAAGATGTCCTTCAAATTCGGGGAAGGTGGGAAAGTTTTTCTTTTGATGGCCTTGGACAGTCAAGCTGGAGGTCATTGGGTGGGGAAAGTCCATGGATTCCTTTGGGAGAGAAAAATAATTCCATAACCACTTCAGCTTGTCAAACTCTCTCTGCTTCAACTATCTTACAGAATGGCCTTTAAGACTGGATGCTGGCCAACATATACATTAACCAGAAGTCCTTTCAGAAAAGGAGCAATAGCAATAGCAGTTAGACCTATATACCGCTTCATAGGGCTTTCAGCCCTCTCTAAGCGGTTTACAGAGTCAGCATATTGCCCCCAACAACAATCCGGGTCCTCATTTCACCCACCTCGGAAGGATGGAAGGCTGAGTCAACCTTGAGCTGGTGAGATTTGAACCGCCGAACAGCAGATAACAGTCAGCTGAAGTGGCCTGCAGTACTGCACCCTAACCACTGCGCCACCTCAGCATGACAGGTTGGTGACGCTCCATGTCCATTTGTGTATCAAAGTGGAATTTCTGGATAAGTTTGAATCTATGGAAGTCAATTTCCTTTGCTTGCTATTTATATCCATCCATCCCACCAACCACCCCTCCTTCCCTCCCTCTCCCCCATCTCCCCCCCCCCATCCATCCATCCATCTCTGTCCATTTTCTGACATCTATGTATCACTATCTAGCTGGACTCCAGGGTTACTTAGATATTCTGCAGATACATACAGTATATAGCCAAGTTTGTTATTAGATGGATTTTCTTAATTACATTTGGAAATTCTACTTCTGCTTTCAAGCTGTAAATTAATGTTTGATACCCTTGTGTTATGTATGAAAATGTAGAAAAAAGAAAAAAAACATAATATAATTGGATTACAGTATGAAAATAAAAATTAGGTTACCTTCGCTGCAAAATTTGTCACGGTAAGGGGACATCTATCTATCATCTATCCATCCATCCATCCATCCATCTTCTAAACTATCTATGTATTACTATCATCTAACTGTGTATCAACTATCATGTACCAACTATCGCTATCTTTTTAGCTCATTATCCACCCTTCTATTGTCTATGTATTGTCTATCTATTATCTATCTGTCATCTATCTAGCCATCTAGCGTTCCTCTATTTATCCATCTGTTTATCGATCTACAAGTCTTAACTTCCTGGTTCCAATTGGTTAACAAACCTGTTTTTTTCTGTGCATGGAATCTATAAAGCTGAGGTTCTATTAAGTTCATCTTTGTGATAGGGCCCCTTAATCAACAAAGGGGAACAATAGTTTTTCAGCTTTCCCTTCTCTAAGCAACGGTGAGTGTGTTAGTGTGGGTGTGTATTGTTGTTTGTTTTGATATATACCGCAACATTAGAACAGCTCCATCTTTTAGTGAGTATCTGGAGCACCATTTCTTCACGCTCCCTACTCAAAATATTGAAACATTGAAGGATTGATGCATATTTCCCCTTTAGCCTCAACTAACGACTTACTCAGGTGTCATAGTATGTAGTCCCAGCTTTCTAACAACAACAACAACAACCAGAGAGCACAATTCAGAAAGGAAGGAACCACAATCCCATCAGCAAGCAGGTAGCGAGTAAATCTGCTTAGGCTGAGACCCTCCAGGAGCCTGTTTTCCTCCCCTAAAGTATTTATTTTCCTCCCTCTCTAAATATTCTGAAAACAGGGATTAAAAAGGAACAGGCGAGGCAGCCTTTTCTCTTGTCTTTCCGTTGCTCCTGCTTTTCCGCCCCGCCAGTGAAAAATCTCTGCCTTCCACCTTGTTCAACGAGGCATTAATTTTTCCTAGCCCACGACCGCATAATGACAACCTGCTGTGACAGGGTGTGTAATACATACTTGTGTGCGCGATAACCATGGAGAGCTCAAGATTTTTAATCATGGGGAATCAGTTTACCCAGGCAGGGAAGAGGGGCAGGGAAGGGTGATGGGTGTGGGGCTTGTAGGGACATCCTTTCAAATAGGAGTTGAGGGCGATAGAGGATTAGCAAAGACCCCCACCCACCCCACCCTGAAAATGTCTATTTAAGCCCCAACTCAAAACTCGTTGTACATACACACACTCACGGACGTCTTTTTTCTCTCTTCTAGTTTTCTGTTTCTGCACCAACGGGCAGTTGACATTTCCAGAAAGGGTTTACTTTTGTGGAATGACATGCACGCACGCACACCCCCCCATGCCTCACAACGAACAAATATTTGAGGCAAATCCGCTTGTTATATGAGGTGAAGAACCAAAATGAAGAATCGTAGAGAATGATAGAGAACCCAAAACAGTGGTGAGCCCCCAAATTCTCAACTAGCCTTGTTCCTCTAATGACTGTATAATGAAATCCATAGGCTAGTTTCCAGATGTGGGGCAAATACTCTTGTTCTATGAGATGAAGAACCACAGAGAACCCGAATGAAGAATCATAGAGAACGATAGAGGACCCAAAACAGTGGTGAGCCCCCAAATTCTCAACTAGCCTTGTTCCTCTAATGACTATAATGAAATCCATAGGCTAGTTTCCAGATGTGGGGCAAATACTCTTGTTCTATGAGATGAAGAACCACAGAGAACCCGAATGAAGAATCATAGACAACGATAGAGGACCCAAAACAGTGGTGAGCCCCCAAATTCTCAACTAGCCTTGTTCCTCTAATGACTGTATAATGAAATCCATAGGCTAGTTTCCAGATGTGGGGCAAATACTCTTGTTCTATGAGATGAAGAACCACAGAGAACCCGAATGAAGAATCGTAGAGAACGATAGAGGACCCAAAACAGTGGTGAGCCCCCAAATTCTCAACTAGCCTTGTTTATTTGAACTGGGATGCTACAGAGTGGCCTGTAGCCCTGGGACTGTCTCTTATTTTATGATGGGGTCACTTCCTTTGGTTTCTCTTCCTGCTTCTCTGAAGACCCTCAAGTGAGCCTGTTTGGCTCCAAATGAGGTGGCGGTAAGAAGAGTTCCGTCGAAGCCGGTCTCGTTCAGTCGGCCAAATGGCTCATGGTTGAGTCTAACAATCTCGGTTTGGGTCTCTTTTTTTTCTTTTACTTCTCACGTAAGAGCAGGACAAGAAGCAATGGGTGGAAACTAATCAAGGAGAGAAGCAACCTAGAACTAAGGAGAAATTTCTTGACAGTGAGAACAATTAATCAGTGGAACAACTTCAGATGTTTTGAATGCTCCAGCACTGGAAGTTTTTAAAAAGAGATTGGATAACCACTTGTCTGAAGTGGTGTAGGGTTTTCTGCCTCAGCAGGGGGTTGGACTAGAAGACCTCCAAGGTCCCTTCCCACTCTGTTATTCTATTCTATTCTAAATAGCAGATCAAACGTTAGGTACATCCTTAAAAGCGGTTGGAAGACACCCTGAGATTGTCTTCAGAACTACCTGGTTTGGAAAGAGCCAGGATGAAACGTTGAGGCCGTAATTTTAGAGAGCCGAGGTGGCGCAGTGGTTAGGGTGCAGTACTGCAGGCTACTTTAGCTGACTGCAGTTCTGCAGTTCGGCGGTTCTAATCTCACCGGCTCAAGGTTGACTCAGCCTTCCATCCTTCCGAGGTGGATAAAATGAGGACCCGGATTGTTGTTGGGGGCAATATGCTGACTCTGTAAACTGCTTAGAGAGGGCTGGAAGCCCTGTGAAGCGGTATATAAGTCTAATAAATAAATAAATAAATAAATAAATAAATAAATAAATAGTTTACGTGCTGATTAAGTGTGTACAAGTTAAAAGTTGAGACAACCATTTTATTTTGTGTCTTACTGCGCTGAAAACAAAGTCTATGCTTCTTTTTCCCTGCCTTCTTCATTCCACATTTTTCTTTCCCTTCCCTCCCCCCCCACAACCTTTATTTTCATTTGTGATTTATGAGCATCTTAATAACAATTAGTTTTTTAAAAAAAAAAAGTTTAGGCTGTGCTCCCAAGCTGAGTTGAGGATCTGGAGCAGCCAAAATCTGTTGAGAAAGATGTAGATTTGAATGGACCTCAAGCTGGTAACTCTCCCCAAAGACTTGTTGGCTCATAATTTCATTTCAGCAAATACAAAAAGATTCAACTACATTTTATTTTATTTTATTTATTTAATTTGTTAAACATGTAAAAGATAGCAGGTGTAAGTATAAACATAAATATGAGCACAGTAAATGGGTACGAATAAATGGAGACAGTAGGACTCGTTTTAGGCACGCTGGTGCACTTATGCACACACACACCCCTCTTTACGGACCTCTTGGGAATGGGGTGAGGTCCACGGTGGACAGTTTAAGGTTGAAGTTCTGGGAGTTTGAGGATGTAACAACGGAGTCATGTAGAGCATGCCAGGCGTTGACCTCTCTGTTGCTGACGTCGTACTTTCTGCAACCAAGTTTGGAACGGTGTACCTTGAGTTTGTATCTATTGCTTCCCCGTGTATTATTGAGGTTGAAGCTGAAGTAGTCGTTGACAGGTAGGACATTATAGCAGACAATTTTGTGTACTACGCTTAAGTCAGACCGTAGGGGGCGTAGTTCCAGATTGTCCGAGGCCAAAATTTTGAGCCTGGTGGCCTAAGGGATTCCGTTGTGAGCAGAGGAGTGGAGGACTCTTCTCGTGAAATACCTCTGGAGCCACTCAATCATATTAATGTCCGATATACTGTGTGGATTCCAGGCGGACGAGCTGTATTGGAGGATTGGTCTGGCAAAGGTTTTGTATGCCCTAGTTAGTAGCACAATGTTACTGGAGAAGAAGCTTTGCCTGATTAGGTTAAGGACTCTTAATGCCTCTTTAGCAATGCTGTTACAGTGAGCTCTGGCGCATAAATCACCACTTACTGTCTGCAGTCACAGAGACAAAGAAGAAGAAGAGAGACGTCTTATCGGGATTTCAATTCCCATTAATGTTCCATACAGACCTAAGAAGATCCCATGTGCTTTGACCAGAAGAAGACAGGACCAGATTAAATTCTTTCATCCTGGGGCCTGCTGGTCACGTTATTGGTTGTTGTTGTTGTTGTTGTTGTTTTTAAATACATCCTGGATCGTCTTGTTCCATATCTGTACCAAATCTCGAGGCAAGGTTTAATAAAAAAAAAAAAATTCACTAACGCTGGAAAAAGAGAGAGCATGTCCTTTGCAAACCAACATATAAACAAAATGCAATTCATCCCTAATTAAAATTGCACCGGTTTAAACATGTATTACATTTGCCTACTTCCTGCTACAGCTTGTAAGTGTCTGCTGTATTAGGAGATGCAAATGCCAATACCATTCACCAACCCTTTTCTTTGCAAATGTTAAAAGCAGTGAGATTCTTTTTAAATTATAATGACAAATTCTTCAGGGCCAATGAAACCTAATAAACCTATTTCTCTGTCGCAATCTCCTAAGAGAATCCTGACAGTTTAGTGCATGATTGTTTATCCTATTTTTGAGCTGGGGGCAGATATTATCAAAGCATTTGGGGAAACGGGATTATTCATGTTAGATAAATCTTTTATAGTTAACATCTCCCTTCGGGTCCCTTCCGGATACAATTCTTACTCTGGAGGTCTTCCAAATATAGGATATAGAAGAATAGGGTTGGAAGGGACCTTGGAGGGCTTCTAGTCCAACCCCCGGCTCAAGCAGGAGACGCTACACCATTCCAGACAAGTGGCTGCCCAACATCTCCTTGAAAACCTCCTGTGATGGATCCCCCACAACTTCTAAAGACAACCTGTTGCCCTAATTCATTGTTCTCACTCTCAGGACGTTTCTCCTTAGTTCCAGGTTGGGTCTCTCTCTTTATAATAGTCCGTAGAGATTCTCAGTCCTCCAGAGGCCACTCTTGTCCCAAAGGGGCTTTTTCAGGAGGGAACTGGACTTTTTTTATTTATTTGTTTCTTTTGAAGACGTTTTGCTTCTCATCCAAGAAGCTTCTTCAGCTCCTCTCAGAACTGAAGAAGCTTCTTGGGTAATAAGCATCTTCAAAGATGTTTGATGACACAGGTAAACCTCCTAGTGCTTCAATGAACCTCTAAAAGTTTGCAAAGGACCAGCAAGGAATATGAATCCTTCCATTCCCCACCATCTAGTCAGAGCTGAAGAAGCTTCTTGGATGAGAAGCAAAACGTCTTCAAAAGAAAGAAAAAAACAAGAAGGTCCAGTTGTCCATGGGGTCGCGATGGGTCGGACACGAATTCTCAACTAACAACAGAATATTTCAAAGATTACAATTCCTCGTTCTTGGTGAGACCGAAGCAACCGAACGAATCATTTTTATCCATAGTGATCTTCTGTTTGTCTCTTAAGAAGTCTGGAATACATTGTCAGCATTACGAATGTACAATAGTTTTCTTATGCAAGTAGGAAACGAAATACATTCTATAGTTCCTTTGGTTAGGACTGGTAATAACTACTCATAGTATCCAGATTCTCCACTTTGTGTTACCGTATCCTCAAAGGAACTCTTCCTCAGGGGCAAGTTGGAGTATATTAAAACTGCGGCATGGGTTGTAATATATATTTTTTGTTGTTTCTGGTGGAATTTGGGTTGAAACCTATATTGAATCGTAACTATATGATATAGGGAGCCGCATACAAAACCTATTTTTTAAAGGTTATTGAATGTCTTTTTCCATGCATCTTCGGTTATGAAGAGGGCTGTTAACCCCTAGGAAACATCACTACTGATTCAACTAGCCTTTAATTGATTTTGCATTTAGATACAAGCAAGGAGGGAAAAGATTGCAGGTGGTTTATTAAGCCCATGTAATCCAAAGCTTGCTTCTAATAAAATAAAATAAAAACAGCCACATTCTGCACCCAACCCACATTTCAATCTGGGTTGTGTTTTTGTGAACTGAATACCTCTTTGATCCTTCCATGCAAAATATATAATTGCTTTCTTCTGAAATGGTATATTGGCCTCTCCCAAATGATGAAATTATTTAGCTAAACGAATAGATGAACAAATGTAAAGCAGTTTTGCCTCACCATGATATGTCATATCGTATTGACCCAAGAATAAGCCCTATTGAATTCAGTACAGCCTCTGACCTCTGAAAAGTTAAGCTTCAAGGCTTGTTTTAGAGTAACATCATTTGCGAATGAAAATCAAATGCCTGTTACGGGGCAAAAACTTCTCATTCTTTCCACATGTTGCAGTTAAAGGTTCACTTTACTAAGGACATCACTTCACTAAGTGATGTCCTTAAATCTATTTTGGAAAACCTGTGGGGCTGCTAATTTTCAAGGAGGTTCACTCAAATTTAAGAAGGTCTCCATCCAGTACTATAAGAGATTATGAATTGAAGTCGGGATGGAGAAGCAACTATACTTTACGGATCAACTGTTGCATCTACCAAGATTTAATGAAGGTTACTAACTTGAAGTCAAGGTGGCTAGGACGCTGAGCTTGTCGATCAGAAAGGTCGGTAATTCGGTAGTTTGAATCCCCAGCACCGCATAATGGAGTGAGCTCCTGTGACTTGTCCCAGCTTCTGCCAACCTAGCAGTTCGAAAGCACGTAAAAAATGCAAGTAGAAAAATAGGAACCACCTTTGGTGGGAAGGGAACAACGTTCTGTGCGCCTTTGGTGTTGAGTCTTCTCCACATGACCACGGAGACGTCTTCGGACAGCGCTGGCTCTTCGGCTTTGAAACAGAGATGAGCACCGCCCCCTAGAGTCAGGAACGACTAGCACATATGTGCAAGGGGAACCTTTACCCTAATAACTTGAATGACTTCAAAAGACCGGATATATAGATAAGGATGTGGTTACCATTAGCTGCAGCTGTAAAATATTATTTCTCCTGTTAGAGGCAGTAAAATCTTTCATTGCCACTTGCCAGGAACTGAAATAGAAGATGATTGCACATTTTCTTCTTGAGGAGTTTCTACGATCTTTGGATTCAAGAAAGACGATGGGTTTGATGAGTCTTGAATCTGGGACTTCTTGTACTGTTGTCCAGATCATGTCACCCACATTTATTCAAGAAACAGAAGGGATGGACACCGTGGATGATGGCATTCAGTTTCAGGACAATGCTTCCCATTCAGACGAAAGTCCAGAGATGAATTCTAGGAGGATTGTACAAATAATGTTCATGTTAACCTGGTGGGGAAATATCTGCAGGAAAACAACTAAGCCCAGATACCACCAAAAAGCCAGCATCAAGGCCAATTTATAGCTCCTCCGTGAAGAGGGAGCTAAAATCTAACTCCATCAATAAACAGGATTGCATAAAGTAAGGTGAGATCTTGGAAGACTAGGATGGACTTGCAATGGGACCTTCTAATCTCTCCTAAGTTTTTTTTTACTTTTCTTCTTTTTATTCCTCTAACTCAGCAGTCACCAACTGGGGGTCTGTGAGGAAATTCTGGTAGTTTGCAGAAAAAATATTTGCATTTTTTGTATTGCACTAAATCGGGGGTCCACAAACTACCCTCCTGGGCCGGATACGTGCAATGAACGCCTGTGTTGCTGCAGAGAGTCTCCCCCTTTGGCGAATGCTGGCTGGGGAATTCTGGGAGTTGAAGTCCGGACATCTTCAAGTGACCAAGGTTGAGAAACACTGCTTTAAAGGAACTGGATTTGGTTCCCAGCCCTGCAGTTAAAGTCTCAATCCGTTAGATGGAGCCCTTCTGTTAGCTGTACTTTCGGGTCGGAATTTAAGCCTAGAGGTCTCCTATCCGTTGTGTCCTTCAACTACTCAGCTTCTTCTCCTGCGTTCAGGAGAAGCTGCTCACTCTGCTCATCATTAATTAGGCCCCATCCTCACATTACTGGGAACAGGTGGAACTAAGGATGTGGAAGCCCACAGCTTCCTTTTCAGTGACCACAAGGGTGAGACACCAGCCATGGGACCTGTTTACAAGACCCTACAAATTAGTTTGCGTCCATCCTTAATGTTCCTCTAATGACTATAATGAAATCCATAGGCTAGTTTCCAGATGTGGGGCAAATACTCTTGTTCTATGAGATGAAGAACCACAGAGAACCCGAATGAAGAATCATAGAGAACGATAGAGGACCCAAAACAGTGGTGAGCCCCCAAATTCTCAACTAGCCTTGTTCCTCTAATGACTGTATAATGAAATCCATAGGCTAGTTTCCAGATGTGGGGCAAATACTCTTGTTCTATGAGATGAAGAACCACAGAGAACCCGAATGAAGAATCGTAGAGAACGATAGAGGACCCAAAACAGTGGTGAGCCCCCAAATTCTCAACTAGCCTTGTTCCTCTAATGACTATAATGAAATCCATAGGCTAGTTTCCAGATGTGGGGCAAATACTCTTGTTCTATGAGATGAAGAACCACAGAGAACCCGAATGAAGAATCATAGAGAACGATAGAGGACCCAAAACAGTGGTGAGCCCCCAAATTCTCAACTAGCCTTGTTCCTCTAATGACTGTATAATGAAATCCATAGGCTAGTTTCCAGATGTGGGGCAAATACTCTTGTTCTATGAGATGAAGAACCACAGAGAACCCGAATGAAGAATCATAGAGAACGATAGAGGACCCAAAACAGTGGTGAGCCCCCAAATTCTCAACTAGCCTTGTTCCTCTAATGACTATAATGAAATCCATAGGCTAGTTTCCAGATGTGGGGCAAATACTCTTGTTCTATGAGATGAAGAACCACAGAGAACCCGAATGAAGAATCATAGACAACGATAGAGGACCCAAAACAGTGGTGAGCCCCCAAATTCTCAACTAGCCTTGTTCCTCTAATGACTGTATAATGAAATCCATAGGCTAGTTTCCAGATGTGGGGCAAATACTCTTGTTCTATGAGATGAAGAACCACAGAGAACCCGAATGAAGAATCGTAGAGAACGATAGAGGACCCAAAACAGTGGTGAGCCCCCAAATTCTCAACTAGCCTTGTTTATTTGAACTGGGATGCTACAGAGTGGCCTGTAGCCCTGGGACTGTCTCTTATTTTATGATGGGGTCACTTCCTTTGGTTTCTCTTCCTGCTTCTCTGAAGACCCTCAAGTGAGCCTGTTTGGCTCCAAATGAGGTGGCGGTAAGAAGAGTTCCGTCGAAGCCGGTCTCGTTCAGTCGGCCAAATGGCTCATGGTTGAGTCTAACAATCTCGGTTTGGGTCTCTTTTTTTTCTTTTACTTCTCACGTAAGAGCAGGACAAGAAGCAATGGGTGGAAACTAATCAAGGAGAGAAGCAACCTAGAACTAAGGAGAAACTTCCTGAGAGTTAGAACAATTAATCAGTGGAACAACTTGTGAATGATCCAACACTGGAAGTCTTTAAAAGATGTTGGATATCCATTTGTCTGAAATGGTATAGGGTTTCCTGCCTGAGCAGGGGGTTGGACTGGATGACCACCGCGGTCCCTTCCATCCCATTCCATTCTATTTCCAATTCATTTAGATTCAGATAATGGTCCGTCTTCTATGTTGTAGACCAGTGGTTCCCAAACTTGGCAACTTTAAGACTTGTGGACTTCAACTCCCAGAATTCTCCAGCCAGCTCAGCTGGCTGGAGAATTCTGGGAGTTGAAGTCCACAAGTCTTAAAGTTGCCAAGTTTGGGAACCACTGTTGTAGACTCTAAATCCAGCGGGATGTTCCTTAGCATCCCAAGAGCCCTGTCCTTGTTGCCATTGTCATCTCAGCTCAAAGGGCTGAGGAGCTGAGTGTTTGTATTTGGCGATTATCACGAGGAACATGGTGTGGTGACACAGCTGTCTCTTCCTCTCAGCCTCGGCCTGCGTGATACGAGAGCCTGGCATCTGCTCGGCTCCCAGAACATCCAAGAGATGAAGACGGGGATGGAATGGAGGCCGACACCGGCGGTCAGTGGGTGGCCGGCAATGGGATTTCAGAGCCCTGTTTTCCCACCTTTCATTTTTAACATAAGGCTTCTTACTTTCTTCTTCTTCTTCTTCCTCCTCCTCCTCCTCCTCCTCTTCCCCTTCCCCTTCTTCTTCTTCTTCTTCTTCTTCTCCTCCTCCTCCTCCTCCTCCCCTTCCCCTTTTTCTTGTTCTTCTTCTTCTTCTCCTTCTTCTCTTCCTCCTCCTCCTCCTCTTCTTCTTCTTCTTCTCCTCCTCCTCCTCTTCCCCTTCCCCTTCCCCTTCTTCTTCTTCTTCTCCTCCTCCTCCTCCCCTTCCCCTTTTTCTTGTTCTTCTTCTTCTTCTCCTTCTTCTCTTCCTCCTCCTCCTCCTCCTCCTCTTCTTCTTCTTCTTCTTCTCCTCCTCCTCCTCCTCCTCCTCCCCTTCCCCTTTTTCTTGTTCTTCTTCTTCTCCTCCTTCTTCTCTTCCTCCTCCTCCTCCTCCTCCTCCTCCTCCTCCTCCTCCTCCTCCTCTTGGGATGCTGGCTCCCCCCCACACACACACCCTGAAATATCTGAAAAGTTCTGGGTGGGAGTTCCTGAAAAAGTTTGTCTGTAGTTAGTCCTCGGTTTACGACTACATGTGAGCTGAAAATTCCTTCCTCTCTTGCGCTCAAGGGCTGTGGAGAATTTAATATTGGAGCCTTGTGGATTTCCTCCTCCTGCTCCTCCCCCTCCTCCTCCTCCCTCCTCTTCCTGCTCCTGCTGCTGCTGCTCCTCATCCCCCCCCCATCCTCCATCTCCTCCTCCTCTTCCTCCTCCTCCTTCAAGGAGAGATTCAACCTAGAAACAAGGAGAAACTTCCTGACAGGGAGAACAATCAACCCATGGAACAGGAGTTGCCTTCAGAAGTTGTGGGAGCTTCATCCCTGGAGGCTTTCAAGAACAGACTGGACTTCCCTCTGTCAGAAATGGTGTAGGTAGGGTCTCCTGCTTGGGCAGTGGGGTTGGACTAGATGACCTCCAGGGTCCCTTCCAAGTGTGTTAAGCTGTTAAGATCTGTTAAATCCATGCCCATTGCCAAACGACCACGTTTTGACCAGGGGATACTGCGACAGTCGTAAATGCGAGGACCAATTGTGAGTCTCTTCCTCCCCCCCCCCCCCCCAGGTTCGCTGTAGTGCTGAATGATCAGTAAACAAATGGTTTGTGTGTCAAAGGCCACCTGTGGCGAATTTCCCTTTTAGAAACCAGTTTTGCGGCTTGGTGGGTATGTTTTTTTTTTATATAAGGGAGCCGGTGCTAAGCATTTTCACTTTACAATGTTCGCCTGGCTTCTAAATAGAAATGTGTGGCAGTTATGTACATATTTAGAATAGTAAATATCCCTCCCACCCACCCCCATTTCCTATAAGTGTTCGAAGCAGCCGGCTGCAAGAACCGCATCACACAATATAATATAAACTCTAGACTCTCCACATTGGGAAGATAATGAGATTTATTATAAAACTAGACACGCAGCTCAGGAATTGGCTGATTAGGCTGAATAAATGGATCCGTTTCTGGGCGCCTGGATTTCCATATGACTTGCTAATAAGAAATCCTGCGGGTTTTTTCCGAGGCTTTTCGAGCGACAGGCAGGGAGAGCCTGCTTTCAGCCTCCCAAAATCTCGGTTAATATTTCTGGGTGATCCGAGGGGGCTTACGGGCGTGGTTGGGGTGAGGGGTCAGTAGAAGGAGATGGGCACCTTGGGAAAAGATTGGGAGTTGGGAGCGGGTAAACATCCAGACCGGCCACCTGTTCGCTCTGGAAGATTCTTAGAAGTAACGTGGCCTTCGGTTTCTTGCCTGCAGCTTCGTCCTCTTCTTCCTCCCTTCCTCTCCCACTCTCTCTCTTCCTCATCATTCATTTGTCTTTCCTTCCTTCTTCCCCCCTCCTGCCTTCCCTCACTCCCTCCATCCATCTTCCCTCCTCCATCCATCCTATCTTTCTCCTCTCCTTTCTTCCTTCCATCCTTCCCTCCCTCTGTCCTTCTTTTCCTCCTTCCATCCCTCCTTTTTTCCTTCCACCCTCCTCCATTCCTCCATTTCTTCCCCCTCCTTTCTTCCTTCCCTCCCTCCTTCCTTCCTTTCCTGCTTCCTTCCTTCCATCCTTCTTCCCTCCCTCCTCCCTCCCTCCTTCCTTTCTTGCTTCCATCCATCCTTCTTCCCTCCATCCTTCCTTCCATCCATCCTTCTTCCCTCCACCCTTCCTTCCATCCATCCTTCCTTCCATCCATCCTTCTTCCATCCATCCTTCCTTCCATCCTCCCTCCCTCTCCCCTTCCTTCTTTCCATCCTCCTTCCTTCCTTCCTTCCTTCCCTCCCTCCCTCCTTCCTTCCTTCCTTCCCGGCCATTTTGTTTTGCACGCAGATTCGTCTTCATCCCTCAGGATAGCTGAGCAAGCGAAGTCAATTATTCTTGGACTCTGCCATGTGCAGAGCAATTAGCCGCCCGCATTAGAGATACCAGAGAGCCCTTCTCCTGTGTGGAGAGGAGGTCTCCCTTGCAAACAAATGAATGCACCGGATATTCACCCCCTTTCCAGAGTTCTCACTTGAGGCACGAATGACCAGGCTCAAATTATTATACAGGCAGTGAAGGCCTGAGCTCTCTTAATAAGCCCATAATGCTGAGGACGTAAAGAGAAGAGCAGAAGAGGATGGCAAGCAGTGAGAGGTCTTTATTGGGTACTCCATAGGAAGAATTCCAGCACCAGGTTAGGGACGAATCATCCAGGAGAAGATCTATTTGGTTGAAAGTCTGTAGAGTTTCTCAGTCACCCTGGATGAGAACCTCTACAGACTTTTAGCTATACAATTTGGGATGGTGTGGGAGGAGGTGTGGCTTTCCAGAGAAGAATTGCAGACTACAGGAACCATTTGCACCAACTCAGGTGACCCTGAGGACACAGGTGAACCTCCAAGTGCTTAAACGGCCCTCTGAAAGGCTGCAAATGACCAGCTGCCTGCAAGGAGGATCAATCCTTCCCTTCCCCACCATCCAGTCAGAGCCGAAGAAGCTTCTTGGATGAGAAGCGAAACATTCTCAAAGAAAACACAAGAAAGTCCAGTTGGGACATCTGGTCATTCACACCAGCATAATGGCACATAAATAATCCCCCAAATGGTTTTGCCCGTGGCTGTTGGCTTTTGGTGGTCTGGTCTTCCAGCTTCACCCATCACTTGCAAGACGTAAAGGAAAAACGGAGAATATTTAACCTTGCAGTAAGGATTAGCGATAGGAGAAGAGGAGGCCCAGTTAAACATGTCATCAGCTGAGCATCATCGGGTGACCACACATGATTTGTAGCCCAACCCCTCTTGAATCCTGTTGACTCTTATCCGGTGCCAGTTTAATGTTGAACTTTGGCTGACTAGATCCTTGTGGAAGAGATTGAGCAATCCATCTCCTGCACTTCTGCAATTGGACGCATGGCCCTGATTCTTTCTGCCTGGCATTAGCCAGTGTTTGAAACCTGGTCCTTTGGCAGAAGTCGGAACAAGACGAAAAATAGAATAAGGAGGAAAGGGACTTCCCCCTGGGCTCTTCCTGTCGGTTATTAATTTTTCTTCGCTTCCAAACTGCAGAAGACAAAATCCTCTGAGGCTTTGGTGCTTTAACCTCCTCTGCCTCCTTTTTTTCAATAACATTCCCCGAAAGCCAGTTAGCCACTAATTCCACTTTTTAAGATTAAGATCCCCTTTTTCATTTTTTCCTGTGAGTTGGTAAATCACTCACCCAGTTTCAACACTCGGTTCCAACACCGCTCCGGCACAAAAACTTAGTCCAGATGCCCCAGCTTTCTAGTGGTCATTTGGTTATGGCTGCCTCCCCCACTGCTGGTTTGAAGGGCTTTTCTCCAACTTCCCAAGGAACTCTAGGTCATCCGAGACATCCCTTCTTCTCCCCCGTCCCTCCAAGGCAGGTTTCGGTCCGAAGTCCTCCCGACAGCGGTTTGTCTCGCTGGATTTCCACAAGGCTCAAGAGAGCCCGTTTTTTTCCAGCTTCTGGCTTCTCAAAGTTGTATAAAGTTGTATTTAAAAATTTGGAAAATTGGAAAAGAAAAAAAGAACAAGACTGAAGTGTGTAGGTTCCGTAGCAGAGGTCTCTACACTTGGCAACTTTTAAGATTTCTGAATTTCAATTTCTAGGATTCCTGGATGAGAGAAGGAAGGGAGGGAGAAAAGAAAAGAAAGAGAAAACGAGGTGGTGTCTTAGCAGGTGCGAAGGATGGTAAACAAAGCATTTTAAACTATACCTTATAACCTTCCAAATGGAATAATAATAATATAAGAATGGCAAAGAAAAAGAATAATTATGTGAATCTATAATCTGTATGTAAGAGAATAAATGACAGTAAAAATATAAAGCATAATATAGGTAAATAATATTTGGTGACAAGTAGCTAAGTTTAAATAAATAAAGAAATGTACATAAAAATGGATAACGAATAAGGAGATTATGAATGAAAGACAGAAATGCATAGTAGGGAAAACACTAACTGCAAAGAAACCGATTCGGAACTGCGGTATGATATACCATGGAACTTATTGTTCCTATTTTGTTTTTAAGTTAGGTGTTTGTTTTTGTTGATGTGCTTATGTGTTTAAAATAAAATAAAAAAATTATGGGGAAAAAAATAAAGTTGCCAAGTTTTGGAGACCCAAAGTTCTACAGGAAACCTTTGCTAATAGTCAACCACCTTATCTATTGAATTAATTTCAAAATTCTTAGTTCCCTTGTAGTTTCCGAATTCAGAAACCATGTATGGTAAAACTTCAAACTGGTTATAAAGTGTAATTTATCCATCCATTAAATAGGCAGATCAGATGCAAAACATTGTTTAATAAAATTAGCAAAATTCCGCATAGTGACAGGTGTGCAAACTGCTAAATTCCCCAAGAACGGCTAAATTCATCAGAATGTGCTTTTTTTTTTTTTAATGACTCTAGCAAGAGCCCCCCCATGCCAGTCATTTATCACGCAACACTGAAAGTTGGGAAAGTATATTATTAAATGAAAACCACTATGGGTGAAATCCATATACGTAATAACAGAGGATTCAGAACTAAGCCATGTTGGCCTTAATTATTTATCCAGTCCTGCTTGTTGACATTTTCATCTGCCGTCAAAACAGCAATTCTGCTTATCGCTCATTCTGACTGAATCGTTGTGATCCGGCTTGTCCCACTTTCAAACAAGGTGTAATTACTACTTTGTGAAAGGCCTCCGAGCGTAACTTGACACCAGGTCCTCCTCATTTAGAAATTGTTCAGACCGAAGGCAAAATAGCTCGGTTTGCTGTCTTGCGCAGAGCTGCCAGACGAAGGGAAGAGCTAAAGAACAGGGGTCGACTTGGGAGTAAGGCCACAGGTGGATGATGAATGGCCCCTCCCAGAGGAAATAAAAGAGGAGCAAAAGGGGAGTGGAGTTTGCAGGGGACAATTAGTTCGCTTAATTGGTTCGTGACTCTCCGAGACTCCTTGCCAAGTTCTGCAGATCTCAGCCTGGCAGCTCTCCAAGCCTGATAAGGTCTGTGACTGTAAATCCTCCCTCGAAAGACTTTGCTGGAGGTGAAGGAGCAGAATTCACAGTCAATGAATAAAAGGGTTTTTTGTCAGGACCAGGAGTTTGCTTCAGGCTCTTAGGAAGCCTGCTCAGAAGAGCTACTAGGAAGCCGAGCCGATGCGTTTCTTCTCACCCGCTGGGCGTATTCCCACTCCAGCTTTGCAGGTTTGAAGGGTAAATGATTGTATATTATTTTCTCACCAAGGAAAAGAACAGGCTTTTTTTAAAGACACCACACTTGTCCCGGTGTCTGGTAATGATACCACGCCGCGTGCCTACCCTGACCTCAAGCCGAGTAGACAGATAGGTTACCTGCTGTCAGGGGCAAGGAGGCTTAGTAGCACCGTGTGTGCTCTTCAGACGTTGATGACATATTGCCATCTCCTTAGCGTTAAGTAGGCAGCCCTGCCTAACCCATGGAAGGAACCATCGAGGTTAACTATCGTGCAGGGAATGGCGGCTATTGAAGGATCAAGGAGAGTTTTCTGCAGCCTAAGTGGCTGGGAGGACATGAAATCTTTTGGGAAGGGATGTGGTGGCTCAGTGGCTAAGACGCTGAGCTCGTCGATCAGAAAGGTTGGCAGTTCGAATCCCTAGTGCCGCATAACGGAGTGAGCTCCCGTGACTTGTCCCGGCTTCTGCCAACCTAGCAGTTCGAAAGCACATTAAAAAAAATGCAAGTAGAAAAAATAGGGACCACCTTTGGTGGGAAGGAAACAGTGTTTTGTGCGCCTTTAGTGTTTAGTCATGCCAGCCACATGACCATGGAGACATCTTCGGACAGCGCTGGCTCTTCGGCTTTGAAACGGAGATGAGCACCGCCCCCTAGAGTCGGGAGAGACTAGCACACATGTGCGAGGGGAACCTTTATGTTTACCTTTTTAAGAGCCTCGGTGAGAGCCGAGGTGGTGCAGTGGTTAGAGTGCAGCACTGCAGGCTACTTCAGCTGACTAAAGTTCTGCAGTTCGGCTGTTCAAATCTCACCGGCTCAAGGTTGACTCAGCCTTCCATCCTTCCGAGGTGGGTAAAATGAGAACCGGGATTGTTGGGGGCGATATGCTGACTCTGTAATCCGCTTAGAGAGGACTGAAAGCCCTAGGAAGCGTTATATAAGTCTAACTGCTATTGCTATTGCTATTAACATGCCAAACATTTATGGATAAGGGATTGGAAGTTTAAGAAATCTGGGGAATTGACTATCCATTGATTTCAACAAGGGATCTTGATATATATCTTTACACACAGGCACCCATTGGAAGTAAGCAGGGGGAAGATATTCTCTCCCTAAATATACTCACTGATAGTGAGGACAATTAACCAGTGGAACAGAAGTTGCCTTCGGAATTTGTGGGTGTTCCAACACTGGAAGTTTTTAAGAAGAGACTCGATAGCCACTTATCTGGAATGGTATAGGTTCTCCTACTTGAGCCGGGGGGCTGGACTAGAAGACCTCCAAGGTCTCTTTCAGCTCTGTTCTGATTCTGATTCTCCTACCACCACAAGAATAATCGCTAAAAGGGCAGATAATAGAATATCTTCAAATATCTTTACAGTGTTTCTCAATCTTGACAGTGATGTGTGGACTTCAATTCTCAAAGTTCCTCAGCCATCTTAAAGTTAGTAAGTTCAAGAAACACTTCTTCAAACTTCCTTCCTTCCTTCCTTCCTTCCTTCTCTCTCTCTCTCTCTCTTTCTTTCTTTTTTTCTTTCTTTCTTTCTTGCAGCAAAAATCTTGCCTATAATGCAAATTACTCTGTAAATCCTGCATCTTGTTCTTCACGATGATGTTTTACTCCTGGTAATCTGAAGAACTAATTTATTACTTTATTAGGGACAGAAATCAAAACCTCCGGGTTGATTGGTTGGTTTTTAACTTAGAGTGGCCTTGGCCATTCCTTGTGAATTTTGATTTGATTCCTTCTGTTTGTTTTTTTCCCCTCATTTGTAGCTCCTCTGACAAAATAGACACAGGCAGAGACACACGTTTTCCTCAAAAGAATAGCTTTTTTTTCCTCACTCTGAAAAGCCTCCGTCACTGGAAATGACCGTTCGTGTATATTAATAGTAATACCGTGCGCGTGGAAACACCTAATTGAAATCTCGTTCAACAGGTGTAAATGTTATTTGTAGGATCCTTGCAAAGCATCTGTCCTGTGGTTATTTTGGGATTGTCAAGATAACAAGCTTAAAGAGGCAGGAAAGGAAAGGTTTACAAAATACGAGCCTTTTCTAAGTGAGACTTGAACAGGTTCTGGCTATTTATTAATCTTTCTCGTATGTTTCACAGTAAACAATAACTACCCAATGTCTGGGGAGGGGGTTGGGTAGCATATAGGGTCTCCTACCTGGGCCGCGGGGGGGGGGGGGTTGGACTAGATGACCGACAAGGTTCCTTCCAAGTCTGTTATTCCTATGTCCAAGCTGCTCTTGGCCTCAGTGGATAGGTGGTTGGGTAACTTCCCAATCCTGTCCGTGCTGGCTTTCTTCTAGTTTATGAGCCTCTGCAAGGATGAAGTGTTGCTTGTTCCAAAACATGGGATAATAAAGACGGGAAGTAATTTGTTCTCAGCCATATCTGTGCGCTGGAGGGCAAAATGCAAGCCGACATCTTTGGCTGCCCTAAAATGCAGTGTAATGCCAGACAGCACTTAACGGCAAAATCAATATCCACACGGGAAAGGCAAGTTTATTAGCAGCAGCTAAAATGGAGGAAAGGATTCCATCTACATCTGAATTCCTTCCTTCCTTCTTTCTTTCCTTCCTTCCTTCCTTTTTCTTCCTTTTCCTGCCTCCCTTTTCCTTCCTTGTTCCCTCTCTTCTTCCCCCCCCTCCCTTCTTTCTTTCTTTCTCTCTCTCTTTCTCTTTCTTTCTTTCTCTGTCTTTCTTTCTCTTTCTTTCTTTCTCTTTTCCTTCCTTCCTCCCTCCCTCCTTTCTTTCTTTCTCTGTCTCTCTTTCTCTTTCTTTCTCTTTTCCTTCCTCCCTCCCTCTCTTCCTTCTTTCCTTCTTTCTTTCATTCCTCCCTCCCTTTCTTCTTTCTTTCCTTTCTTCTTCCTTCCTTTCTTTTCCTTCCTTTTTCTTCCTCCCCTTTCCTCCTTCCTGCCCTTTCTTCATTCCTTCTTCCCTCCCCCTTCTTTCTTTCTTTCCTTTTTCTTTCTTTCTCTTTTCCTCTCTCCCTCTCTTCTTTCTCTTTTCTTCTTTCTTTCCTCCCTCCCTTCTTTCTTTCTTTCTTTCTTTCTCTGTCTGTCTCTCTCTTTCTTTCTCTTTTCCTTCCTCCCTCCCTCTCTTCCTTCTTTCCTTCTTAATTTCCTTCTTTCTTTCATTCCTCCCTCCCTTTCTTCTTTCTTTCCTTTCTTCTTCCTTCCTTTCTTTTACTTCCTTTTTCTTCCTCCCCTTTCCTCCTTCCCGCCCTTTCTTCATTCCTTCTTCCCTCCCTCCTTTCTTTCTTTCTTTCTTTCTTTCTCTTTCTCTTTTCCTTCCTCCCTTTTCCTCCCTCCCTCTCTTCTTTCCTTTCTCTTTTCTTCTTTCTTCCCTCCCTCCCTCCCTTCTCTGCAGTTGGAGACTTGAAAGTCTGTATTGGTGTGCCCTTCTTCCTTCTTTGCATCTCTCCCTCTTTCCCAAAGGAACACAGTCGAATCTGCCCCGTCCATCTGAGCACCAGAGCTACTACAGACATGAGTGAGTGGATTTTTAATCTCAGGTGCTGCCCCTTTGGGGGGGTCTCCAACTTAATCCTCTTCCTGTTCCTGGTAGGTGTCACTTAATGGATGAGGCTGGCCGTCAGCTTCAAGAGGTGATGTTGGTTTATCGGATGCCGGCTCTCTTTTCCTGCCCCGCATCTGTCAACGACCAATACTCTGGGCCCGGTGGAGACAAACATATGGGCTTGTCATTCCTCTGCTTAGCCAACATTGATCTTCCGGCATGGTTAATGGGGACCATGGATCTTTCCTCCCTGTCCTCGTCTCCCTTCTCTAACCAGTTTGATCTGGGCAATTCCTATCTGGCCTGAGTCGCCGTTAACATTCGGCGTGATTTTTCATCCGTTCTGGCTTTGTTTACGGATGCCCAGCAAATGCTGTTGCTCTGCATTTCCTGCAAGCTGATCATATGTAAAGATAGGGATTGCTGTTGGCCTCATTTTAAAAGCTCTCTCTAGTGGAAGAGACTGGAAACGATGAGGAGGAGGAGGAGGAGGAGGAGGATGCTAATAACAATAATTAATAATTAATGAATAATAAATGATAATGATAAATAATAAATAATAACATAATAATTGAAAAGAAAAAAGTGTGGTTCATTGACATTGCAATACCTGGAGATGCACGAATTGAAGATAAACAGCAAGAAAAAAAAATCACAAAATACCGGGACTTGCAAATTGAAGTTGAACAACTATGGAAAAAGAAATTGTCTGTTGTAATTAGAGCCCTTGAAGCAATATCCAAAGGGCTACCTCGCTATTTGGAAATTCTAAATTTACTGGACTTGAACATTCTGATTCTACAAAAAACCTCCCTACTCGGAACAGCTGATATCCTCCAACGTTACCTTAACAGTTCCTAGGTCCTTGGTTAGGACTCGAGCTGCTGAGCTACCAACCAGCCCCAAAGGCTGTGAATCTCACCACAGATTAACCACGTAATAATAATAATAATAATAATAATAACAACAACAACAACAACAACAACAACCCACCCCCCTGGGTGGGGCCCGACTAGTAACCAATGCCAAATCCGGCGAAACAACTGGCCGCTGTGATACAATTGTATTATAATAATAATAATAATAATAATAATAATAATAATAATAATAATAATCCGGACCCATTATTCATTACAAATGCCAAAGGGCAGTGCCCTTATTTTGATGAATTTTACATCATGATTGGCAATAGCGCTATTATCTCACTTTGATTCCAGAGGTGATTCCATAATGAAGGAGTTTCTTATCCTCCTTGCCCTCAAGTTTCCTCACCGAACAATGAAAGGACTGTGGGGGGGGGGGGGGGTCCTTGGTGCTGTCTGAGCTTGGTGGTTTTCTTGAAGAAGTTTCATTACCCAGCTAGGTAACATCATTCAACACGTTCAATGCTGTGGGGAAAACGGGAGAGGGGATTATATGGAGTATGGGAGAGATATAGTCAAAATAGCATTCCTTTCTCAGAGAGTCAAGGTTATCCTGCCCTGTACCTGGAGGGGTGTGACTGGGAGGCATCTCCAGTTGTGGATGGTGGCTGATCAGGCCATGGGATGGACATGTGGGTGCAGGAGGAAGGGACTTGGACTTTCTTTTGGGTGGGGAAAACCTAGAAGCTTTCAGATTTGGGTTTTCCCAGATGTGCCAATATGACGCCTGTAATAAAATGGAACTTTGAGGGACTTGATGTCTTGGAGTCTTCTTTCGTTGGGGGTGTCACTTGGTACCCTGACACTATGCATGAGAGCAGACAGGCCCCCCCATCAAGGAAATTCAAAATATCAGAAAGAGACTCCGCTGCTCCGGAGATCAAGCCACGTTTGGCTTCATCAATCCTTTGGTATTTGAATCCTTCGACTCGTTCTTCTTCCTGGATCATCTCCCTGAAATCCTCTTCTCTTGAAATAGGGATGCAGGATGGATGCCCATGTGAATTCACAATAGGACGCTTTAACTCTCTGCCACTCCCCCATCCGTGGGCATACCATAATAGTCTCTTGACTGCTGGGCTCTTGCCATCTGTTGGATGGCAAACAGCCCACTCTGCCAGCTTTTTAATCTCCCCCCCTTTCCCTTCCTAATGTTTAGAATGTCCTCCAGACCATTTGGAGAAGTCGTTTTTTTTAAATAAAAAGCCGGAAAAAAATGCCCCGAAAACAGAAAGGAATGTAAAATTATCCTCAATAATGTGTCTGTTTCGCTTATCCTTAGTTGAGAAATTAAGAAATTGCGAGCATCATTTGAAAGAACAGATTAATTATTCGTCTTTGTGGCTTGCTCTTTGTCTTCTGCTGCTCGGCGCAAGATGCTCCCCAAAACAGTTAGCATGGCTCCAAATCCATAGGTTTCCAGAGGACGCACATTTTGCGATTTAATGTATTTAGAATTTGTCTCAAGGAATTCGCATGAAAAGGCCTTTTTTTTTTCCTTACCAAGTTTGACTAAGCCATGGAGAGCTTCTTAATATAGCCACCAGATTAAATCTTGTTGGGCTTCATTAACAGAATCTGTCAGCACAATATGCTTCCATTATTCAGAGTTTATTATTCTCTCTTATAGAATTCTCTCTCGTCTTTTTAGAAGGCCAGATCCTGAAGAGGAAACTCAAAAGACTTTGGCCACCTGATGAGAAGGAAGAAGGACTCCCTGGAGAAGAGCCTCGTGCTGGGAAGGATGGAGGGCAAAAGAAGAAGAAGGGGACGGCAGAGAAGGCTGGATGGAGTCACCTAAGCAGCAGGTGTGAGCTTAAATATATTCCGGGGGATGGGAGGGGACAGGAGGGCCTGGAAGAACATGGTCCATGAGGTTGTGATGGTTCGGGCACAACTTCGCAACTAACAACAACTTATAGAAAAGGATCTAAATTTGGATATTTGAGCTTCTCCTTGGTTAAAATGGCTACCTATTTTTCTGGTCTTATTCATTTTTTAAAACTTTAATTTCTGCATTTTGGGGTGGATTTATTTTCCTGTCCACATCTTGACTGTGTTTTGATCACGGCTTTGGAATCTTCCCAGAAAGATTTTAATCAAGGTTTAACCTTGAGGACAGCATTTTTATTTTATTATCCCTTGAACCCACCCAAGAAATGATTCAGTATTCATGTTCTCAACCTGAAGTGTACAATGGGAGCTCAAAAATTGTACATATAGCAAAGAGCTGCCAGGAGTCTGCGTAAAAGTAGGACCTCTAAAACCTTAGAAGATGTTGAGAAGACCTGATCCAAAAGAAAGATATTGCCTTTTAACTATTTCTGAGGACTAGAAAGGGAAATCAGCATAGGGCACAAATGTTCCAACTTCAGAATGGTGAATTCAAATTCAAACGAAATGTGAATCCAAAATGCAACTAGTTAATGGACTGTGTGTAAGAGATGAGCAGGCTGAGCCCCAGGGAGGTGTCATTATGTCATGAGTCCCTATGCACCCACAAGAAATCAAATTTTATCCCCCCGCTCATTTCCCTTGGCTGTTAGTTGGCCAGATTCTTATAGAGCAGTGGTCCCCAACCCCCGGTCCGCGGACCGGTGCCGGGCCGTGGAGTACCTGGCACCGGGCCGCGCAGCGGCCGGGAGCCATGCAACGGCCAACTCTTCACTCATGCAGCGCCGTCGCCGGAGGGGGGGAGCTGCGCGGAAGCACAGGAGCAAGTGAGGCGAGGAGGAAGAATCCCCCGCTACTACACCACCTCCGCCCCCTCCCCGAGTCAGCCGTCCCCTCAGTGAACGCCTCCGCCTCTTTCTCCTTTCTCGCCTCAGTCGGCTCGCCTGGAAGCGAGGCGAGGAGGGGGCGGACCATGCGCTGGAAGCGGAGCCCTTGGAGGCCGCTCTCTTCTTTTTCCCGCCTGGCCTTGGCTTGTGAGAAGGAACGGCGGGAGAGGTAGAGAGAGAGAGAGAGAACATCGGGCAGCCGAGGGCTGGGGGGGTCTTTTGAGGGGAGATGGGGGGTGCGTGATTTTGGCGCCAGATTCAGGCCGCCGCTGCCGCTATTGCAGCGCACGGTGGAAAAGCGGCGGTCTTGCCCACCCCTTCCCTGCCTCCCGCCCGCTCCAGTTGCCGCAGCCAGGGGTGGGGGCTTGGTGCCTGAAGTCTCTTGCCTCTCTTCCAAAATTTCGCCAACAGGCATCGGTGAAGCGCGCTCTTTCTCTTCCTCACAAAACACATTTCCTTTCCCCCCACGCGTAGTTATTGGCGATATGGACTCTTGGAGGCTGCGCTCCCGGGTCGCGTTTCCTTTTTGCAGCCCACGAGAATGCCTGGTTCTGAGCCTCAAAAAACGAGAGTTCTCTTAAGGCTGCAAAAAAGGAATATACTTTGGTCCTTGAAGCGCTTTTCCTGTTATTTGGACATTATATATATACGTACGTACATACGTACGGTATGTATATATGCATGATTTAAAAAAAAATTAGTTGAGCACATGGAATCTTTTTTCTTTTAGTATATTTTGGAGGTGGGGGCCCACTTTGTTATTTAAGATAGTATCTCCTTTTATATATGGTAGTGAAGATACCTAATACTCCCACCCCCTATTTCCCCCACGACAACCTTGTGAGGTGGGGGGGCTTAGATAGAGTGAATGGGCTTAATACTGTATTCTTTTTACATTGCTATCCTCTGGCTTATTTAATTTTGCCCTTGCTCTTTTTATCTTTGACCTTGATTAATTCAGCTGTTTATTCCTTAAAATCTACATACAAAATGGAAGGTGGGATATGATTCAGGTGTTGAATTGGGAAGGTGGATTTAAAAAGAATGTTTGTATTCCCCCATTTTCGCCCCCACCCCACCCCTGCGCGCGCTCAGCGGGCCACGGTAAAATTATCAAAGGCTGACTGGTCCGCGGCGATAAAAAGGTTGGGGACCACTGTTATAGAGAACTTAAACTTGGCAGTAAATCGTTATACTCATTTGGACAGCCTAAATGTCCTGATTTCCCAGGTGCCGTAACTTCATACACAGGTTCGACGGTTGATGCTTAAACTGGGTTTTCATCACCTATTGCATCCACTGTGGTACAACATCTGGATGCGCTCATGTGTACAGGCTGAGTGTGGCCTTCAAGATCAATCCTTAGATCTTCTAAAAGAGGAGAGGAACCCTCACCATCTATCAGCGCTGAGACAGGATAATTCTTCTTATTGATCAAAGACAGTTTTTAGTGTCTCAAGGAGGAGGAAGTTAGAAATGGATAGAACTGGGACTTGGAGACTCGAGTCTTTTCAGCACATGTATTTCTGTCAAGTGAGTTCTAACAACAAAATTGCCCTTGCTACGTGGTGTTTTCAGAACTCAGGAAGGAAAGATTAAACATTTCTTTTTAAGCCTGTCACTAGTGCAAGAACTGTTTATTAAGGGAGTTACTTAGCTGAAGAAACTTTGATGTGCAAGTAAATCCATAAGTGTGATCAGTTGTTCTTTTAAGTGAAGGACTAAGAGAACTAAGGAAAGTTCGGCTCTTTGGATCCAACTGCAGGGATGGATTTACGGATATGCTGTGTATTAAAGTTAAAGGTAAAGGTTCCCCTTGCACATATGTGCTAGTCGTTCCTGACTCTAGGGAGGCGGTACCCATCTCTGTTTCAAAGCCGCAGAGCCAATGCTGTCCAAACACATCTCCGTGGTCATGTGGCTGGCATGACTAAATGCCGAAGACGCCTGGAACACTGTTACCTTCCCACCAAAGGTGGTTCCTATTTTTCTACTTGCATTTTTGACCTGCTTTCGAACTGCTAGGTTGGCAGAAGCTGGGACAAGTCACGGGAGCTCACTCTGTTATACTGCACTAGGGATTTGAACCGCCGAACTGCCAACCTTTCTGATTGACAAGCTCAGTGTCTTCACCGCTGGGTCACTGCCATTAGGACCCCCCCCCTTTTTTTTTTTAAAAAAAAACAACAACAGTTGAACAAAAGAAGAGTCGAACTTGAATGAATTGCTTGGTCCGTTGTATAACATATTCAAGAATCTTCTTTCTCAACATGCACCAGGATTCATGTCCAGAAAAGAAATCCCAAAATATGTTTGGGCAAGAACAAAAGAAAGAAAGAAGACAGTGACAATACTGTTGTCTGTCAATGTCAACTCCAGTTGGCTTGTCAACGTTTTGGAATCTGAAAGGAAATAGAACTCAGGTCTGAGAATGCAGAACCTCTGCAGAACGGATGGGCTACGAAGATTGCACACCTCCAAGAGAAGGAAACGTCTGGGGATGAGGCTGCTTACGATGGACCTTATCAAAATGAACTTCACCCTCATCCTTCAAGAAGACAGTTTTTTTCTTCCTTCAAAGGGGTTTTTCTTTGCCTCTTTTTAACCAATTGCCAATTATTTTGGAGCTCCATCACAGGGAGGGTTATTTTTAGGGACACCCCTTTTGATCCCAAGTTAAACTGTTATTCATGGTTTGGACAAGAGAGAGACACCGAAGAAGAGGTTGTCTTGTGATTCCTGGATTATGTCCTACTCAAGGAGCTACAACCTACTCAAGAAACCACAGCCTACTCAAAGAACTACAGCCTACTCAAGAAACTACAACCTACTCAAGGAACAACAGCCTACTCAAAGAACTACTGCCTACTCAAGGAACTAGAGCCTACTCAACGAATCACCAAGAACTTACTCACCAACATTGATAAGGAAAGCCATTTTCATGTAAACAGAGAGCAAATTCCACTTCCTTCCAGAAATGATGAAGTTTTCCTAGTTGGATAATGAAACATCTGAAGAAAGCCATCAAGCTCAGAGAGTAATAAGGACCCCTACTGCTGCTGCTGCTGCTGCTGCTGCTGCTGCTGCTGCTGCTGCTGCTGCTGCTACTACTACTACTACTACTACTACTACTACTACTACTACTCTATTCTAGCACTGATAATATTAACTAGTTTGGGTAATGAAACATCTGCAAGAAAACAACCAACCTCAGAGAGCATCAAGGACCCTACGGTCCTCCTTCTCCTCCTCCTCCTCCTCCTCCTCCTCCACCACCACCACCACCACCACCACCACTCTACATTCTCCCTCCCTTCTAGCACTGATGATACTACCTACAGTAGTTGAGACATGAAAGCTATGCAGGAAAACCGCCAAGCTCAGAGATCTCCCAGGAGCCCCCCAAGCCTTGTGCTTCCCATCCTTTGCCTCTCCTTTCCCTAGTTGCAACCACCCATAGTTACCCTTTGCCTGGCTGCAAGTCCTTCTAAGGGACCTGAGGGGAGGGAGGGAGGGAAGGTGGCAGACCCCGAGCACGCTTGAATGATGCCGACAGAACGGCGGCCCACGTTAGGGAAAACCAGCCCAGTCTCTTGGTCCTCATGGTTTATCATCCATTAACCTAGTTTCGCACAGCAGCGACAGTGGGCATGGATGGCCGGGTGTCAGAGGACTTCAGGAATCCATCAAGCCCTTGTCTCAAGGATCCCAGCCATAAATCAAGTGTGGCTGTGTCTGAAGTCATTTTCTTCCCAAGCTAATTCAGGTGTTTCGTCCTTAGGTCGCATCCAGTGTGTGTGCAGGCGTGCATTATTTCGCAACCAGCGACTTTCTGCATGCGCTGGATTCTCTCCCTCCGTGGGCACCTTGTGGTGCCAAAACAGGGAAACATAATCTAAGTCGTCTGTTGTGTTCTCCAGAAGCTCCTGAGGTCAATAAGGCCGGAGTAAGGATTGTACAATCAGGCGGAGAAGGCTGCCTCCGGGCTGACGATGTCTTACTAGGGGTATCACCTACCAACATGGATCAGGAGCAGAATTTTTTTTTAAAAAAGCTTTTAGTTCCCCTTTGTCGATCCGGTTTCTCTCCCTTCTTTCCCACCGTTGACAAAGAACTAGAAGGTTTGTCTAGTCTGGTGCCTTCTCTCCTTAATGTATATTTTCACCTTGGGGAATAGCTGCCCGTTATTGATTTAGCTAGGAAAAATGTAAGCCGGAATATATTAAACAGGGCCGGGCCCAATCTGAACTGGCAGCCCGTGTAAATTTCTAGCTTTTTAGCAGAGGAAGCAAGCTGTAACTGCCTTCGCTTTTCGCCTTGCCGATAGATTTCTTTTTAAAAGGGAGGACATTGTTAGATGGCTATTGATTTCTCGCTGCGCACGGCCGTCCCCGTGACGTGCCTTGTTCCAGCTTTTATGAGAAGGCTGTTAAACGGGGGCGCAGGAGGGAGAGCCCATCGTCTGGGGGCCAAACGTTGGGCTTTTACTACCTTCCCACCCACTCTTGGATTAAACAACCTTCAGCCTCACTTGGTAACTGCCTTTTTCCTCTCCTGGAAAACTCCCTCCCCCCCCAAAAAAAGCCCCCAAATTTTTTGTTTCATTTAGGAGTTGGCTTCATAAGGTGAAAGATGGAAGGAGGACAGATGAATAGGGTAACAGTGGATAAGGGTGTGGATAAATACATGGCAGATGGATGGCCAAAGGATGGCCAAAGGATTGATAGATGATCAGATAGGCAGGCAGGCAGATAAAGAGAAACAGAGACACCAAGAGAGAGAAAGATGGAGAAAGAGAATAGATGAATGGATAAATAGAGATAGACTGACAGACAGAGAGACATTAGATGATAGAGAGACAGGCAAGCAGACAAACAGACAAAGAGAGAGACACACACAGAGAGAGTTGATGGATGGAAGGATAAATAGAGATGGATGGATGGATGGATGGATGGATAGATATATCATTTTTTTACTGTTCTTGGTGGGCGTGACGCGGCTTGGTGGGTGTAGCGTGGTGGGTGTGGCAGGGGAAGGATGCTGCAAACTCCCCATTCCCTCCCTACCCCACTCACCTGCTTTCCAGCTCTGTTCTCCTGTGTGCAGGGGAACAAAAGAAGACCCAGCCGATCAGCCGGGACTCGGGAGGCTGAGAATAGATAGGGGGCGAGGCCAGCCTGAGGTGGCATTTGCCAGTTCTCCAAACTAGTCAAAATTTCTGCTCTCAGTTCACCAGAACCGGTCAGAACCGGCTGAATCCTACCCCTGCTCACAGCCCAACACCAAGTAGCACAGGGCGTCCTTAATCATCTCACACATACTAAGACCTCCAACCCCCTCTGTTTATTTTTGCCATCCAACTGTCACCTGCGTTAGTCATAGAAAACAAAAAGAAACTGGTGTCTTCCCCCCACCGCCCCCCCACTCTTGAATCATCAGTTATTAATAACTGCTATCTGGGAATTTATTAGCACCATTAGGTGGCTTAAACGGAGGGAAGGGCAGACGAAGTCGGTATGCTTTTTGAAAGGGTTCCCATCGATTGTTAGTATCAATATTTTTTTTGACATGAGATTTGGGGTTTATTATTATTTTTAAATGCCTTGAGAGTTAAGGTCGTTCAGTCTCCAAAATGATATTCTTAAACAAAAGAAATTTGGGCCCCATCTGGAAAACCCCAAAAGTGTGGGGAAAACCAGGCTGGAGATGTTAAATAAAACTTAAGACAATTCACAGAAAGGAGGATGAGAAAAATATCCTGGTTCGGCAAATTTCCTACTGTTTCTAAACCTGCTTCGAAAGATTCTGCCAAGCCTCCAACCGAACAACACAACCTTTTCGTTTTGTTCAACATTTCAAGATGTTTACAATTGAGTTATAACCTGTTTCACCCTGTCCAGTTCCATACAAACTCCAAACACTGAGTTAAAACCTTCGTGTAATCTTTTGGCTTGTAGCATTTGTATATTGATAATAATAGTAATTGAAATTTTCCACATATGTTCCTCTTGGCTTCTAGGTGCTCGCTAAGAAATGATTTTTTGAAATGACCATCAGATCATTAGTGTTTCTTATACAGTAATTACCAAGCTCTGATGCTAAGGAGTTCTACTCCCCCTCCCCACCTGAAAAGAACTCTGTTCCAACTGCCAGTTGCCTTATATTAACACACTCTGATGCTAAGGAGTTAGGCATTCTACTTCCTCTCCCCACCTGAAAAGAACTCTGTTCCAACTGCCAGTTGCCTCACATGCTGTTACCTCAGTTCAAACTGGCAGATGTTCCACGCCTTCACTCAGGAGCGGCCTGGGGCTCCTTACAGTACTAAACGTCGGTACCTCACCAAAATATCTACGCCTTCCACCTATGGAACTGTTTCCGGACTCAAGGCAGCGGGAGCGATATTCCCTTACATGTTTCAATCACTGACCACCACTGAGCCAATGGATTGAACATATATAAATTAATTTGGAAAAAGGCTACAGAAAGGATCCATAGTCCTTCAGGTGGGTGATGACGTCCCCCCCCCCTTAAATAGAGGCAGTTCTCAATGCAAGCATTGGCTTAGTGTCTGTTTAAAGTTACAACGGCACTACAAAAAGCAACATGATTGTTTTTCACACTTACAAATATCGAAACATCCCCATGTTCCCATGATCAGAATTCGAACACTGGGCTACTGCTTCATAGTTATGACGGCTGCAGTGTCTTGCTGGTCATGTGATCCCCTTTTGTGACCTTCCGACCAACAACGTCAATGGGGAAGCCCGATTCACTTAACAACCGTGTTCCTGACTTAACCACTGCAGCGAATCACTTAACCACGAATGGTGAGAAAGGACACAACACGGAACAAACCGCGTACGATTAGAATTGAACCCCCAGATTTCACAGCTGTCTTGCTTAGCAATGGAAATTTGGGGTTCAATTCTACGTTGAGGACCATCAACGTGTATACCTAATATGTTGTTAATATGGAGGAATGTTGATAGGACAGCAGAGAAATCTCTGTGCGGCAAAGTTTTATTCCTGAAGATTTCATGGCAAAAGTTGGGACTTCAAAGGCCCTTCACGATCAGCTAAAACATTCAGGTTGCTTCACTGTGAAATCAGGAACGATCTTTGATGCTATTTATGATGGAAGGCTTATCTGTCACAGGAGATATTTTCTTTAAAAAAGGCGCCGTTTCTATTCGGTATCTTGATTTTAACGGAAGGTATTTTTCCGCGGCTGTTTTCAGGTCATCGGCTCTGAATTCTGGCTTGTAAAGTTGTTCTGTGTGACTTTCTTCCCGTTGATTCATTTTCTCCCGATGAAAGTAAAGAGGAGGAGGAGGATGGCAGTGGAAAAATTGTCACCAATCCAACCAACCTCTCCTGTTCCATAACTAGTTACGGTGTGCCGTTGTGGATTCCCCATCAATTCTGTCGGCTCATTATACTGAACATCTTGTTAAAATTGTCTTATCTTGAGGAGGTGGGCACTCACAGTCAACGTCCAGCCTTCGTTCTTCCGGCAGCTTCACTAGGAGGCCCTCCCTGATACTTAGGGTGATGCGTAAATTTCCTACCTACCCGGTAAACAATGTTTATTTGTTGTAATTCAGGAAAAGGAGCCTGTTGTAAGTGTTTAGGATGTGCTGAACACGCTATCCTAGTCATCAACTGATGGAAAGACGTTGTCGTCCTTGCAAAACTGGAAGCCTGATCATCTCATCCACGGAGCAATCAATGACTTCCATGTTCAACCACGGCATGTTGAGAGCATTGAGATGGTTGCAATTGAAAGCCTGGCCTCTTACTCAGGAAGAGAGGACTTGAGTTTCAGTGGTGGTGTTCAGCCAGTTCTGACCAGTTCTAGCAAACCAGTAGCAGAAATTTTGAGTGGTTCGGAGAACCGGCAAGTACCACCTCTTGACTAGCTCCGCTCCCATAGATTCACGGCCACCCGAGTCTCAGCTGATGGGCTGGGTCTTCTTCTGTTGCCCTGCACAAGAGAAGGGAGCTGGAAAGCAGGTTAGTGGGGTGGGAGGGAATGGAGATTTTACGGAGTCCTTCCTCTGCCACACCCACCAAGCCATGCCATGCCCATAGAACCGCTAGTAAAAAAATTTGAATCCCACCACTGTCGGGTTTATGCGAAAAGCAAGAAAACTTTGCTGTGACTATTGTAAAGCTGAGATTGGGCTTCCGATTTTGGAGCCAAAGGGGACAGGAGAAACAAAAAATAGGAATTATCTCCAGCTGCTTATTATGGTTGTGGAAAGTGTTTGCATTCTACTCTACTCCTTCTACATGTTCAAAGGTAGGTTGAATGTTCAGGGTGACATGACAGCAGTCTTCCAATATCTCAGGGGCTGCCCCAAAGAAGAGGGAGTCAAGCTATTCTATATTCAGGGTTGACTCAGCCTTCCATCCTTCCGAGGTGGGTAAAATGAGGACCCAGATTGTTGGGGGCAATATGCTGACTCTCTGTAAACCGCTTAGAGAGGGCTGAAAGCCCTATGAAGCGGTATATAAGTCTACTGCTATTGCTATTGCTATTGCTATTCTCCAAGGCACCTGAGGGCAGGACAAAAAGCAATGGGTGGAAACTAATCAAGGAGAGAAGCAACTTAGAACTGAGGAGAAATTTCCTGACAGTTAGAACAATTAATCATTGAAACATAATTTGCCTCCAGAACTTGTGAATGCTCCAACACTGGAAGTTTTTTAAGAAGAGATTGGACAGTTCATTTGTCTGGAATGGTTATAGGGTTTCCTGCCTAAGCAGGGGGTTTGACTAGAAGATCTCTGAGGTCCCTTCCAACTCTGTTATTCTATTTTACTCTATTCTATTTTTTTAAGAATAGAAGTTTTTAAGAAGAGATTGGACAATCTCTTTCCTGTCTGAGCAGGAGGTTGGACTAGAAGACCTCCAAGGTCCCTTCCAACTCTGTCAGTCTGTTATTCAAGGTAAATCATTGAGAGTTGTCTGTCTTTCCTTGCCTGTTTAATGTAAAAGTCAATGCATCTGACCACAAGTCTTTAACTGCCAGACTGTCTTCCCTCTTGAAAGTTGCAACTACTCCCTCATGAAGTATTTCCTCCTAGAGGTGTAACCTTTGTTCCATCTGTCAATGGCCTTTGATTCATAAACTCTGGCTCTCCATTAACTGCAACATTCCCGGGGATGCCGATAATGGATATGTTTGCACCTCTCCCGGGGCCAAAGTGTTACAATAATACGCAAACTCCATGGGCATCCATGCTTCTCAAAGGCTAACGGCCCTGCGTTACAAAGAGTCCTCTTTTGAGACATGGATGTGCATTTGGGTCTAGTGATTAAAGCACCTGGTTAGAAACCAGAAGACGAGGAGTTCTAGTTCCACCCTAGGCCTGAACGCCAGCTGGGTGACTTGGGGCCAATCACCAAGAGACGGTGAGTTCTAGTCCCACCTTAGGCATCGGAGCCAACTGAATGACTTGGGGCCAATCACTGTCCCTCCGCCTAGCCCACCTCACAGGGTTGGTTTTGCTGTTGTGGGGAAAACAGGAAGAGGAAGGAATTCTAGGTATGTTCTCCACCTTGAGTTATTTAAAGGCGGGGTTTTTAAAAAGCAATCAATATGCCTAGATTCCTCTGCATCCCTCCTCTGGATTCCTTCTCATTTTTGGAAACAGTTATGGGGCCAGTTCTCCGATGGAGAATCCGTGTCCATCTTCTGCGGGGCCTTACAACCTTATGGAACAGCTCCGGTTGGCCCGACTCTGGTCTTCTTCACTCTTAATCGCAGGAAACTTCTGGCTCGCCAGCTCTAATAGACCTCTCCTTGGATCCTCTCCAGCTGTTGGCCTGCTCCCAGGTGTGTTTCTACTACGCTGCGTAAACGGGAAGGATTTTCTCCCGGCCTCTCTCTTCTTTCGCTTTGCCCAAGTCTCGTTAGAGAATCTTAGAAATGAAGGACATTGTTCGTAATGATAGTTTCCATTTTCAGCCTGCAGTGAAGCAAATTGCCTTGTTCTCTGCGCAGCCTACACACTGACGCAGCAGTCTCTCTCTCTCCCTCCCTCTCTCTCTTTCTCTCTTTCTCTTTTTTGCCTTTTTAAGTTCTAATTCTGATGTGTCAAACCGAAGGAAAGCCCTAAAAATAATCCATACGACGGCGGAAAAGGAGAAACACGCACGCACGCACACACACACACACAAACAAACATGTGCCAGGCTAACTTCGTTACACAACCAGGGTGGGTGGGGGTGGCCCTCCTGACAGGAAGAATCCTAGAAGGAGTTCTAGACAGGCGCCCTGTTTTGAGCCTAGAAGGCCTCCCTGTGGCCTCCTGGGAGCAAAAATTGAATTGAATTGAATTGAATTTATTGCATTTATATGCCGCCCTTTTCCCCGAAGGGGACTCAGGGCGGCTCACAATCCAAGTCAGGGAAGGGGGTACAGATAAGGGATAAAAAAGACAAACAGAACAATACACAATTTAAAAGCACACAACAACCATACCATTCGGGGGGGGGGGGGGCAAAAGCTCTTTAGCCCAAAAATGGGCTGCAGGGGGAGACACCCCAACCCTCGCGCTCCCCCCACTCCTCGTGCGTGCACGGCAGAGACCCGGAAATCAGCTGGCCAGCGGGAGGCCCCTGCACATGGACGGGGGAGCTGATCTGGGCGTCTGCTCGCATGCCCACAGGGGGGGGGGGGGCTCGGCCATAGGTTCACCATCACGGGAATAGGCCGGTGTGTGTGTGTGTGTGCCAATTTTTTTACTACTGGTTCGGGTGCGCTTCTGCTTGTGATGCTTCTGTGCATGCGCAGAAGCGTCCTGGTGGGTGGGCAGAGCCTCCTGCCAATGCTACTATCGGTTCTGCCAATCCAGGCCGAACCGGGATCAACCCACCTCTGAGGCAGTGGGTTGGACTAGAAGACCTCCAAGGTCCCTTCCGACTCTGATATTCTATTCATGTGACAAAACGGATGCCTTCAGTCTTCTCCAGATGTCTCTGCCTGATGTTTAGGGAGTTGCAACTGGCCGGACCATTTTGGGAGAAGCAGGAGTTTTCTCTGCAAAATCGAACAGAAATGCAGAGAAATCTTCCTGGGTGAGGATTCTTGCTTTGCTTTCTCTCTCCTCTTTTGATCTCCCTGATCTTCCACTTGTTTGTCTATAATTATGTAGAGAAGGGGAATCTGGAAGGATTGCAGAGAGGGCGGCCCCCTCCTCCCCCCTTCAGCTGGAGCTCTACCAATAAGCCGGTAGAAACTCAATCCATCTTCAAAAGAATCTTACGAGGCGAGAGATGGCATAGGAGGTTGCCAAAGCTTCCCCACCTACTCGTTCAGGCATGAGAATATATTTCGGAAGCCAGGATCAACTTCGGGTTGGGAAAGCTTAATTTTATTTCCCTGGAGAAAGGAAGGTGCTTCTGTCCAGATAGGCTAGGCCGGTGTTTCAGTGAGAGCTCTCGGGCTGAAGAAATAACCAATAGAGTTGATCTGTTGGTGGCCACGGGAATTGATCAACTAGCATGCTAGCTAAGTCTGATGTTGTGGACTGAGAAAGGGGGATTGGCCAAAAGTCATTCCTTTGGCTTGCATGCCTAAGGTGGAACTAGAACTCACAGCCTCCTGGTGGTTGGCCCAAAGTCACCCAGTTGGTTGTCATGCCTAAGATGGGACTAGAATTCACCATCTCCTAGCGACTAGCCCAAAGTCACCCAGTTGACTTTCATGCCAAAGGTGGAACTAGAACTCACAGCCTCCTGGTGGTTGGCCCAAATTCACCTAGTTGGTTGTCATGCCTAAAATGGGACTAGAATTCACCATCTCCTAGTGATTAGCCTAGTAAAGTCACCCAGTTGGTTGTCATGCCAAAGGTGGGACTAGAACTTACCATCTCCTGGCCTGTAGCCTAATGGCTCAAGACCAAACTGATCTGGTTATTATGTGACATCAAATCAGTGTTCATTTTTAGCAGCCCCATAGACTTTGGGAAATGGGTTACTTAGATATTCTGCAGAAACATATATAGCCAAGTTTGTTATTAGATGGATTTTCTTAATTACATTCGGGAATTCTGCTTCTGCTTTCAAGCTGTAAATTAATGTTTGATACCCTTGTGTTATGTATGAAAATGTAGAAAAAACAAAAAAATATAATATAATTGGATTACAGTATGAAAATAAAAATTAGGTTACCTTCGCAGCAAAATTTGTCACCGTAAGGGGACATCTATCTATCTATCTATCTATCTATCTATCTATCTATCTATCTATCTATCTATCTATCATCTATCATCTATCATCTATCATCTATCATCTATCATCTATCATCTATATTTATATATTTATCATCTATCTATTCTACTCTATTATCCGTCTGTCTGTTTATCTATCTACCTACCTACCTAATTTTTATGCCACTCTTTTGAGGTGACTTTTTGTGAGTGTCCAGTTTCCCAAGTACTGTTACCATTGTAATAAATTTACTTGCCCCTTTCTGCTAGGAAAGAAACTGAAATCCCCTTTTGATTTATCCACTCCTCTTAAGTTTAAGGAAGGTTATCTGGTCCCATTTACTGGCAAGGGGACAGAGGGCTTCTGTGGCTTAGGATCAAACCTATCCTGGTTGCTGACCATTATCCATCGTCCTCAGAAACATTTAACCTAGCAGAAGTGATGGGATTCAGCCGGTTCGCACAGATTCGGTAGAACAGGTAGTAACTTTTTGTGCAGTTTGGCGAACCAGCTGAATAGCGTATCTCCCCAAGCCTGGGCCCACCTCACCCTTCCCTTCCCACCCACTCCTTGCCTGGCTGCCCAGCCACTCACCCACCCACCGGCCACTTGTCCAGCTGGCCAGCAGGGCCAGTAGCTGGGTGTGACTAGGAGTGGCTGGGAGGGGAGGGTCGAGACATGGCTGGACAGGGCGAGGAGAGGCTGGGCGAGGCGAAGTGCCCCTCGATGTGACTGATGTTGAGTTGGCCATGCCCACCCAGTCACACAACCACTCAAGACACACCTACCCAGCCAGTCATCAGGGCAGAGAACAGGTAGTTAAATGATTTGAATCCCACCACTGCCCAGCAGTGAGACCCAAAGCACATCGATAAATATGTAGCAGAGAACGGCAACGTTTGAAGGGTTTTCGCTTAGTCCACTGTGGGAAACTCAGGCTCTGAGTTGGAAGGAGCCATCTTAGCGAGCAAAATCCGTCGTTGTTTTCTACTTCCTAAAGATTAAAAAAAAAAGTCTATTTGCCTTAGATCTGAGAAGAGAGAAAGCAGCTGCCAGTTTTTCTTAGTCAACAGCCAAGTCATGGCAGATTCAGAGTCTGTTTTTCGTTGCGTATTTGTCACAGTACCATCTCGGAGAAAGATGATGTGGAAAGTATTTTTACAGCCTGGGCAAGAAACATCCGTGCTGTTCGAACCAGCCTGTTTTCTTGTAGACTCTTTAAAACTGGGGGGGGGGGGGTTGAAAAAATCTGTGCAAATGGCAAGGCAGACGGTTATCTGTAGCATCTCTATAGACCCTCCCTCCCTCCCCCAATTTCGCTGAGCGAGGAGCCCCGTATTTCTCAAGACGACAACACGGGAGGCTTCTCCAGGCCCTTCAATCTACCCTAATCGGTTTGCTTCCAAATAAGCAACATGAAATCCCAAGAAGAAAATAATATCCTTGGAAATATGCTTTATTGCACCGGTTTCTGGCATGCTTCCCTACACCATTTGTCAAGGCTGAGGAATGCGTCCGTAAAAAAACCAGAAACTCGAGGATATCACAGCGAACGTCCATTACAAGCTTCCAAGGGAAAAAGGAAGAGGTTAAAAAAAGAAAAGAAGGAAACCAGTTCAAGGGGAAAAAATAGAATAAGAAGAGAAAAGGGCTGGTCAGATCAGGATATCAAGAGATTTGTAGCTCAGGGTTGAATCCTCGGTGCTCTCGAGCTTGGTGGGTCTCTTGCAGACATTTCATTACCGAACTAGGTAACACCATCAGTGCTGGAAGAGAGTGGGGTGTGAGGAGGAGGAGAATTGTGGGGTTCTTGATGCTCTCTGAGGTTAGTGGTTTTCTTGCAGACATTTCATGACCCAACTAGGTAAGATCATCAGTGCTACTGATGTCAGGTAATTCTAGTTAGGTAATGAAACGCCTGCAAGAAAATAAGCAAGATCAGGGAGCACTAAGGTCCTCACAGAACAGGATGTGCACGTAATCTGGGGATTAAAGATCTGAGACACAGTGGGGTCTATTTTGATAGACCTGCGTAAAGAAAGAGAGAAAGATTGTTTATTATGCTCCTGCACCAATCAAGGTTTTTGTTTAAAAAAAACAAAGCATATATAATACAGCAATAACTGGTTTGACGCCAAGCTTGTCGATCAGAAAGGTTGGCAGTTTGGTGGTTCGAATCCCTAGCGCCGCGTAACAGAGTGAGCTCCCGTTATTTGTCCCAGCTTCTGCCAACCTAGCAGTTTGAAAGCAAGTAAGAAATGCAAGTAGAAAAATAGGGACCCCCTTTGGTGGGAAGGGAACAGCGTTTTGTGCGCCTTTAGTGTTTAGTCATGCCAGCCACATGACCACAGAGACGTCTTCGGACAGCGCTGGCTCTTTGGCTTTGAAACGGAGATGAGCTCTGCCCCCTGGAGTCGGGAACGACTAGCACATACATGCAAGGGGAATATTTACCTTTACCTGAGATAAAACATGCTGGCATTAACAAACTTTAAGGCAAAGTTTTGCAATATTTAGGGAATCAGATCATCTGCTATCAGAGAATCTATTATTTGTAGAACCTTCTAGTCTGCCTTTGGAAAACAAACATCTCAAGAAGATAGAAAGTGAGCAGGTTTTCTTTCAAAGTGGTTCTGAAGGGCATGTTGAAAAATGGATTGAGTTGGGTGAGAATGTGGACAGTACTCAGTCAGATTTCGGTGAGCTATTTTTTCAGACGCGGAAAATGTGGAGAAGAGAGAAAGGGAATTTGGGAACCTTTTGTCAGCTGCTGGAAAAGAGATGCTACAATTGGGTCGTGAAATTCTACACTGCACACATTACAAAATGCTGACCAGTCTCTGGCAAAGGAAGAGGGCTGGTCTTGGAAGAACAAGAAAGGGACGCTCTCTGTAGTATCAGCACTTTTATGTCCGTGCAATTGTACAATCTCATTTTACACAATGGGGCTGGGGTTTTCCCTGTTGTTGGCTTCCATGGAGAACCAAACATCTTGCTGAGATACTAGTGTCTGTGAGAGGGATCTTGGAGTCCTAGTGGACAACCATTTAAATAGGAGCCAGCCGTAGGCAGCAGCTGCCAAAAAAGCCAACACAGTTCTAGGCTGCATAAACAGAATCAAGATCACGTGAAGTGTTAATACCACTTTATAATGCCTTGGTAAGGACACACTTGGAATACGGCATCCAGTTTTGGTCGCTATGATGTAAAAAGGATGTGGAGACTCTAGAAAGAGTGCGGAGAAGAGCAACAAAGAGGATTAGGGGACTGGAGGCTAAAACATATGAAGAATTATTGCTGGAACTGGGTATGTCTAGTTTGATGAAAAGAAGGACCAGGGGAGACATGATAGCAGTCTTCCGATATCTCAGGGGTTGCCACAAAGAAGAGGGAGTCAAGCTATTCTCCAAGGCACCTGAGGGTAGACACCAATCAAGGAGAGAAGCAACTTAGGAGAAATTTCCCGACTGTTAGAACAATTAATCAGTGGAACAACTTACCTCCAGAAGTTATGAATGCTCCAACACTGGAAGTTTTTAAGAAGATGTTGGACAACCTTTTGTCTGAAGTGGTGTAGGGTTTCCTGCCTAGGTAGAGGGTTGGACTAGAAGACCTCCAAGGTCCCTTCCAACTCTGCTATTCTATTCTAGATACAGTAAGGAGTCACTTAAGCCTGATGGAAATTTAAGGCCTTCATTTCAATCAACCAGCTTGCATTCCAAAAGATTCCGGCTGTTGAACTGTGGTTCTTGAAACCTTGTATAAAAGCAGTTGTTGCTTTTCAGCCAATAAAAGTTCACAGTTTCTGCTCTAGGTGCTTGGACCATCGAGGCCCTATAAGGAAGTTTCAGACTCCAACATCTTCAAGCGGGGAAAGACCTTCAAAGTGCTGGATCTCTTCAATCAATCGCTCAGAGCAACGTGGACTTTGTAGAAGAACCAACCATCTGACTCAGCCTCCTGATTTCTGTGTTACCTGCCAGCTAAAAGTTGTTAGAATTGACCCAAAGTTGAAAAATGTTGCTAATCAACCTAGAAAGAGGAGAGTTGAGTCGAATTTATTGACCAAACACTTCTCTAAATGTGGTAGGATCCGAACATATTGGCTACTTTTCCTCACTTATTCTCCATGGTGCCTGTATCTCTTGTAGCAGAAGCAATTGAAGCCATTTAAGGAGGTTGGGGAGGAACCTGGGCCAGTCCTGGAGTCTGGGGAAGGCTCAGATGAGAGCTCTGTGTCAGAGGCACAGAGTGGGCCAGAGCCGTATGCCAGTTATCAGCTCCCTGCAGAGTCAGACATCAGTGAGGCAGAAGAACAGCTGGAGCCTGTTCCCAGTGTGCGCATGTGCAGAGTTGCCAGACAAAGGGAACAGCTAAAGAACAGGGAGTAAGGCCACAGGTGGACGATGAATGGCCCCTCCCAGAGGAAATAAAAGAGGAGCAAAAGGGGAGTGGAGTTTGCAGGAGACCATTAGTTCGCTTAATATTCTGTGACTCTCCAAGACTCCTTGCCAAGTTTTGCAGATCTCGGCCTGGCAGCTCTCCAAGCCAGAGAAGGTCTGTGACTGTAAATCCTCCTTTGAAAGACTTTGATGGATGTGAATGAGCAGAATTCACAGTCAATTAATAAAAGGGTTTTTTGTCGGGACAAGGAGTTTGCCTCATGATCTCGGGAAGATCTCAGAACACCCATGGGCTGAGCAACAGAGAAACAAAATTCTCGTTCAACATCCAGAGTTACTTGGAAGCTGGTCGTGTGCACTTGATCAGCTCCCTTGCAAAGGGTGTATATAGGTATATCAGGACTCTAGATGATAAGAAATTGATACGTAGGTTAGAGACAAACGTGTTCTCTTCCAGGTCAAAGTCTCTTTCAAGCAGGCAGGATTGTGTTTGGCTAGTGAGCCCTGGCTAATTTTCCCAGGCTCTTTATCTGTGATGTTCCAGTCCAGAGGTGATATTTGTTTAAGAGAAAATTACACAGAGGGGATTTAAATATCATCCTGGTGAAAACCCGTCAAAACAGCCAGCCAGAGGATTGTCTTCTGAGAATCGAGCTCAGGGAAACCGTTGTTCCCTTCGCTCTTCATACCTTGGTGTTAGAAGCACACAGCTACTGTCACAAATCTGGCACGACATTTAATAAGCAAAAACGGTCGCACAACGCCTGTCTTTCCTGGGAAAGGACTATTTATAATTCAATATATGTGTAGGGATGTAGTGGCTCAGTGGCCGAGCTTGTCGAACAGAAAGGTCGGCAGTTCAGCTGTTCAAATCCCTAGCGCCGCATAACGGAGTGAGCTCCCGTGACTTGTCCCAGCTTCTGCCAACCTAGCAGTTCGAAAGCACGTAAAAAATGCAAGTAGAAAATAGGGACCACCTTTGATGGGAAGGGAACAATGTTCGTGCGCCTTCAGCCACATGACCATGGAGATGTCTTTCAGGGGAATGTTGATAAACACCCACCTTCCCTCCCTTGGAACGCTGCCAGAGACCTCATTGCCAAAGGCAGAGCAAGGCCAGACTTGGCACAGAGTCAAACAGAACATTTCCAAGGTTGAACCAACCAGTTGAACTAATTGCTTCCTGCAAAAGCTCATTTGCTCCTCTTTTATGTCTTATGGGAGGAGACAATCATCTCCAAGCCTTACTCCCAAGTCAACACCCTCTTCTCTTAATTGTCCTTGCCTTCTGGCAGCTCTGCGCATGCGCACCCTGGGAACAGGCTCCCACTGTTCTTCTGCCTCACTGATGTCAGACTCCGGAGGCTCCTGGGACAGCACATAACTCCCAGATGGCCTTGGCCCCCTCTCTGCCTCCCACGCAGAGCCCTCATCAGAGCCTTCCCCAGACTCCAGGACTGGCCCAGGTTCCTCCCCAACCTCCTCACTGTCCGAATCTGCTGCCAGTTCTTCTGGCCGCTGGCAGGCCACAACAGCTTCAAAGGAGATGCTTGGTGTTTCCTAAGAGTTGAAGGATGTGGCTTAACCGCCAATATGTGAATAGTCCTTTTTTTGGTGGCAGGGTCAGAATCAGTTAATCAATTCTAGGACAGTCTATGATGGTCATTCCCCAGCTGTCATTTATGCTTTCCTATCTCTGAACTCTCCTCCAACTATTTCTTGTCTGCAAAAGCAATTCCTCCAAATCTCTTCTGCTTGCTATAAACCTTTGCTTCCCCCCTTAAATTGCACATTTATTTGAAGGAAATGATGGCAGCTCCAAAGGAATCCTTAGACCTTCTTCAACTTGCAATGCTCCGGAATTTAAAGCATTAAGACTTCCAGGGTGCCCAGCCAGCACAGGGAACAAATTCTTGGAAGGCAAAGATCTTTTTTTGCGTGGGACTCTGGGCTGGAGAAAGCGACTCCCCTTCACACAAGACATTGTGTAAAATCTGGGCGCCTTCCCTGAGTCCGCTCGGCCGTTTCACAAGCTGGGTTGAAATGTTTTCTTTGTAGATTTTATTGTAAAGCTTTCCAACCCATGGGGTTTTTTTTTCCCCTCCCCAGGTGTGGCTTTCGATGTACATTTGACACCGGGCCTTGCTTTTTATAACGTTACCACCCAAAGTCACGATGCAACAGCGTCCTTTGAGTTAAACAAACATCGCCCTTATAAATCCTGATTGATCTGAAATGGAAGGGACATCCAATCTCAACAAGCTGCCTGCCAGGAAATGATGTGAATTCGTTAACCCATTTATGATGTCCTGGGAGGAGGAACAAGGCAGCTGGGAGAAAAGCTCTCAACTGGGCAACGTTTAGGCAGGAGAAGAGCCCAGGACATCCGAATCATAGAATGGAATGGAATAAGAATAAGAATAGAATAAGAATAAAAGAATAAGAATAGAATAAGAGTAAGAGTAAGAGTAAGAGTAAGAGTAAGAGTAAGAGTAAGAATAAGAATAAGAATAAGAATAAGAATAAGAATAAGAATAAGAATAAGAATAAGATGGAATGGAATGGAATAAGAATAGAATAAGAATAAGATGGAATGGAATAAGAATAAGAATAAGAATAAGATGGAATGGAATGGAATGGAATAAGAATAGATTAAGAATAAGAATAGAATAAGAATAAGAGTAAGAATAAGAATTAGATGGAATAGAATAGAATAGAATAGAATAGAACAGAACAGTTGAAAGGGACCTTGGAGGTCTTCTAGTCCAAACCCCTGCTTAGGCAGGAAACCTAGGGGGGAACATGATAGCAATATTCCAGTATTTGAGAGGCTGCCACAAAGAAAAAGGGGTCAACTTATTCTCCAAAGCACCAGAGGGCAGGACAAGAAACAATAGGTGGAAACTAATCAAAGAGAGGGGCAACCTGGAATTAAGGAGAAACTTCCTAACAGGGACGAGTGGAACAGAGGTTGCCTCCAGAAATCATGGGTGCTCCATCACTGGAGGTTTTTAAGAAGAGACTGGACAGCCATTTGTCTGAGATAGTCTCATTTCTCCTGCTTGAGCATGGGGCTGGACTAGAAGACCTCCAAGGTCCCTCCCAGCTCTATTCTGATTCTATTTAAGGGAAATGATGGAACAAGCCCTTATTAGTATTACCTGCCTATCAAGACACAGTCCGGAATGGACTCTTCACCTCCCTGGAAGTAGTTGGAGTAAAAGTATCTGAGCTACCCTCCTCCTTTTTGTGGAATATTAATTCCCTGGTGTGGTTTTAAAAGCTCTTTTATTCCCTCCAGCCTCCCTACTTCCCCCTTTTTGGCTCACTTCAAGCCGCTCTGATCTTTCAAATGTAGGAAGATATTAATAAAAGATGATTGAAGCAACCTGATCTGACTTTTCTTGACTGATTGTGTGAGGCAATGGAAAATTCTCCTTCTGGTACTGACAAATTTGAAACTACTGGCTGGAGCAACAGAGTTTTGAAGGGGTAGCTGAATTTTGGGAACATTATTCCAAGGTGTTTTAATTGGTGAGGTTTCTTCTCTTCAACAAATGCTTTGTGTCAATGCAAAATAACAAGATTTTTAGATAGATAGATAGATAGATAGATAGATAGATAGATAGATAGATAGATAGATAGATAGATAGATAGATAGATAGATAGATAGATATAGATGATAGATAGATAGATAGATAGATAGATAGATAGATAGATAGATAGATAGATAGATAGATAGATAGATAGATAGATAGATGATAGATAGATATAGATAGATATTTAGGTATATCCATATTATGTGTAAACAGTGTTAGATCTGAGCATCATTTATATTGATCCAATTTGCCACAATATTAGTGTTCTTTTTCACATTCATCAAATTTAAATATATTATTTAAACACACATTAAAATCTATAAACTTTAATCTTTCTATCTATTATTTTTTTGATTCTATAGAAAAAAATTTCCCCGTCAATTCTGCTTCTCTAACTTACAATCAAGCTACCTTAATATTTAGAAAGCAATTATTTCTAACCATCATCTCTCACCCTCATTAGGGCTTTGATCCTCATCTGATTTTTTACTCGTATCCCACACTCTCCTCCTCTTCATCTCTATCTGTCTTGTTTAGTCCAAACATTTCTCCCAATACATTCTTATTTTGTCCCTTCTCCCCCGTGTCTGCCCATGTCTTAAACTCCTCGTCAACAATATCTTCCTGTCTGTTCACTTGCTTAAGAATAATAAGAATTCTTAAATGCTGGAATCTTAGTTGCTTCCCTGCTCCCATTACAAGCCTTATTCACAATAACAGAGTTGGAAGAGACCTTGGAGGTCTTCTAGTCTATCTCCCCCCCTCCCCCCGCTCAAGCATTTAGAAAACTCTGAACACACCCAGAAATCTCTCTGTCTCTGCCCATTTCTAGTAAGGAACCCTTGTTGGTAAGAAATGAGATCACTTTGGAAAGCAAACCCATTTCCATGGAATCCTGACGATGGAGAAAAGAGAGGCCAACAAATGGAATTTTCCCATTTGCTTTGCAATATAATTTGTGCTATTTTTTGTGCCCACTTCAAATAGATGGGGGGGGGAGGGAGGAGGAAGGGCCTGAAAGATGCTCCTCTTGTCATGGGCACGAAAACCTCCCTTTGGAAAGATGGTGCTGATTCTAAGCTGACAGCGAGTGTCTCTTTTTCTGATGACTTAATTGGCCAGAGTTCCACCCATTCCTCCTTTGCTTTGTCAGTTCCAGGATTCAGAGTTTGTTGTGTTCGCTGGAGATCTCCTTGTTTGCTAAACAAGCAAGAGGCAACAGACAACAAGGCCCTCATGGTGACAATTGAAGTCCCTTGTCTCATCTCTCTTTTCCTACCAAACTTCCCTCCTTCCTTCCTTCTTTGCTTTCTTCCTTCTTTCCTTCCTATCTTCCTTCCTCCCTATCTTCTTTGCTTCCTTGCTTCCTATCTTCCTTCCTCCCTACTTTCTTTCTTTCCTTCTTTCCCTCTTTCCTTCCTATCTTCCTTCCTCCCTATCTTCTTTGCTTCCTTCCTTCCCCTCTTCCTTCCCACCTTCCCTCCCTCCCCCTTCCTTCCTTCCTTCCTTCTGCTTTCTTCCTTCTTTCCTTCCTATCTTCCTTCCTCCCTACTTTCTTTCCTTCCTCCCTATCTTCTTTGCTTCCTTCCTTCCTATCTTCCTCCCTCCCTCCCTTTCTCCCTCCCTTCCTCCCTTCCTCCCTTCCTCTTTGCTAACTTGATTACTTGCTATCTTTCTGGCTGGCTGGCTTCCTTCCTCCCCTCCCGCCCTCCTTTCCTTTCTTCCTGTCTTCCTTCCTTCCCCTCCATCTCCCTCCCTCTCTCTTCCACCTCCTCTCTCCTTCCTCCCTCTTCCTTCCTATCTTCCTTCTTTCATTCCCCTCCCTCCCCTTCCCCCTCCCTCTCCCCCCTCTCCATTTCCTCCTCCTTCCTTCGTTCCTTCCTTCCTTCCACTCCTTCCCTCCCCTTTCCCCTTCCTTCCTTCCTCTCTTCCTTCCTTCTGTGATCAATTGCAAGATTTATCTGCAGTAGGAGTAGAACAGGCTGCTCTGTAGAAAGAGGGGGGGAGGGGAGGGGGAAGAAAAGAGGAAAATTGATGATTCTGCACAAACCCCCTGCTGATCACCGCTGCAGATGCTGAGTCACTGATATCATTTTCCTGCTGATCTGTTTTTGCTGCAACTTGCTTGAAAACGTGGCTAGGCTTTAGTGAGGGTGATATCACAGGGCATCCGTTCCTCCCCATTTCCTCCAAACGCCTAACACTTACGATTCTGTTGAGATTAAAACGTCCTTTCCCCAATCAGGGCCCTTCATCCTTAGTCTCCTTCCGTCTCACTGGCCACTGGAGAGGGACTTTTATGGATTGAAACAACTCTGGGACATAGATAAAGGTGCCAATAGAAGAGAATATCCGTATTGATCTGTGAGGTCCTTATTCTGGGCTTGATGGTTTTCTTACAGGTGTTTCATTACCCAACTAGGTAACATCATCAGGGGCAAAAGGGAATGGGCTTTGCTCTCCACGTAGAATCTGCTGTGCCACACGATTTATATTAGCTAGAAAGCAGGAAATCCAACTATTCTAGCTAATATAAATCGTGAGTCACAGCTGATCGTCAGAAATCCTGGTTTGCCCGAACCGGTAGCATTTATTTACTACCGAACCGGTAGCATTTCATCCCTGCAATAAACCTGTTCTTTGAAGAACCTACATACCTCAGAGTCGGTATAATTAATGTCAAGGTTCCAAGTAACACACCCATAGCCAATATGATCATATACCCAATAAACCTGTTCTTTGAGGGACCTACTTGCCTCTGAGTTCTGTTTGCTATGGGTGTCTTACCTGGAAGGTTGACACCTGCTTTGGAAGATGGGTTTAGCACTCTTGCAGAGTGGGACTGACCCTCTGTTTAAAAGAAGCTGGTTGTCTGGTCCCTATCATCCCCTAGTCAGCCGGTGGTCAAGCTTGCTTTGGAACCCTGGTGAAAACCCTTGGGATTTTCTTCCCCAAATGTCTTATTTTAGGAGAAACAACAGGAGCAAGCAGGGAAGGTGATACGGGATGCTACACACAGTCCCAGTTGCCACGTTTTCAAAAGCAAAGCTGAAAAACCTGCGACTAAGCGATTTGGAGGAACAGATTGATGGACTCTCTAGCTTCCAATGAATGGTTGAACTATTCGCTCTTCTTTTGGTGAAGAAGCGGCAGAGGGGATCAGAACAAGGACAAGAGTAAGGCGGGTATCAAAACCTAAGTAGAAAGAGTTATTTTCTTAGTCTTACACATCAGGAATGGCCTTTCTCAACCTGATGCCCTCAACACACAGAGGGGGGACTTGTATTTCCACCGGTTTGGTCAGCTGGAAATTTGGGGACTTATAGACTCAACATATTGGGAGAACATCAGGTTAGGTAATAGAGCAATGTGTTAGGCAAGGATGCTCATCCTCGGGATGTCCCTTGGGATAGGAGGGAATTATGAGTCATGGTGCATGAAGGCTGAGATCATTGCCGCAGCAAGGAAGAGCAATGAAATCATGAGACCGAGATAGAATGTAGGTTGCTTAGATAAGTGGTTTATTGTCAGCTCAGGCCAGGAAAGAACCCAGGTAACGTTCAGACGGAATTGGAATAACAGAGTTGAAAGGACATGTGAGGTCTTTTAGTCCAACCCCTTGATTAAGCAGGAGACCCTACCATTTCAAGCAAGTCGGTGTCCAGTCTCTTCTTGGAAACCTCCTGTGATGGAGAACCCACAACCTCTGGAGGCAAGTCGTTCCACTGATGAATTGTTCTCACTGTTGGGCAACTTCTCCTTAGTTCTAGGTTGCATCTGTTAGGTTAGATTAACAGAGTTGGAAGGGACCTTACAGGTCATCTAGTCCAACCCATGCCTAAGCAGGAGACCCTACACCATTTCTGACCGATGGCCGTCCAGTCTCTTCTTGAAAGCCTCCAGGGGTGAAGCTCCCACAACTTCTGAAGGCAACTTCCGTCCCATCGGTTGATGGTTCTCACTGTCAGAAAGTTCCTTCTTATTTCCAGATTGATCAGTTTCCATCCATTGCTTCTGGTCCTGCTTCAAGGGCTTTGGAGAGTACTGTGTCGTTTTTAATTTTGTCTGTATCCCCCCTTCCCTGGTTTGAGTTGTGAGCCGCCCTGAGTCCCCTTCGGGGGAAAAGGGCGGCATATAAATAAAATCAACATTCAACATTTGCCTTGCTCATCTTTGTGGCAGCCCCTCAAATATTGGAACATGACTATCCTGTCACCCTGGTCCTTCTTTTCATTAAATTAAGCATAACCAATTCCTGCAACCGTTCCTCACACAGTGGTTTGCTTCAGTGGAGGGATTCCAAATCCTTTCCTACTGGTTCTAGGAAAGCGTGCTTTGTGTGCGCGCGCAGGGCTCAAAGATTGCCCTTGGTGTCAGCGCTGGGGAGCTGAGCTGTTGTTTAGCTGAGCTGAGGTACGGCAATCCGCGCGAATCAACTGAGCTAAAAAACAAGGGAATATAGGGCAGGGAATGACGGGGATGGGAGGGCGGGGTCAACCAGAGGTGGTATTTGCCGGCTCTCCAAACTACTCAAAACATCAGCTATCGGTTCACCCAAACCAGTCTGAACCGGCTGAATATCACCTGTGGTTTGCTTCCCTCCATGCAGTTGATGAAGAAAGTGAGTGAGAACAGGAATAACATGCAAGCTGAGGATGTGAGAATGAGAAGAAAACAGTGGTGAAATTCAGTTTTTTTTTACTGCTGGTTCTGTGGGCGTGGCTTAGTGTGGTTTGGTGGGCGTGGCTTGGTGGGCGTGGTGGCAGGGGAAGGATACTGCAAAATCCCCATTCCCTCCCCTCTCTGGGGCCAGGCAGAGGTGGCATTGGCCGGTTCTCTGAACTACTCAAAATTTCTGCTGCCGGTTCTCCAGAACCAGTCAGAACCTTCTGGATTTCACCCCTGGAAGAAAGCCAAACCAGGTTAGAGAAGTGGAGCTAAAGTAGACACTTTGCCCGAGGGATGGTTTAGACGGGGTGGGTGGGAGGTGGGGTGGAGGGGAGCAAGCCCAGAAACAATTCCTCTCCCCCATGGAGAGAAGGGAAGCCTTGCTTGGAGAGCCTACTGTGGGCTTAAAGATTGTCCTTCCCACCATGTCTTATTCCGTTTGAGTTACCAAAATAGGATGAGAAAAACCATCATGCAAAGCGAGTGGCAAACTCTCTCTCTCCCTCTCCCTCTTTCCAACATGCTTTGCTTGCTGGAGAGTTCTCTCTCTCTCTCTCTGTGTACCAAGAAATAGGAGAAGGCAGATCTCAGGGACAGATTCTGCGTCTCTCCTGTGTGCAAAAAGACGTAAAGGAAGAGTCGGGAACATTTGTTGTCCGTCCTCATTCTACGAGGGTCTGTCTGTCTGTCTTCGGAGTCCTTGGTGCTCTCTGAGCGTGCTGGCAGACATTTCATTACCTGACCAGGTAAGGCCATCAGTGCTGGTTAGTCTGGAGTTTGCTCCCTGTTGATATAAAGTGGCTTGCCTGGACAGTGGTGGTGGTGATGTTCCTTGATTAGAATATTGTTATTGTTTCCTACTTAATTGTTTGTCTGGGATTAATCCCTGCTTATCTGGGCATCGGAAAGAATGGATTCTGGTTTTAACCAGGGAGCAAACTGTACCCCCCGATGAGGTTACCTAATCAGGTAATGAAATGCCGAAAAGGGGACAACCAAGCTCTGAGAAGACCAAGGAGTTCGTAGTTCAACCCTTAGCTACAGATTCTTTTTTAATTCATACATATGGTAAACCCCAAATGCACAATTATTCTTAGGCCAAGGCAATACTCCAAGGCTAATGTAAGCCAGGAATAAAATTAAATTTGGTTTCATTTACGTGTTCTTTGAGATGGAGAAACACACTGTTACACTCCAATCATGGAGGTCACAGTTTCTTCCTTCTACCACTTAAAAGAGTTGCAGGAACATTCAGAAGTCCCAACGGTGCTTTTTCAAGAGCCAACGGGACTTTCTGGTTTGTCTTTGAAGACGTTCAGCTTCTCAAGAAGGATCGAGACAAGAAGGGTCGTGCGCATGGCCCCCATAAAACGTGGTGCGAATCGCCACTGACTAAAGACTGTTAAGCTGAGGTTTAACAGAGTCGGAAGGGACCTTGTAGGTCATCTAACCCAACCCCTCCCACCCAAGCAGGAGATCCCACGCCGTTTCTGACAGATGGCAGCCCAGTCTCTTGTTGAAAGCTTCCAGGGATGAAGCTCCCACAAATGATGAGATGAGGCAGTTCTAGTGGACGAGAGGAGGGGAAACTCCCCCCCCCAGGAGTTTCCACATGGCCCATTTTGGATGCCAGATAAGTGCAGTGCTTTCACTGAGACCCTGGGGGGGCAAAAAAGAAGACCTGTTTCCACCCTACGGAGGGCGCCTGGTGCCTGGGGGAGGCCATTTTCACCCTCCCGGAGGCTCAAGGAAAACCCTGGAGCCTGTGGAGGGTGAAAACAACCCCACCCCGAGGTGCAGGAAGCCAATTAGGCCATGCCCCCATGCCGTGCCCACCCAGGAACCAGTTGCTAAATTTTTTCAATCCCACCCCTGGACAAGATCCCCCATGTCTACATGCTACTTGAAATCCAGAAGGCCCCCCTGCTTGGCCAGCGTGGGATGCTAGCAGAGAAGAGAAGAGAAGTTGGCTCTTAAGAGGAACAGTAAGGATGTTCTTGTCTTCCGTTGTTTATCTTTTGAGTCTCTTTGTTGGCTCGAGCCGCAGCCGAAGTGAGCAATCAACCCCTGCAGATAAGTTGTTGACGCGGCTTCTGAAGTAGCACAGTTCTAATTAATACTTCCCCTTGCTATCATTAAAAAGACTCCCATGTCAGCCATCTCTGGATCATCATCCTTATCAGAAATGGGGGGGGGGGATATATGCAAATGTGTTGTTATTTATAATACATACAGTCAGATGCATTTGTAGAATAATTACATCTGCTAGCTAACTTGACCTCAGTCAAGTCAGCTAGCATGAAAAATCAGAACAGCACCAAACTGGTTTGGGGAGAGAGAGGGGGGGGGAGTTAAATTTTAATTTAAATGTTAATTTTTAAAACGGATGTGCAGTTAAGGAACTACTCTAACAAACATTTCCACTGCAGAGTGTCGCTATTCTGGTCTAAATCTGTATTTGAGAACGTCTAGTATTTACCCTGCCAGCAGTGGCGGCTTCAAAAACTTCGGCAACGGGTTCTCTACCCCATTGCTGGTTGGGGGTGGCCATGGTGGGCGTGGCCTAGCCGGCCTCCTGCCCCACAGCAGGGGGTGGGGGCATTTTTGCCTTCCCCAGGCTCCAGAGGCCTTCCAGGAGGCCCATTTTGCCCCCTTCCCAAGTCTCTACGCAGCCCTGCACTTATCTTGGACCCAAACTGGGCCGCGTGGAGACTCCTGGGAGGGCAGGGCTGGGAGTGGCCAGCCTGAGGTGGGATTTCGAGGTTCTCCGAACTGGCCGTAACGTTAACTATGGCTTCTCCTGAAGCTGGGCGAACCCATAGCAGCCCACCGCTGCCTACCAGTTAGGAGACCAATTAGGAAAATATATCTGTGAGATTGCTAAACGGCGACATCAATATAGCAGGCAGTCCATCCAAAAATATAATATTTAGCCTTTAGAAAGTTTCTTCGTTGCTGTACATTTTTAGTACTGCTCCAGTGCGCCATTATCATGATCTGTTGGGAAACTCTTACCACTTAATGAATGTTTATAAAATGTTTTATAGAAAAGCTATGAACTGGATTTGATCGTGTTTACGCAATTGTTCCATAAAGACGCACACCTCTGAATTAACTCCGTGGTCTAAGGCAGTGGTTCCCAAACTTGGAAACTTTAAGACTCCCAGGGAGTTGAAGTCCACAAGTCTTAAAGTTGCCAAGTTTGGGAACCACTGGTCTAAGGTATCATAATCTAATGTTCTCCTAATGGATACCTTCCAGAAATAGATCTGTGACTCTGACCTATGCTGAAATTAGAAATATATGACCAGGTGGGACCTTAGAGGTCTTCTAGACCAATGTCCTGCCCCTGATTAATACGACGGTACTCTGGTTTAGTGTATTTCTAAAATTAATTTTCTAAAATCACAGGTGGAGTTACAATTGTGTTCACCGTGTCTCTTAATATTTGGAGGCTTCGTATATATCTTCCTCTAATTTGTACGTTTGGTTAATGATGTTTTCTATTAGACGCTCAGTGTGACAGTATGGATTTTCAATCAAGAAAAGGAAGTGATAGCCATAGTTTATTTTATGCGAGCATCTTTGACACCATGAAATCAGTAGGAGTGAAATAAGCTGCTTGTTCCCCAAAGAATCTCTGGTGGGTTTTTATATTTCACATCGAAATATAGTGTGTAACAAGCCTCATAATCATAGCCAGTATTTAGCCAACACAGTCAACCTTGGGAAAAGCCATCAATACGAAGCTTATGTAGGCTTCCCACATCTGGGAAAGCTGGTTTGTAGAAAGCAAGTGGGTTTATTACGTTGCGTTCACTTTTCTGTAATGTACCCGACTCATAAATTAGGACGGAAGAGCTGAAGAAGCCGAAGGTGAACCGAGGAAGCTTCTTGGATGAGAAGCAAAATGTTTTCAAGGAAGAACAAAACCCAAGAAAGTCCAGTTGCTTTTTGGAAAAGCACCTTTGGGACAACCAAGATGTGGAGGGCTGAGAGCCTCCATAGACAATCAACGTATCTCTTCTCTTCCCTTATAAACAGGGGTGGGTTGCCAATTTTGTTACTACCGGCTCATGTGCGCATGCGCAGAAGCGTCCGGGTGGGTGGGCGGAGCCTCCCGCTGCCGCTACCACCGGTTCAGCCGATCCGGGCCCAAGTGGCAGCAACCCATCTCTGCCTTAGAACAGGGGTGTCAAACTGGATTCCTTTGAGGGCCAGATCAGCATTGTAGTTCTCCTCCGTGGATGACGGGAGGAGGACGGGGGGGGGGGGCGGAGGGAGGGAGATGGGACAGATGCCTCCTGCAGAACTCTGCTGACCAAAACGGTTGTGGGATTTTGCCATCTTATCGAAAGCAAAATAAGCTAAGTAAATCTCGGAGAGACATGAATGCAATCATCGTGGCAATCTAATTAATAGATTCCACTCTGCACCCTTTATAATCAGGGCACTGAGTAGGTAGCTATCAAGCTGTAAAAAAAAAAAAGAAACCACATAAGTTCTATCTTCTAAGTAGAGTGGGGTTTGGTGGGGGGTTGGGCGTCATTTCTGTGCGGGATAATTCACACCAGCCTCTGCTTATTATCTGGTGGGTGACTTAATAAGGTCATTACTGATTACATGTCTCTGGCAGAGACTGTTAGTAAAGAAGGGCTAAGGGAGATATGATAGCAGTCTTCCAGTATCTCAGAGGCTTCCACAAAGAAGAGGGAGTCAAGCTATTCTCCAAAGCCCCCGAGGGCAGGACAAGAAGCAATGGGTGGAAACTCATCAAGGAGAGAAGCAACTAAAGGAGGAATGTCCTAACAGTGAGAACAATTAACCAGTGGAAGAGAAGTTGCCTTCAGATGTTGTATGCTCCATCACTGGAGGTTTTCAAGAAGGGGCTGGACAGTCATTTGTCTGAAATGGTGCAGACTCTCCTGCTCCAGCAGAGGTTGGATTAGATGACCTCCAAGGTCTCTTCCAACTCTAGGTTCTTGTAAGCACCCACTGCTTAGTCCAAACTCCAAAGTATTCTTCACTTCGTCTGCACCCTTCAGCCTGAGAAGTATCCAAATTGGTTGGCCACCACCTCATACTTTAAATGCAAGCTACGTGAAGCCATTATCCTGCACGTAACAAGCAGAGAGGCTGAAGCTTAATTTCACTCTTCTCCAGAAGGTTCTTCTAGAAGGGCATCAGGTTGACTTTGGTCAAATGAAATTGGAAGGAGGGGGGGAAAGCCCTCATTTGCTAGCCAATGTAGTCATGCCCAATGAACAACGTCAAGTATTGCAACATGCCAGCTGCTGGTGTGGCTGTTGCGACAAGCTGCAATTGTTTTCCAGAGGTTGGCAGGTCATTCAGTCTGCTTTCGGAGAGAGGAGGGGGGGGAGAGAAATGCAGAGAGAGAAAGAGAGAGGGGAGAGAGAAAGAGAAAGAGAGAGAAAGTGGGAGAAGGAGAGAGACAGAACAAGAGAAAGAAGGGGGAGAGAGAAAGAGAGAGAAAAAGAAAGGGTGGGAGAGAGAAAGAAGAAGAGAGAGAGAGAGAAGGAGGGAAGGAGAAAGCGAGAGGAAAAGGGGAAAAGAGGGAGAGAGAGAGAGGGAGAGAGAGAAAGAAAAAGGGAGGGAGGGAGAGAGAAAGGAAAGACAAAGCTGCAGAACTGAATGAAGCAGTGCATGGGTGCATCGCTGCCAGCCAAATATAAAATGAACACGTAGTTGTAACGAAGGATGGACATTTCTTCTCACACGACTCAGGAAAGTTCACCAAGAGATGAGTCATAACTTTTCAGCGGACCATCAAAACAAGTTGTTCAGCGTTGTGAGCCAACAGTGTTGTGGCCAAGCCAGAGAGACTTTGTTCTGGTTGGGTCATGGCTGGTGCATTTGGCCCAGTGTTGTTGTTGTTATTATCTTTTTTATATTCTGCGTGAAACTTTCCTTCCCTTGAAAAGCCACAAAGCTCCAATATTAAATTCTCCACAGCCCTTGAGCGCAAGAGAGGAGGCAATTTTCAGCTCACATGTAGTTGTAAACCGAGGACTAACTACAGACAAACTTTTTCAGGAACTCCTACCCAGAACCTTTCAGATATTTCAGGGTGTGGGGGGGGGGGAGCCAGCGTCAGAGGAGGAGGAGGAGGAGGAGGAGGAGGGAGGATGGATGAGAGGAGGAGGAGGAGAGAAGAAGAAGAAGAGAAGAGGAAGAAAGAAGAAAGAAGAAGAAGAAGAAGAAGAGAAACTTTGTACAAGTGTTGTCTGCCTGTCCAGATCCTTTGATAATGTTTATCCTTCTCCTTTGCACCGAATTAAAATGTGGACATGGTGCCTTTTTAAATACACCATTATAGTCTACGCCGACACATTCAGGCCTAATGCTGTGGCTGATAGAGAAACTGCAATCATATTTGCTGCTCCTGATGTCTCCACAGAGGCGATAGAGCGAATCTCTTGAGAAAATGCAAGTCCCATATCAGATTATGTTGTGAAAAGGGCTGAAACTGGTAAGCCGAACTCAATTACAGCCCCCGTTGGCTCTAGGTGTGTGCGTGTGTGTATATGTGCCTGTTCGGCTTTGAATCACGCAATTGTTTCCTTAAGCCCATAAACATAAGAAACATGAAAGTGTAAGAAGAAGGTCATTTGGTACGAAAGACGCCAGTGTTAGAAACAGAAACTTTGGATAATCAATAGAAGAGGTTTAGCCACACAATCAGCTAATAACAGCCATGAGGGACGATGCCACAAAGAGGGCAGAAATGACTGGTTAAAACTGAGCAACAAAGGTTTAAATTTCTGAATACATCACCAGTTGATGTTGATGCTTTAATTCCTACCTCTGCTCTGACCGAGGCTTCCCAAGAGCATGAAGCAAACTCCTTGTCCCGACAAAAAAACCCGTTTATTAATTGGCTGTGAATTCTGCTCATTCACATCCAGCAAAGTCTTTCGAGGGAGGATTTATGGTCACAGACCTTATCTGGCTTGGAGAGATGCCAGGCCGACATTCTGCAGAACTTGGCCAGGAGTCTCGGAGAGCCAATTAAGCGAACGAATGGTCTCCTGCAAACTCCCCTTTCGCTCCCCTTTTATTTCCTCTGGGAGGGGCCATTCACCGTCCACCTGTGGCCTGACTCTCTCTGTTCTTTAGCTGTTCCCTTCGTCTGGCTGCTCTGCGCATGCGCCCACTGGGAACAGGCTCCAGCTGTTCTTCTGCCCCACTGATGTCTGACTCTGAAGGCAGCTGATAACTGTCAGACGGCCCTGGCCCCCTCTCTGCCTCCGACACAGAGCCCTCCTCAGAGCCTTCCCCAGACTCCAGTCTGGCCCATGTCCCTCCCCAGCCTCCTCACTGTCCGAATCTGCCGCCATCTCCGTTGGCCTCTGGCGGTCCACAACAACCTGTTTTGTAGCATGATAGTCCTTTCCATCGGGGCTTTGAGAAATCTTTGCTATTTAGGAACAGTGAAGAGGGTTTATCTATTACTGAGCAGGTTGAGAAGTCCTTCATGAGAAAAGCTCTCTTCTGTACACAATAGAATCCCTGATGCTACTGGCTCGAAATTCTCTCTCTGGATCACTTAGAACTGCACTGCTTGCGATCAGGCCTAGGAACTGCGTACAAAATTGTACATAGCCAGGTTTTACCTGTAAATGACTTTTTCTGTTTTAATCGCAACGATACGTGCGCGAACAGCCGCTTTAAGCTCAGTGTAAACCTGACTGTAAAAGAATAGGATTTCTGTCGTAGAGTTGTCAAAGTCTGGAACGCCCTACCTGATTCAGCTACAAATGTTCACAGTTTAAGTCCCAAGGAGTGAGTTCTCTTGACCTCACTTCCCATTTTAAGTGTTCAGTCGAGGGGGGCGTGCATAAGTGCCCTGACATGCCTATTATCTCTGCCGTTGTATTTCTCTCTCTCTTTTATTCTTGTTTTTGTTTGACCAATTCCAATCCATAAAATAAAAAGTAACGGAGCGGATTCTCTAAGGCCAAAATCCTTCACCAGTTTTCCTTTTATGGAAGAGAACATTGAACTCTGAAGGCGCAGGGTAGAAAGAGCTTCCATGTGCTTCAGCTTTGGTGCTGGTCAGCAACCAGGTGGAGGGACTTGATGGTAGCCTTGGTGCTGGACCTTTGGAAGATCTGAAGAACGTCCTAGAGAAGAGTTAGCAGATGGTTGCAAGGTTAGAATTAATGGCACATGAATGTCTAGGGAGATTTTCAGTCATGGAGCTCATGGTTGTCCCAAAGGTGCATCTTCAAAGGGCAACTGGACTTTTTCCTTGAAGAACTTTCACTTCTCATCCAATAAGCTTCTTCAGTTCTTGAGTCCAGTTGCCTTTTTGGGGGGGGGGGAAGCACTCTTAATGGCACATCATTAATCAATTTATCTTAAAGCTGCATATGTAGAGAAGTGCCCGGCCTTAATTTTATCCTGGCAACAATCTGCGAGTTTAATCCAGTTGATTGCAGCAAGTCTCCAAAATCACCCAGTAGCAGTGGTGAAATTCATTTTTTTTTTTAAACTACCGGTTCTGTGGGCGGGGCTTGGTGTGGCTTGGTGGGCGGGGCAGGGGAAGGATACTGCAAAATCCCCATTCCGAGGTGAGAGAGCCGAGGTGGCGCAGTGGTTAGGGTGCAGTACTGCAGGCCAATTCAGCTGACTGTTATCTGCAGTTCAGCGGTTCAAATCTCACCGGCTCAAAGGTTGACTCAGCCTTCCATCCTTCCGAGGTGGGTAAAATGAGGACCCGGATTGTTGTTGGGGGCAATATGCTGACTCTGTAAACCACTTAGAAAGGGCTGAAAGCCCTATGAAGCGGTATATAAGTCTAACTGCTATTGCTACTGCTATTCCCTCCCCGCTCTTGGGCCAGCCAGATGTGGCATTTGCCAATTCTCCGAACTACTCAAAATTTCTGCTACCGGTTCTCCAGAACCTGTCAGAACTTGCTGGATTTCACCCCTGCCCAGTGGGGTTTTCAAACTTGTCTCAATCTAACATCTTAAACGCTACATTGTTAGTACTCACAGCTCCAATATCTTTCTGTACAATTAGTGTGGGTAAGTCTCAATTACGGAAGGGCTGGGGAATATGAAAGAAGATAATTTCACAACCACCCTCCGTTGCCACAAATTAGCAACATTTTACACTTCTGTCCAGTCCTTTTTATGAGTGTAAAGAGTTTAAGCAGAAGAAGAAGAAGAAATTCGCAGTACATAGATTAATTAGACGGTTCCTTTATTAAAAATACACACACACACACACACACACACACAGAGGAAAATGAGTTGGAGGATATAATATAAAACACAGCAGGCTTTGACTTTCTGCCTGAAAGCAGTTTCTAAAAAAAAAATAATTAAGAGAGAAAGGAACAGCACATGATATTCGGTGCATAAATCAGAGACATTAAAGGCAAATATTTGCTCTTAAGATTATGGTGAACTGAGATTGAGCCGTAGAAATGGACTTGAGATGTTAATTTAGCTGAACATGAGCTCTAATCACTCATTCGGCCGGCATCTCCTTCCATGGCTCTGCATAATACCAGGGAGAGGTGATTTTATTATAACAACCTTATTTTTTTCCCCCTTCCTTGCAAGACAGAACTGGAAAAACTTCTCCATCTTCTTATCTCCAAATTCCCTTGCACGTTCCTAAGCCCCATCATGTGTTCATTAGAATAAACCTTTCAAGAGCTGTATGGAATATAATGAATTAATCTGGGCTCGGCGGATGGATAAAAACAGTCTGCAGGGAGATGGCTGCTGTCCTGAAGGATCTAAAGGAAGGAAATGGCATATTGAGTGAGAAGAGTAGAGTAGAGTAGAGTAGAGTAGAGTAGAGTAGAGTAGAGTAGAGTTGAGTTGAGTTGAGTTGAGTTGAGTTGAGTTGAATTCTTTATTGGCCAAGTGTGATTCAACACCCAAGGAATTTGTCTTTGGTGCAGATGCTCTCAATGTACATTAAAAAAAACATGATACATTCATCAAGAATCATCAGGTTCAACACTTAAGGATAGTCACAGGGTTCAAATAAGCCACCAAGTCAAATTAAAAGCTACCTTCTCTTCAGGGACCCATCAGGCTGCACCGTTTTGTACCGGTTGAATCTTCTGGATACTCTTCAAGGGAAGCCCCATGTAGGGGATGTTACAACCGTTCATTCAGGGAGCAACCAAGCCACGAATGAATGGTGACCAGGGCCTCGTGATCCATGAGTGGGTGCAACTGGGCCACAACACAAAGGGTGTGAAAGGTCCCCGAGCCACAACTGGCTCTTTGAGCAGAAGTTGTGCATCCCGAAGGACCTCCAGATTGTGCATCCAGATCTCTTTGGGGCGGGGCGATCCCATTCAAAACATCAAAGATGGTGAAGTCTCCTCCATGAGGCCCTAAAACCACAGCTGCGAAGAGTCTTCCCAGAATTCCCTTGTTCAAGCTGGGTTGCTCTTCCAGAAGAGAATTTCCAAAGAACCCTTCATGAATCCTCGTATCTACACACACATACAGAGGTATATAGATGTAACTTTCCTTTCTTGAAGGGATTCGTTAAAGGAAGCATTCTGTCTTCTCCCGTGCTTCATCAGCCAGCGCCCAAGTCAAGATGTTGGGATAACAAACGGTGAGAAAGGCATAACATGAGAAAGGGTTTGGTTACAGATTCCAGGCAGCCACTAAGCCATGTCTGGTGTCCAGTGTTTACATTGACAAAGAGTTCAAAATGTCAGCCAGGAACTTAGTCCATCATTATCTAAGACACTCTAAATACCATGTTGCTTTGCTCCCCCCTCCTCCTGGCCTGGAGGGGGGGAAAAAACAAGATAAATCCAGAAAGAGGCGATCTGAGGTTAGATTTTATTTATCTACTTATTAAGAAAATGTACTGTGTATGCCTGCCCAACTCATTCACGGAGACTCCAGGGGGCTAATAGAAATAAAACCTCAAATGCAAGATTCAATGGACCCCAACCTTCCTGGCAATCAACAATCAAACCAATTATTTGATGGGCGCCATCTCGCCCTGGGTTCCCCAGGCCCATTGGCAAAACCATGACTTCAAGAAACCTTTCAAAAGAATACCAAGATGAGGTCCAATCTTATCTCCACCCAAGGCAGGATTAGACTTCATCTCAGAGCATGCGATAACAAGAGTTGGAGGGGACCTTGGAGGTCTTCTAGTACAACCCCTTTCTGGAGCAGGAGATCCCAATCCCACCCAGGTCCAATGGTTGCTCAGTCTATTCTTGATGGAGCACCCACAACCTCTGGAGGTAAGTTGTTCCACTGATGAATTGTTCTCACTGTCAGGAAAATTCTCTTTAAGTTCTAGGTTGGATCTCTCTTCTTGATGAGCTTCCATCCATTGCTTCTTGTTCTTGACTTCAGATGCTTTGGAGAGCAGATTGACCCCCTCTTCTTTGTGGCAGCCCCTCAAGGGTTGGAAGACTGCGATCGTGTCTCCCCTAGTCCTTCTCTTTGTTAGACTAGATATACCTCATCTTTCTAACCTGGTGACTTCACCACCGTGCCAAACTGGTTCTTGGAAAGCTACTTGTTATGAAACTCCAATTCCCTGATAATGCAGTTATTTAATAAATATTAATCAATTTAATAAAAAAACTGTTTGAAGATAATGCAGTTATTGAGAGCAAACAACCCATGGAACAGAAGTTGCCTTCAGAAGTTGTGGGAGCTTCATCACTGGAAGCTTTCAAGAAGAGACTGGACTGCCCTCTGTCAGAAATGGTGTAGGCAGGGGGTTGGACTAGATGACCTACAAGGTCCCTTCCAAGTCTGTTAATGTGTTTAAAGTCTTCAAGATCAGGGTAAGAGTTTTGCTGTTCTGTGACATGCACTAATCGCGAGATCTCCTGGAAGCTGAGAAGGACATAGTTACACTTTAGCTACAGCTACTTAAGACCCCTTGGATTGGAGTTTGGAGGAAACCTGTAGCAATCCAGTTGATCCAGCTGGGTGAGTGTGGCCATGGTGGGCGTGGCCTACTCAGCCTCCTCTACCATGGTGGGTGGGAGTTTTTGCCCTCCCCGGGATTCGGAGGCTTTCCTCTAGCCCAGGGGTCTACAACCTTCAACACTCAAAGAGTCATTGGGCCCATTTCCCTTGGCGAAAAAAAACACCGGGATCCACAAAACCTCTGTGGGTGTGGCTAACTTGTTGTCACTCACTCCCACCCAGTCACATGACCCCTCCAGTCACGCCTACCCAGGTTTTGCGGCTGCTGGTGTTTTCTGTGGGAAACGGGATCACCCGACAGGGAGCTGCAGTAGAGGGACGAAAGAGCCGCATGTGGCTCTGGAGCCACCGGTTGTTGACACCCACTCTAGCCTCTGGGAGGGCGAAAATGGCCTCCCCAGGCTCCAGAGGCCTTCTGGAGGCTGGAAACTGACTCATTTCCGGCCTTCCTGAACTTCCAGTAAGCCCATTTTTCACCCTCCGCGAGCCTCCACGCTCGCTTTGCCCTTACCTGCATCCAAAAGAGGCCACGTGGGGGCTCCTGGGAAGGGTGGGGTGGGCGAGGCCAGCCAGGAGTGGGATTTGGTGGTTCTCTGAACTGCACAGAATCTTAGCTAGAGGTTCTCCCGAACCCCCCAGCAGCCCAGCCCTGATATTAGCCGTCCCTTGAAATGAAAGCGGCAGTAAATAAGATTTCCCCAAGACTGTAATTTGGATCCATAATTAGTATGTATCTTTCTCCAGCATAATGATTTCATCTATTTGTGTTTGATCATCCTGACCATCAGAGCTCCCTGCAACTTCCACCTCTTATCATCCGCAGTATGTTGAAAGAAATAAGATCCACATTTATTTTTTTTACCATATGGAATCCTGGGCATTTTAGCAACCATCAGCGACAAACGAAGTCTTAATTAGCAGCCAATTAATGTCTCCCTTTGCACTAGAAGACAGCAGAAAGGAAAATAAAGGGGTTCTGCAGATCAGCCCCTCCTGAGATCCTCCGTGGCTTCGGAACTCTCGAGACGCTAAATAAGTCGGACACTTTTCAAAAAATGTCTCCGGGACATGGAAGCCGAGTTCAGTGAGAAGTCACTGACGGTTTCCATGGCGGTGATACGTGGGATTACAGAAGTCGACACGGCGCTCCTATCGGCGTGGAACATCGAGCCTCTGCCTCACTTTCTGTGTCCAACTACGTTTGGTACATTTGCCATCAGTGGGAAAACAAGGGGGAAGGAGGAGGTTAGCTTTCAAATGTGCTTTTTTTCCCCTTTCGTGGTGTATTTTAAACATTCAGATCGCCTCGCCTGCAGGAAAAAAAACAACAACAACGAGGCAAGCTGTTCGCAATCTGCCAGATCTGGAGCAGGTTTTGGAAAAGAGGGCCGATTTCCAGACCAAAGAGGGAGGCGGAATACAGCTCTCGTGTTCTAGCGTGGCATCGGTCTACGGACTAAGGAGGAACCGATGTTGGATTGAAACACTCAAATGATTTAATGCTCAAATGAAACGATGGCTTGTTTGGGTTCAGATGGGCGTTGCTCTTCATGAAAATGCTCCCACCAAGTCCCAGTATTCCCTGGGAATCTAGGGGCTTCCCAGCCGTGACTCTGAAATGGCGGCTGCCCTTTCGCCTTCTGGCCGCCCCACTGATCCTCCCTCCATTGGAAGGGGGAAGGGGGCTCAGTCCCAGCTTTATTTTCCACTATCCGTCTTCCCCATGAGATGGTGGGACTCCTCTAGCCAGGCTACCCCCGGGATTTCCATTTCAGCCATTTTTGGCGCCACCACGAACCGGATGAGCTCCCACTGGCGTTCCATTTCTAGCCGTAAAGGCTTGGTAACCAGGGTGGCAGAGATTTTCCCAATCAACTTGTCCAAGGTAACGGTAAAGATATGTGCTACTTGTTCCCGACTCTAGGGGGTGGTGCTCATCTCTATTTTAAAGCCGAAGAGCCAGCTCTGTCCGAAGATGTGTCTGTGGTCATGTGGCCGGCATGACTCAATGCCAAAGGCGCATGGAGCACTATAACTTTCCTACCAAAGGTGGTTCCTATTTTTCTACTTGCATTTTTTATGTGCTTTTGAACTGCTAGGTTGGCAGAAGCTGGGACAAGTCACGGGAGCTCACTCCATTATGCGGCGCTAGGGAACTGCCAGCCTTTCTGATCGACAAGCTTCGCGTCTTAGCCACTGAGCCACCATGTCCCTTTACAAAGCGTATGGGGTTGGCTAAAGGTCTCTTCCGGATACCTAGCTTCTGACAGAGGGGAATGCTGGTCAGGCCCCAGGTGTACCAGGTGAGGGCTTCTCTTTCCCCTTCCTCCAATCAGTCACATGGTCCAATAAAGGCCAATCAGGTGGGTTGGGAAGAGGTTTCTAGAACGGGTAGTCCTCGACGTATGACTACCCGAGTTCTCGTTGTTAAGCGAGGTGATTGTTATGCGGCTCGCCCCCTATTTGATGGTCTTTTTTTGCCCCAGTTGTTAAGCAGATCCCTGCAACCGTTAAGCAAATCACATGGTCAGTAAGTGAATCTGGCTCCCCGCAGTGACTTTATTTATCAAAAGACGGTGGGTGGGGATCACGTCACCCTGGGACTCTGCAACCATCATAAATATGTCATCATTGCTGAGGGCTTGAATTTTGATCACCTGACCATGCGGATTCCGCCAACAGTCATAAGTGTGACTTCTCTTTGGTAAGGTGGCTGTTTTGTTTCTGTTGTGACTCATAAAAAGTTTGCTGTGAGTTGAGTCCGGATGCAGGATTAATAATGCAGCTGGGGCTTGTTAGTGTCGTCTTCTGGAGATAAAAGGACGGATGGTGCCACGCCCTGGTTGCAGAAGTCAACGTTCGTCGTTCGTTCATGGTTCATTGTTCATCGGTCGTGGTTTACTTGTGAGATGCACTTGGATAAGTGATTTGCTTTCTGTAACCCTGATTCAAAGAGACACTTGGAGAAGTGATTTGCTTTGTAAGAGATCTTTGTTTTTGCATTCTGTTATCTTCTTGCCAGAGACTTTATTTATGTTCATTTTGGGCTCGCAGCCAGTTTGAACCGAGGACTGATAAAGTTATTTCCTTTTAAGTCTGTCTGCCTGTCGTCTTTGAACGAGCGAAGGAGGAGAGGGGTCAGAACAGGTTCATTGTTCCCATTTTTAACATTTAAGGGGATTTGGAAGGTGGAAAGAAAACACAGGGTAGTTTAATCTACGGTGGGTCTCAGTTGGAGATTACGAAAATCCAAAAATCTATGGGCCTCTATGGAAAGTTCTAGAGCAAATATCTTCTTTTCTGCCTAGGTTGATAATCAGCTGTGCGGGAAAAGCAATTAACAAAATACACCGTTTAATGAATTATAGCAGTAGATATTTTTTGTCTTCCTAACGGGACTTTATCAAGAGATTTACAAAAAAGGCAAACTGATCTTTAATGCTTTGAAAACTTTTGGTATTTGGTTTCTTGCTAGTGTTCAGAAGCAATTTAGGAAATATTACCACTGGAAAGGATGATGCCCTCAGAACAGTAATATGTGAAGGCTCACGGGGGGGGCTTGCTTATTTGCCAAGAGATCTCTTGCAGCAAAAAATACTATCAATCTTATGTCTCCAAATGATTAAGAGGAAGGGGGGGGGGAAATAATTATTGAGATAATGTGTAAAATTCCGTACACTGAGATAACTCTAAAGGATATTTAGTTCATTGGGGGCAACAAAGTTTTGATTGAGGCAAGATCCAGTAAATATCCCTAAATTATTGCACCACGTCATGCAATTATAGCGTGTTTCAAGGACAAACAACAATAGCAAGAATACGTGTTGGTACACACAGATCTCTAAAAAAAGAACTTCCTTCCAACCATAAACCCCAACCCAATTTTTATTAAATGTAATAGCCATTATAGTCTCACACACACTGTAAGATAATAACTTCAATGGTTTATGATCTATAATACTCCCAGATATTGTGGCTGACAGATTTTACAATGCCATAATAATATATGTTTGACCCAGCGGTGGGTTTGCTGGTGGGCGTGCGGCGCGTACATGCGCAGTGCAATAAAAATTATTATGCGCAGAAGCAAAAAACAAGGTGGCGGCATGACGCCTGGAGAACCGGTTCGGGGATGTGGCAGGCCTGGGTCACTGCCGGTTCCAGTGACCCAGGCCACCAAACCATTACCTTTTTGGCCGAACCAGTCAGAACTGGTAGGAACCCACCACTGGTTTGATCTGGGTTTATGGCATTGGGTGATTTTTGGCTTGTAAGCACCGTGTCCATTTATTTTAACCATGGTTACAAGCTATGATTGGTTCAAGACCAAAACAAATCAGAGCCAAGTTTGTGTGTCAGCAAAGAAATCATGATTTGTTTGGCTAATTCTTCTTTTCTTGGATAGGGAATCCTAGGAGTTGAAGTCTATAGGACTTTCCTAGATTAGATACCCCTGGTTTAAACTATATTCAGGGGGTATATACAATCTGCAAACATAATAGAGGCCCTTGCTTACAGAATGTTTAATTTGTATTTATTTATTAAATCTGCATGGTGCCCATCTCATCTACATTGCTTTAGATGTGTGGGGGGGGGGGAAAGCTCCTTATTTCTAATATTTTCCCCTCCTTAGTCTGTGAAAGCATGGCCCACATTTTTCTGCTTCCAGCCCAGAAGATCTAACGCTCTTCCAGAAAGTGCTCCAGCCTGCATTTATGCCTGAAATGTTAATATATAATGGAAGTTCATGCTTTTGTTTATGCCAAATCACATATGACCAAGAGGTGAAACGTTGGCTAATTGCAAATTCTGATGTGTCCTATAAAACTCCAAGACGAGGTCACTTTGAATAAAACTTGTAATATTTTTCCAGGTGCTGGACTTCCATCGCGTTCTATGTAAACAGCTGATATAAACCAAACCAGATGTCCTCCCCTCTCCTAAGTATTTTTTTGCAAACTCCAGCAAATTGAGCCAGCTCTGTTATTAAAAAGAGAAATCCCTACCCTGGATGTAGGGTGTTTCCTAAGTCAAGAAGTATCTAAAAGAGTGAAATTTTCCATTTCACCCTCCTCCTTTCAGGAGTCAGAGCTCCCTAGAACTAAGATGCTATCGAACGAGTAAATGTTTCTTAAATCTGTTGCTTGGTAACACATCATTACCAGTGTGTGGGGTTTTTTGTGTTTGCTTGTGGCGATTGTGTGCAAAACTGATCATAAGTCAATCATGACACGAATACCATGTTTTCCTGCTCAGAAGGTCACAGTGAACTGAACGCATCTTTCCCCAGCCTGTCAATATTTATACAGAGAATCCTCGGCTTACAACCGGAACCGAGCTCAGAATTACAGTCGTAAGTGGTAGCAGTCATTAGGTAGAGCATTAAGTATTACGTGTGTCAACACACTGAGTTATAATGGTTGTAATGCAGGGGTGTCAAACTCCAGGCCCACGATGGGGTTGGATCCGGCCCTCAGTGCTGTCCTGGAAAATGCAGGGGGCCCGTGGGGCTTTGGCCCAGTCTACCCAGTACAAGGGGGAAATATGCCAGCAGTTTGGGGAGTGGTGTCAAGCTGGCCACGCCCACCCAGTCCCTCGAGGTCAATCACTGCCCCGATGCAGCCCTCAATGAAATTGAGTTTGACACCCCTGTTCTTTTTTTAATTATTATTATTATTTTATACACATAAGCACATCAACAGAACACATAAACACATTAACAAGAATAACCACATGACTTAAAAACAACATAGGAACAATAAGTTCCATCGTATATCATACAGCAGTTCCGAATCGGTTTCTTTGCAGTTAGTGTTTTCCCTACTGTGCATTTCTGTCTTTCATTCATAATCTCCTTATTCGTTATCCATTTTTATGTACATTTCTTTATTTATTTATACTTAGCTACTTATGATCAAGTATTATTTACCTATATTGTGCTTTATATTTTTACTGTCATCTATTCTCTTACATGCAGTTATAGGTATACATTCACATAGTTATTCTTTTTCTTTGCCATTCTTATATTATTATTATTCCATTTAAAAGGGTATAAGGTATAATTTGGAATGTATTATTTACCATCCTTCGCATCTGCTATGACACCACCTTATTTTCTCTTTCTTTCTTTTCTCCCTCCCTTCCTTCTCTAACGTCCTTCCTTTCTCCTCTCCTTCCCCTTCTTCCTTCCCTTACTTCTCCCCTACTTCTACCCTCTTTCTTCCCCTTCCTACCCTCTCTCCTTCTCTTTTTCTCTCTTCCTCCCTCCTCTCCTTCTCTTTCTCTCCCTCCCACCCACCTCTCCTTACCTCTTTCTTCTTCCCCTACTTCTCCTCCACATTTCTTCTGACACCCCTGTTCTAATGGCTACCAGAATGAGGAAAACAGGCGTGTTCATCTCTTCCTTTATGCCTGTTGTCAGAACTTTTAAGAAATGCACTCTTAGCTGGAGCTAAGGGTGAAGTTGATTTGGTTCTGTTCAGTGTAAAGCATCATCAAAGGATTAAGGATTGATTCTGAGGACTGAAGGAGACAAGTTGTTTGGATTCCCCTCTTTATTTCTTCTCCTGTTCTGTTCTCAGAACAAAACATTTATCAAACTCCGTCCCGTTTGATAAATGATCATTTTGGAGTCCTGGTTACTAGCTAAGGTCTTTAGGAATGGGGTTCGGGTTCCAAAGCTGAGCCTTCTCAAAATGTTCTCTTCCCTTACTGAGTGGAAATTCTCAGAGGTCTACTCCCGTCAAAGGGGAAGAAGTGAAACTAGGAGATTTATCTTGATCTAGAGCAGGGGTCGGCAACCTGCGGCTCTGGAGCCGCATGTGGCTCTTTCATCCCTCTGCTGCGGCTCCCTGTCGCCAGTCGGCTCCACAATTGATAGGGCTTTCGGTAAGGAGAGGTAGAGGAAAAAGGAGGCCACACTAGGAGGAGACTCTATGGTGGGCGGGGGAACCAGGCTTCCGATCAGCAGGGGGAAAAGGACGCTGCACTAGGTGGAGACTCCGTGGTGGGGGAGCCGGACTTCCGGTCGGCTCCAGAATTGAACGGGGGGGCTTCTGGTTACAACTTGGTGGCTCTTTGAGTGTTTAAGATTGCCATCCCTGTCTAGCGTAAGAGTTCTACAAACTTGGCAACTTTAAGATTTGTGGACTTCAAGCAATTCTGGGAGTTGGAAATCCATAAGTCTTAAAGCTGCCAGGTTTGGAGACCCTTGGTCGAAACCAGTGTTTCTCAACCTTGGCAACTTGAAGATGTCCGGACTTCAACTCCCAGAATTCCCCAGCCAGCATTCGCTGGCTGGGGAATTCTGAGAGTTGAAGTCCGGACATCTTCAAGTTGCCAAGGTTGAGAAACACTGGTCCAGAAGAAGGCAATCCCATCCAAAAGAAAGTGGCGACGACGTTTGCTCGTGAGAAGGACTGGCATCTACTGTGTCACCATCCCTTCAAAGGAATCTCAAAATCCGTGGTGAGGAATTGTGGCTTTCCAGAGATTGATGGCCTACAACTCCCCGAATCCGCCAGCTCAGATTGTTCATTAGTCCCCCCAACCTCTGGAGGACCATCGAGCCTCATCATCTCTGCCTCCTTGCCCCACAAATCATCAGCTTTGATCCTGCTAATTATAACACTCGCAGAATCTTCACAGGATAGCCCTAATGTCTCTCCTTGGATTGGAAGCTTGCGCAGGGGGATGGGGGGAATAGATCGTGTTTGCATGCACAAAGGACTTCTAATTGAAATCTTAACGGTGCTTAGCGCTGGTGCTTAGTTGTGACAGCGTTCCAGAGTCGATCAAATGGAGGAACTTTAAAAAAAAAATAGCAAAGTGTTGTTTTTAAGTCTAATTAACATTAGAAGTTTGGGTGACAGTTCGTTGCTATCGGCAGAAGCTAGGCTGTTTCGGGAACGCATGAAAATGTTTGTTACTATTTCATAAGGTCCTTTGCAATGCTTTCTCCCCCCCCTTGATGCATTTCCTTGTTCTTAGGCAGTGAATTTGGTTTACATCTTCCTTCGTTGCTCTAAAATTTCCAGCATCCCAGATGTGTTGCCTCATTAGACTGAATGTGCCCGTGACAGAAATGTAAAACTCCATCATTCTTAAAGCCCTGTGCAAAGGCCCAGACTGTAGAAATCCCTTTTCTCTTTCTTTCCCAAATTGTTTGAGGGCGTTTATTCTTCAATTTGACAACTGAGTTTCTTTTTTTATATATACCAATGTTCTTAAAATATCTTGTGTCTGTTAGTGTGTCCAAATGCATCTTATATATCTTATTTTGCAAATAAGCTCTTCCTTCCTTCCCTCCCTCCATTTTCCTCCCACTTATTCCTTCTTTCCTTCCTCCTTCCCTCCATTTCCTCCCTCCCTCTCTTTCCTCCTTTCCTCCCTCCATTTCCTTTTTTCCTTCCTTCCTTCCTTCCTTCCTTCCTTCCTTCCTTCCTTCCTTCCTTCTCTCCCCTCCTTCCCTTCCCCAGAGGGATAGAATTAGAGACACGTATAGCAAATTAGTTCCCTGACGCCATAAACCACTTTATCCAAATTAACTCCATTAAAGCCAACAAGATTGTCAAATTAATTATGGATCATGAAAGTAACAAAGCTGGAGGTAGGACACATTGTGCATCCCATAATGACCACATGGGAAACATGACAGGAGATTCTTCTCCAGCTTGCGATACCTTTCCCCCCCACCCCAAGGCTTAGAGGCAGGCCCACTGTAGTCAAAATTTAAAACATTCAGATCACCTCCTGTCCTAATGGGTTTTGGTTTGCCCTATGTCACTTCCAGCTTGAGTGTGATGTCTGAACCCCGCCAATTATACCTTATTCAACAAATCGTGGTTTAGCACAGTTTGCAATAATCCCAAGGTGAAACTTTTTTGCAGAATTATAGATTTCAAGAGTGATAGGAAGGATTTGCATCTGGATTCATGAGGAAGCAACTTCTGAGCTTTAAGGAAGTGCGGATGGGAGAATTCTCCTTGGGGAAAATAAAGGCACCTTTGGCGTTTATTTATCTCCTTGGGGAAAATAAAGGTACCCTTTGCACCTATTTGCTAGTCGCTCCTGACTCTAGGGGGCAGTGCTCATCTCCATTTCACAGCCAAAGAGCCAGCGCTGTCCGAAGACGTCTCTGTGGTCATGTGGCCGGCATGACTCAACGCCAAAGGAGCATGGAATGCTGTTACCTTCCCACCAAAGGTGGTTCCTATTCTCTACTTGCATTTTTTACGTGCTTTCGAACTGCTAGGTTGGCAAAAGCTGGGACAGGTAACGGGAGCTCACTCCATTATGCAGCACTAGGGATTCGAACTGCCGACCTTTCTGATCGACAAGCTCAGAGACTTAGCCACTGAGCCACCGCATCTCCTTGGGTGGATGTCCCCAAATATTTATGTGATTCAGAAGAAAAGCTTTTATGGAATCTTGTTTCATAATACGATCGCCTTTGGTTGGGTTTCTTCTAGCCAGAGAGGAATCAGGGAGCTGGGCCTGCACCTTGGAGCCAAGGTGGCGCAGTGGTTAAATGCAGCACTGCAGGCTACTGCTAGATCAGCAGGTCAGCGGTTCAAATCTCACCGGCTCAGGGTTGACTCAGCCTTCCATCCTTCCGAGGTGGGTAAAATGAGGACCCAGATTGTTGGGGGCAATATGCTGACTCTCTGTAAACCGCTTAGAGAGGCCTGAAAGGCCTATGAAGCGGTATATAAGTCTACTGCTATTGCTATATTGCTATTGCTATTGCATATAGCCAGAGAAGTCAAACCCACATGAATCTTTCAAGAACACCACGATGCTTAAGCTGCAATAAAGGAGAGTATTTGTAGCTCGGGGTTGAAATGACATATCCCTTGTGCTCCTCCGAGCTTTTGTTTATTTTCTTGGATAATGTTTCGTTATCCAAACTAGCATTGATGATGTTACCTAGCTGGGTAATGAAACGTCTGCAAGAAAACCGCCAAGCTCAGAGAGCACCGGGGATCCCTCATGACTAAGCTGCGTTTGAGCGTCATCATTTTATGGCTTTGTTCATAATCAGCTTGCGCGGCCGGATGTCCAAAGGCTTCACTAATTATCCCCATCCACTCAGAGGCACATTTGTGTATGTCAGTCATTTAATTGTCCTTTTATGTTCTCCAAGGGGCCAGGTAGAATTGCCTTCAGAAACCTTTGAGAGGTGAGGCATTTGCATTTTCATAGGACAGGTTGTACTGTGCGGTCAGCTTACAAGTCCATTGTGATTGTTAATGAACAACACAACCTTTAGCGTTCCTTTTTCCAAGTGAAGCTGAGCCATTCCGTGAAAGGGGGAGAGGGAGGGAGAGATTCGGCCTCTGCCTAGCAGAATAACAGAGTTGGAAGGGACCTTGGAGGTCTTCTAGTCCAACCCCCTGCTCAAGCAGGAAGCCCTAATATTTTGGGCAGATGGTTGTGCAATCTCTTCTTTAAAACCTCCAGTGTTGGAGTAGTCACATCTGAAGGCAAGTCATTCCACTGATTAATTCCGATCATCAGGAAAATTCTCCTTAGTCCTAAGTTGCTTCTCTCTCCTTGATGAGTTTCTGTGTGATGATGTTCTGTGGCCAGGGGGACCTTTGTCCAGGTTCGCCTGGTGCACCAGTTGCGGCCCTATCTGGGCCGGGAGGCACTTCGAATGGTCACTCATGCCCTCGTCACCTCCAAGCTCGATTACTGTAATGCGCTTTACATGGGACTGCCCTTGAAAAGTGTTCGGAGACTACAGTTAGTCCAGAACGCAGCCGCGCGAGCGATTATGGGTGTACCTAGATACACTCATATTACACCTATCCTCCGCGAGCTGCACTGGCTTCCGATCGGTCTCCACACACAATTCAAGGTGCTGGTCATCACCTTTAAAGCCCTACATGGCTTAGGACCTGGATATCTGGGAGACCGCCTCCTGCCACATACCTCCCAACGGCCGATAAGAACTCACAGACTGGGCCTTCTCCGGGTGCCGTCGACCGGACAATGCTGGCTGGCAGCTCCTCGGAGGAGGGCCTTCTCTGTAGCTGCTCCAACCCTGCGGAGCGACCTACCCGTAGAGATCCGGACCCTCCTCACTCTCTCGGCCTTCCAAAAAGCCACTAAAACCTGGCTATTCCGGCAGGCCTGAGGCTGTTGACTCAGGAATGAGGTCCAGCCCCACTCAGATTGAGTGTATGGTGTCTTGTTTTTAAATTGTTTCTTTTTAAATTGTTCCTTATTTTTAACTCTTTATATTAACTTTTTCTGTAAGCCCCCCGGAGTCCTACGGGATTGGGCGGCATATAAATCTATTAAAAGTTAAAGTTAAAGTTCCACCCATTGCTTCTTGTCCTGCCTTCAGGGGCTCTGGAGAGCAGGTTGAGCCCCTCTTCTTTGGGGCAGCCCCTCAAATATTAGGACACTGCTATCTTGTCACTTCCAGCCCTTCTTCTCTTTGGGTTAGACATACCCAATTTCTGAAACCGTTCTTCGTATGTTTTAGCCTCTCCTAATCCTCTTTGTTGCTCTTCTCTGCTCTCTTTCTAAAGTCTCAACATCTTATTTATTTCATGGCAACCACTACTGGATGCTGTATTCCAAGTGTGGTCTTACCGAGGAAGAGGATATGAAAAGTGGAAGAATTGCAGATTGCAAAGAAGGGAAGGTAATCCAGACCTAAACTCTCCTTTTTCATTGACACAATCATACACACACACACACAGTTCAGAAGCTTTGTGTCCTATGGCAGAGGAGCCCCCAAAGGGTTATAAATCACAGCTGGAATGTTGTGTTTTGTGGCCATTTCCTCCTCTTTTTGTGTATGTGCTGCACTTCTGATCCTTATCGTTCTTCCTTTCCCACTCCCTGAAGTAGTTATTTCTAGTCCTTAAAAAAAAAGAGATCTGGATTCACATCGTAGATCAACTACGATCGGCTAAAAACACACCATAAGCTAAAAGGAGAACTGGACCAAATCAACCACATCATGGTTTAATCCAGCCAGATCTTTCCGATGTCTTCTAAAATATTTTAGGAACTCAGAAGCTACCTTATATTTAATGGTGGATCATCTCATGTCTTTGGGGAATTAGATTTTTCAACCCTAGTTTCCCCTTTAATAAGCAGAGGGGGGTGGGTGGTATATTGGTTTATTTATTTGTTTTCCTCAATTCAAAATAGGAAGAACGAAGAAGAAAATACACCTGAATGTCAGTTTTGCAAAGTCAGCTTCACCAGCCGACTTTCTTCCACTGAGTTTACAAAAAGGTTGCTTAGAAGATGAGGGGTTGTTTGTATAGTGGCATTCTTCTTGATCTTTTGGATTGTGAGGATGTGTTTTCCTCCAACTTGTAACTACTGGCAGTTGCAAGGAATTCCACGAAACAAGCCAGCCTCCCTTTAAAACAACAGCAGCCATCAGATCGTAAACATTCCTGCCCTTTTGACAAAGTGATTTCTTGGGGTCACTGAAAAACTATGTTCTCATAACAGGACACCACAAATATGTGCATATTTGTGTTTGCGTGTTTGTGCGCTCTTATTTTTCCGACCAGAGGACCACTCAAATGGCACAGGCCTTTTAGAAAACTGATAGCAGTCCCTTAGATCAGAGTGGAATATAGCAGATCCTTCAATGATCACAATTGCAACCGGCCATTAGGTCATTAAGTGAAGCAGCCACTAACTTTGACTGCGCTGATGGTCTTACTTCAACTTCCCTTTGCTTTGCAGACCAGCGGAAAGGTCACAAAGATGAGGATTGGTTTTAAAATTACTTTTTCATCACCTCTGTACTTCTGAAGAGGGGCAAAACTCACTAAATGAGGCCGTCGCTAAACCAGGGCTGCCTGTGTTCCTTGTATGCATGAAATACCTGTTTGTTTGTAAACAAAACCTATTTTAAATCCCTTTTTATCTTAATGCACTCCTGTTAAAAGGGTTCAAAGATCTGGATGAGACACAATTGAGAAGATTACCTCTTGCTATGCGGGACGGAATTTGCTGAGGCTTAAGGCTGAGGTTCCCATCCTTTCGTTCTTTCCACCATCGCTCTCCCTTCTCTTTTCCTTCATTCTATTTCTTCCTCTTTCTGTTCAACTCCCCTTAAAGCGATTTATTTTATAGCCTCGGAGACAGAGTGTCTTGGGAGATGAAGCTGCCAAATGCTTCAATATTAAATGCCCATCTCCTCCACGGATGCGGAGAGCCTCCTCCATTCAGCTCCTCGAAAATTGAAATTTCTCCTTGTCTCAGGCTGAAAGCTTTGACTTGGTGGGGATGAAAAGTAGCCATTATACTTGACAATTCCTGATTAGGAAGGAATTTCACTTCCTACCCAGGGATTTGAAAGAACTCAGAGTGGTCCAATCTCCCCTGGCTTTTTATCTGTACCATTCACGCACTCCGCTCCGCTGAGAAATTGCCTGTGTGTGTGTGTGTGGAAATGTCCCGGAAACGCTTGAATGGGTTTTTTCCCTCCCATCTCTTGTTTCATTTAGAAAATATAAAACATATCTGGCAAAGAAAAACCATCCTGCCCTTTAATCATCTCTCCTCTAAATGGCAAACTCAGTACAATAGCTTGGCACAAATACATAAATTTAAATTACCCAGGTCATTCGCCATGATGGAAAAGATTTGATTTGCTCTCGTTCTTAGGGTATATTCGTAATTTTTTACATATGCTTACAGGCATTATCCCACAGACCGGTAATCCTCAACTTAAAGGTAAAGATTCCCCTGTACTAGTCGTTCCCATCTCTAGGGGGCGGTGCTCATCTCCGTTTCAAAGCCGAAGAGCCAGCGCTGTCCGAAGATGTCTCTGTGGTCATGTGGCCGGCATGACTCAATGCCAAAGGTGCATGGAGCACTATAACTTTCCTACCAAAGGTGGTTCCTATTTTTCTACTTGCATTTTTTACCTGCTTTCGAACTGCTAGGTTGGCAGAGGCTGGGACAAGTAACAGGAGCTCACTCTGTTACGCAGCACTAGGGATTCGAACCACCAAACTGCCGACCTTTTCTGATTGACAAGCTCAGAGTCTTAGCCACTGAGCCACCTAATTTTTCCCTAATTCTCGACTTACAATAGTTAATTTAGTTACCGTTCCAGATCACAATGGCACTGGGGGAAAAAGCAGCTAATGACCATTTTCTCATATTTATGACCATTGCAGCATCCCCATGGTCGTATGATTTGCATTCGGATGCTTGACAACTGGTTCATATTTATGACGGTCGCAATGTCCCAAGGTCACGTGATCCCCTTTTGTGACTTTCCAACAAGGAAATTCAATGGGGAAAGCCAGATTCACTTAACAACGGTGTTACTAATTTAACAAGTGCAGTGAGGGTGTAGGGTCTCCTGCTTGGGCGGGGAAGGGGGTTGGACTAGATGACCCACAAGGCCCCTTCCAACTCTGTTAATCGGTCTGTCTGTCTGATTCACTTAACAACTGTGACAAGAAAGTGAGTAAAATTCACTTAACAGCTGTCTCGCTTAGCGATGGAAATTTTAAGCTCAATTGTGGTCGTAAGTCAAGGACTACCTGTATATATCTGGTGGGTGTCAATGGAAGGGAGGTCCTTGACTTACAAGCCACAAATGAGCCCAATATTTGTGTCGCTAAGTGAGTCTGTTGTTAAGTGAGTTTTGTTAAGTGGGTCGTTCGGCAGAGTTTGCCTCCCCAGTGGAGGAGGCCATTGGAGGCCAAGTACCTAGAACCGCCATTTAGCTTTTGAACACCTCCGAGGCCTTCCAATGCGCAGAGATGAGCTCCTTCTTGGCGTGGCCGCCTGGGGCAGTCCAGAAGCGGCAGCCATTTTGTCCAAGCCACAAAATGGCAGCCATGTGGATAAGTGCTGCGTTTTGCAGCCGTAGCAAGCGCTGCATCGCGGGGCCTTCCAGGGGGATGGAATAGGTTGCTTCCCTGCATGGCTGCCTGGTGAAATTCCCGAAGCGGCCATCATGTTGTCCAGCACACACAATGGTGGCCATGTGCTCCATTTTGCTGTGTTTAACCAGCTCTGCACAGCGCCCCATTAGCTTCCTGCAGTGTTCAGAAGCTTTTGCAGCACCATGGACACCTCTCTGAGGAAACGGAGGACAAAGAGCTTTTGTCCAGCGGCTGCCATTTTGTCCCCATGCGCAAATGGACGGGGCAAAGTGGGGGGGGACGGGCATTTGGGCCCCTGCTGCAGAAGACACCCCCAAAGCCCCTTCCAGCTCTGACATCCCGTCTTCTACATTCTCCTTCCATAACGTCCAGAGAGCTTCATGAGATGAGTCTGCTCTTCCCATTGACTGTAGTCTCTGCTTAGCTGACTTGGATGCTCAGAACATGAGTAGCTTTTTTGGAGGGGGGGGGTGTTGGTTGAAATTTTGAATGTTCCCTAAATGGCTTGTCGTCCCTCACGGATTCCCTGCAAAGAATAACAAGCCCAACCAGAAGGACACTAATGATAGAACCCCTGCTTCTCAAGGATCCATTTCAGCCCCGTCCCTTGGCCATGGGTCCAAAGTCACCCAGCCAGCCTGCGTGCCTAAGGTGGGACTAGAACTCACCGTCTCCCGGCAATCGACCCCAAATCAACCAGCTGCTTTAGTGCCTAAAGTAGAACTAGAACTCCCAATCTCTTGTTTTTTTAAAAAACGAGCACCTTAATCGCCACACCAACGTAATCCAAAGGATTAGTAGAAAACTGAACAAATAGATTTTGGTAGTACAAACTTTTTTTTTCTGAAGAAATAAAAGGATTTGAATGGGGGATTTTTCACATAGTTTTGACAATTCTGCCCACTCCAGAAATGCCCCTCCCGCCGTGGGTCCCCCCCCCCCCCCAATCATCACTGGAGAATTTGAATGACTCAGATTTAGTTTTTGACATTCCGGAGTTTTGTTGACTGTGTTTTTATTCCGTTGTCTCTTTCCCTCTCTCTGGGCACCACTGAAACGAAATCTCCTTTTTTTGAGTGCTAATTTAAACATTTCATCTGCCAGGGCTTTCTCCCTCCCTCCCTCCCTCCCTCTCTCTCTCTTTCTCTCTTTCTCTTTTCTTTTACTTTGCTGGCATTTCTAAATTGGCTCGTTTCGTCTGCATTGCAAATGTTTATCTTCCATAAATTAATGTGGGGTCAGGATTAATTAGGATGAAAAATGTGAGGAGCCGCTGGGTAGCACGTTGGAACAATAAATAACCAATCGCAAGCATCATTTTTCTGCATTATCGCTGGGGTGCAAAATCCAGCTTGGTGGAAATCTCAGAGCTAGCTTTCTGCCCCTCCTTGTCATTGAACCCTGGGCCTTTTTGATGGGTGTTTGACACATTTGCTTGGATTTCTCACTTTTGATGGCAGAAGGACAGGTCTATTTGGTGACGATGGGAAATAAACCACATTCTACCCACTGCCTCACACATGTAGCCCTTCACTTACAACCTCTTCAAAATGACAACAGCACTGAAAGTAGTTATTTGCAACTTCTCCTCGCGCTTATGACCGCGGCATCAGCACCTTAGTCATGTGATCAAAATCTGAGGCCTTGGCAGCTGATGACGTCGCTTAGTCTGATTCAGTAAAACATCTGCAAGAAGACCGCCAAGCTCAGAGAGCACCAAGGAGGTCTTGCTTGGAAATTGTCATATATTTATGGTTGTTGCAGCATCCCAAAGTCACGTGATCACTGTTTCCTTCCATGGGAATGGAAGTCATAGCAATAGCAAGAGCAGTTAGACTTATATACCGCTTCATAGGGCTTTCAGCCCTCTCTAAGCGGTTTACAGAGTCAGCCTTTTGCCCCCAACAATCGGGGTCCTCATTTGACCCACCTCGGAAGGATGGAAGGCTGAGTCAACCCTGAGCTGGTAAGATTTGAACCGCTGAACTGCAGATAACAGTCAGCTGAAGTGGCCTGCAGTGCTGCACTCTAACCACTGCGCCACCTCGTCATCCATATTCAATTTTAATGAAAACATCGCTATTGGACAAAGCTATTGTTAGAGACCAAATCTTGGCTGGTGGGAAGCAGCTGAAGAAGACACAAGATTTTGTGGTCCGCCAGTGGCCAGCCTAGTTGACAACAGATTCGGACAGTGAGGAGGTTGGGGAGGAACCTGGGCCAGTCCTGGAGGCTGGGGAAGGCTCTGATGAGGGCTCTATGCCAGTTATCAGCTGCCTTCAGAGTCAGACATCAGTGAGGCAGAAGAACAGCTGGAGCCTGTTCCCAGTGTGCGCATGTGCAGAGTTGCCAGATGAAGGGAACAGCTAAAGAACAGGGAGTAAAGCCACAGGTGGACGATGAATGGCCCCTCCCAGAGGAAATAAAAGAGGAGCAAAAGGGGAGTGGAGTTTGCAGGAGACCATTAGTTTGCTTAATATTCTGTGACTCTCTGAGACTCCTTGCCAAGTTCTGCAGATATCTGGCAGCTCTCCAAGACAGAGAAGGTCTGTGACTGTAAATCATCTCTTGAAAGACTTTGCTGGATGTGAATGAGAGAAATTCACTGTAACTTAATAAAAAAAGGTTTTTTTGTCAGGACAAGGAGTCTGCTTTGTGGTTTGGGGGAGCCTAGGTCAGAACACAAGAGTTAATCCACTAGTAAGTTAAAATACTATCCATCCACCCCTGAATTGGTCCCCCCCTCCAAAATTGCTATCCCTAGGAACTCTTGGTTTGAAAAAAGCAACTGTCCCATTTCCTTGTCAACAAAGTTGAAGTAAAAGGTGTGATCATCCAATACCTCCTAGCGATGTTGTTTGCTCTAAACTTACATTTTGGCCTCCGTATTTCTAATCGAACACCATCAAATACCTTGAATGTTAACCATTACACAGATAATAGAGTTGTTATTCATCGATCACAAAGATCACCCTGGCTATCTAATTTTAGAAGTTCCAAAGGTCCTTAACTCTGGCTTGCTTTGGTTCCCACGAGGATGCTGCTAAAATACTTAAGTAGTGGAGGAAAAATAGGCAAGGTTCATCCTTCTGATCATATTTGGCTACAAGGTGGGTTAACTGCCTCTTAATTAAATTATGAACTAAATGCACGGCATAACCTAGTCCAACTAATCCATTTCTTAATTTGGAATATTCTTCTCTTCTTTAGTCTGCTTCCGTGTGTTGAGTCATAAGCGATGGTTTTTTCGGCTGCGAATTTAGGGATTTTTAATGAAATGCTTCTGGAGCACCAGGTTAGGGAAACCTATCTTCTTTTTCATATTATTCATTCTCTCTCTCTCTCTCTCTCTCTCTCTCTCTCTCTCTCTCTCTCTCTCTCCTCTGTTCTCTCTGTCTCCCCCTCTCTCTTTTCTCTCTCCTCTCTCCTCTCTCTTTTCTCTCTCTCCTCTCTCTTTTATCTCCTCTCTCCTTTCTCTCTCCTTTCTCTCTCCTTTCTCTCTCCCTTTTCCCTCTCTCTTCTCTCTCTCTCCCCTCTCTCTTCTCTCTCCCTTTTCCCTCTTTTTTCTCTCTCTTTAAAGTGTGCCTTGCCTCCCATCGCAGAAGCGATACCCATCTGAAAGCCACCGATTATTCTTTCATGTTCTACTTGTGAAAAGAGTTAGAAAACACACAGCATATTTTGTTCATTGGGAGGATTTCTTGTTGACCTCTGCTGTGTATTTATACAAAAAAAAAAAAACCATATCCCTGGAGGATTCTCGTCTTACTTCCCTGCACAAGCATTTTTAGAGCTGAGCAGAAAAATCCTGCTGATGGAGCCAGGGACTCACGAAGCCTTTTAAAACAGAACAAAACAATAAAAAAAAAGGCTTTAGCATCTCCAAGTCTCACCAAAATAAAGGCAAAAAAGGCAGTCAGTAGCTGCCTTGTTGGATGGCAAGAAACATTTACAAATGAAAAACACAATTTTTCCAGAAATTGCTGGGGCCCTCGACCTGGTAATCAATTTACTCTCTTTTCAATGCAGAATTTGACAAGGATGAGTTGTTTATGCTGTCACATAAATCACTCTCAGGAAATTATGCTTGCCAAAGTTACTTTTTCAGCACCAAGACCGTATGCTGCGTTTCCCGTGCACCTGGGCCTTGGAGCGGTTGGAAAGAGTTTGGGAATCCTAGCGAGAATGTGATCTTTGCAGCGGTGACATAACCCTGTCCCTGAGGGAGAGGCCTCCTGAAATTCACCCAACTGTGGACAAGGAGACGTCTTATCTTTACACATGCTCAAACAATAAACCACGGGGGAGCAGGTCCTAGTGCTAAGAGGGAAGCCCAAAGATCCTTTAGCCCTTTAGATGTGGCTGCGTCACAAATCCCTACGTTTTCGAAGTTATTAAAGATGGAGCAACAACATTCCTGTGAGGTGGGAGGTGGGTTGGGCTGGGAGGGAGGGACCGGCCCAAAGTCACCCAGCCGGCTTTCATGCCTAAGATAGGACTAGAACTCACCGTCTCCTGGTGATTGGCCCTAAGTCACCCAGCTGGCTTTCATGCCTAAGGCAGGACTAGAATTCACAGTCTCCTGGTGATTAGCCCTAAGTCACCCAGCCGGCTTTCATGCTTAAGGCAGGACTAGAACTCACTGTCTCCTGGTGATTGGCCCTAAGTCACCCAGATGGCTTTCATGCCTAAGGCAGGACTAGAACTCACCGTCTCCTGGTGATTGGCCCTAGGTCACCCAGCCGGCTTTCATGCCTAAGGCAGGACTAGAATTCACAGTCTCCTGGTGATTGGCCCTAAGTCACCCAGCCGGCTTTCATGCCTAAGGCAGGACTAGAACTCACCATCTCCTGGTGATTGGCCCTAAGTCACCCAGCTGGCTTTCATGCCTAAGGCAGGACTAGAACTCACAGTCTCCTGGTGATTGGCCCTAAGTCACCCAGCTGCTTTCATTCCTACGGTGAGACTAGAACTCACCATCTCCTGGTTGACCACTATAACCAAGTGACTCTTTTGTCTGCCCAATTCAGTTTTTATTATTTTTATCACAAATGACATAAATACATATATACGTGCGTGCGTGCGTGTGAAAGAGAGAGAGAGTGAATTGATGATTCACCAAGAATCTTTAGTTGCAGCAGGACAGAAAAGTGAAAAAGACCTTTTGGAAGCAGGTCTCAGAACTGGCCAGGCTGCTGGGAGTTGTAGTTCAGCAACCTCATCGGGAAGCATCCGCTTTGGGGCTCTTAAGGCAGGCAGAAGCTGGAGTCCCAGGTGGCCGATGCAGCCAGAGAGTGATGGATTCTCCCTGCCAAACAGCTGACGTCTCTTCTTCGCCTTCGCCCAAGGTTACCGCCTGTCCTTCCCACCACCCTCTCCGGAATGGAGGCATTAAATAAAGGGCTTGGCTTTGGAGGTCAGCCGGCAGCCCAGGCGCCTCGTTTCAGAAGCCTACAGGATGATGAGAGCAGGATGAGGAGCCCACTGTGTTCTTTGGGAAGGAGGGCTGGGAAAGGTGGTTTGGCCCTGCCCACCACAAAGGAAAGGTCGAGGGAGATGGCCGGAATTGCAGAGACGGCGAAATGTCATTTATGTATTTATCAAATCTGTATCTTGCTGGAATGTAATCTGATTCGAGAATGAATTCGGATCAAATGCACGGATTCTTTTAAAGGGTGCGTGGTCCACTCAGCAACCGCAGCAATTTGTGAGAAAACAGGTCGTAAAATCGGACTCACGGAACAACTTAAGAACAAAGGTTGTAGCCTCAATTAGGGTTGTTACTCAAGGACTACCCGAACTCTACCGTGTGAATATAAATAGCTTGCCAATGCAGAAACACAATTTGGCCAAGGCTTAGTGAACGGGGCGATCTGATTAAGCAGATCCAACTCAACTTTAAAGCACTAACTCAAAAGAAGAAATAATGTTAAGGATGCCTACAAACCCAGCCTCTATTCCTGTCCCAGGTTTTCATTTGCTGCATCCCAATCCATCCCTCCTACCTCTTTCAAATTTAATATTTCCTTCCTTCCTTTTCATTCTTTCTGAATCTTTTTTCTTCCTTCCTCTCTCCCCCTTTCTTCTTTCCTTTTTCTTCTTTCCTATCCTTTTTTCTTCCTTCCTTTCTTCCTTCCTAATCCTTTCTCCTTCCTTTCCTCCTTCCTTCCTTCCTCTCTCCCCTTTTCTTCCTTTCTTTTTCTTCTTTCCCATTCCTTTCTCCTTCCTTGCTTTCCTCCTTCCTTCCTTCCTTCTTTTCTCCCTCCCTTCCTCCCACCCACCATCTGTCCTTTCCTTCCTTACTTCTTTCCTTCCTTCCTTCCCTTTCCTTCTGTCGTAATCCTTTCTCCTTCCTTGCTTTCCTCCTTCCTTCCTCCTTCCCTCCCTCCATCCTTTCCTTCTTTCCTTCCTTCCTTCCTTCTTTTCTCCCTCCCTTCCTCCCACCCACCATCTGTCCTTTCCTTCCTTACTTCTTTCCTTCCTTCCTTCCCTTTCCTTCCGTCGTAATCCTTTCTCCTCCCTTGCTTTCCTCCTTCCTTCCTCCTTTCCTCCCTCCATCCTTTCCTTCCTTCCTTCCTTCCTTCCTTCCTTGCTTGCTTGCTTGCTTGCTTCCCCCTCCCTCCCTCCTTCTGTCCTTTCCTTCCTTCCTTCCTGAAAGTGAATGGCATTCAGCACTTAAGAGTGCTTCATGATGGAGTTCATTTGATCAAAGCAGGAGCCCAATTTACGGCTCCTGCTCCCTGGAGCCTATTTACTTGGCTAGGATTATGATTTGCTGTTGTAATATTGGAATGTCAACAGACAAGCCAAGGGAAAGGGGATTTGATGGATGGTACGCTGGGCCTCTGGAAGAACACCACTTTATCAACTTCACCGAGGATCTTCTCTGACCCCCATCCTCCCTAGTCACAGGGATCATTTTGAAGTCAGGGACACCGTGCAAACAAAAGATTTTTATTGTTGTTGTTGTTGGTTAAGACTGACCCTTTAATGCATTTGTGGTCATTAAACCCACAGGAAAATCCTGAGTTGAAATAGCTTGCTATTCACACTATATTTCCTTTTACCCCTGAGACCCAAAAGATTTTGCATACATTCTTTTATAATCAAACATTAGAGAGAATGAAGCAGAGAAACTTCTTAAAAATAATTCAGACACGATGGGCAGGCGCTGAAAAAAGCAATGGATCGGATGCCTGGAAAAGGAGCAATTTTGATCTACAAAATCGTCAGTTTCCAATCACAGGCAGGGTGGGAAACCAATATTGCCAGTTCGTAAAATTGCAAAAAGTTCAGATCCGTAATCTCTATTGATGAAAAGTTAGAAAGTCATTGTTTTATTTATTAAATAAATTTAACAGGGCCGCCCAACTCATGCGTAGATATCACCGGGTGCCTTCCAACATTTAAAAAATCCACAGCGTCATAAAAACTCACACTCCACATTCCCATGACAGCAACAACACAATCCAATCCGTTTTCGTTCAGGAGCCCCAGGCCCACTGGCAAAACCACAATTCCAGAGCCTTATGGACAATCAACTTAGAAGGTCCCTCAAGGGAACACTATTGGAAAAAGAAGGGGCCACCACAGAGAATACTCTCTTTGTGATATTATGAGGTGTTTATCCCTAATTTCTTTGGGACGCGGTGGCTGAGTGGCTAAGACTCTGAGCTTGTCAAATCAGAAAAGTTGGCAGTTCAGCAGTTCGAATCCCTAGCGCCGCATAAAGGAGTGAGCTCCCGTTACGTGTCCCAGCTTCTGCCAACCTAGCAATTCGAAAGCAGGTAAAAAATGCAAGTAGAGAAAATAAGGACCACCTTTGGTGGGAAGGGAACAGCGTTCCGTGCACCTTTGGCATTGAGTCATGCCGGCCACATGACCACGGAGACATCTTCGGACAGCGCTGGCTCTTCGGCTTTGAAACAGAGATGAGCACCGCCCCCTAGAGTTGGGAACGACTAGCACATATGTCCGAGGGGTTCCTTTTATCTTGACCTTTTATATCCCTAATTAATGGGGCCCGTAACATACTCTGTCTTCCCATCCTAGTGTCCTGGGTGGATATAATAGGGATTATAACAACCAATTTCATTGTGTTTAAGTACAATGACAATAAAGATTATAAGAACCATGATAGAAATAATTCCGGACTGAGTGCTGCGTTTTATGAGCAATCCCTATTTATAGAACCACTCTGCAAATCCTTCCTCATCCTAGATAACAAATGCATGGCTTCTGAGATTCACTTCCCATCTGTCCCTTGTTTTGATGCTGGCGGCATCTTCTTTCTCGTTGTTTTCTCTTCAACAGTGCGGGAGCCGAATCTCAGACTCATCAGCGCATTACAAAAGGTTTCCCAAGATGGACTCACACAGGTCCTAAGGTGGCCCATGACTGTTTTAGGGTTAATAATCTGCTTTCTTCTGTCTGAATGCCTCATTATTATTAACACTCCGTATAAACATGTACCAAATAGCCTCAGCCGATGCCAGGAAATAATTCAGCTAAGTAAGGCATTCGCAAAAGAAGCGTGCAGCTGTTGCTTAGAAAAACTGAAGTCTTGGCTGTGATTTAAAAAAAAAATCAGCTCTCTTGATTCGACTGCTGGGGAATTTTGAAAATTGCAGCCCTGGTCCATCTGTTGGGTGAAGATGGAGGAGGTTGGATTAGGACAGAGAAACACCAAATTGCAAAGTGAGCCTGGGACGGATACTCGGTGATGTGTAAATGATCTTGAAATGAACTTAAGCGGTCTTAATCTTCCTGGGGACTGGTGAGAGAGAGCAGCATAGAAAGTTTTGTAGTTTTTGTAGTTTTATTGAAATTTGTATGCCGCCCTTTTCCCTGGGGGGACTCAGGGCGGCTCACAGTTCAAAAAGCGGGGGGGGGGGGAAGGACAGACAATATTCCACATGGAGACAATACAACATATTAAAAGAGAGCACAACAGTCACACAATCACACAGTTCGAGTGGGGTTAAAATCTTAACCCCAGGCCAGCCGGGACAGCCAGATCTTTAAAGCGGCGCGGAAGGCCTGGAGGGTGGTGAGGGTGCGAATCTCCACGGGGAGTTCGTTCCAGAGGGTCGGAGCAACCACCGAGAAGGCTCTCCTCCGGGTAGTTGCCAGTCTGCATTGGCTGGAAGATGGAATTCGGAGGAGGCCTAATCTATGCGATCGTATCGGTCTAGTGGAGGTAATTGGCAGTAGGCGGTCTCTCAAATACCCAGGCCCACTACCATGAAGGGCTTTGTAGGTGGTGAGTAGGACCTTGAAGCGCACCCGGAGATCAACAGGCAGCCAGTGCAGCTCGCGGAGGATAGGTGTTACGTGGGTGAAGCGAGGTGCACCCACGATCGCTCGCGCTGTGGAAACTGATTCTCGGAAATATTGGCCCAGTTCCAAGAAGATTTCTCAAGAGCTTGGAGACAAATGCCTATGGAAATTCTCCACCGTCACCCAAGTCACGGTTGCCCCAAAGATGCTGGACTTTCTTGGGGATTTTTTTTCCTTGAAAACATTTCGCTTCTCATCCAAGAAGCTTCTTCAGTTCCGAAGAACTGAAGAAGCTTCTGGGATGAGAAGCGAAACTTTTTCAAGAAAAAAAAAATTAAGTCCAGTTGCCTTTGAAAGGCACCTTCAAGACTGGGAGACCAAGTAGATCTGGGTTGTCCACTTCCATCAGAATGGAAGAAGAGGCTGAAGCCACCTTCTCCTCCGCGTGTGAGTTTGCGTTGAGTCAGTGAACAGATTTTGCTCTGTGAAACAGCTCCTAGTGTGTGACTAATCCACCTCCTCACAGAGATTTCACACTTTATTCCAACTGGATTCCTCTGTTCCATATCAAACAACAACAGCCAGTGCTCATCATTCACCCTGGTTTTCTGAAGCGGTGAGCAAAGCAACCGATTCAATAAATATCTTCCTTTTAGTGATGGCACGATGACCAGATGTCCTATCTCAGAACAACAGTTGACTTCAGCACTATCTGTGTGTGTGTGTGTGTGTGTGTGTGCGCGCACCAATTGTACAGAATTGTCACCATGCAAAGCGAGCGAGTGTAATTTTAGTTCAAACCCCATTCCTTCGCACTCTCCCAGCCACCTAGCATCCATTACCAATAAACATTGAGCCCGACAGACTGGCTTGTCGGCAGCCCAACGGTTTCCTCCCCATCGCTGCCAGGTGTGGAATTAATTTATCCCATGGACCCGCCCACAGAGACGCTGCCGATTGAATTTAAATTAAGATTTATTCTAAACGGGCCCCTGCCAGTCATAACAAAACAGTGACAAATTAGCTTATTCCGCAGTTGACACATCCTATGGAATTAACATAAGTTACTAACCTGCCTGGGGTGAAATCTTCAAAGGTCACGGATTTCATATCCCGCTTTGCTTACAAACACATACATCGTCTTACAGGTAAGGGGAATTTCAACCGTTGAGTGTATTTCATTATAAGAGAGTTTATTACATGCAGCCCTGAAGAGATTGGCAAGGAGAATATTTATACCAATCTTCCCTGCTTGGGGGAATCGGAGGCTTTTTCATCCATGAAAAGTGCCGTCAAGGTGTGAAACTCTTAACATGTTTGGAAGTTGCCTGGATTACGTTGTGTTGGCCAGTGTTTTTCAACCTTGGCAACTTGAAGATGTCTGGACTTCAACTCCCAGAATTCCCCAGCCAGCGAATGCATTCGCTGGCTGGGGAATTCTGGGAGTTGAAGTCCAGACATCTTCAAGTTGCCAAGGTTGAAAAACACTGGTGTTGGCAAATGTTTGAGCAGCTCCTCACACAACCAAATTGAGTGAGAATGCAACGTTGTGGTTTTCGTGTTAGAAAAGTGCAGCTCGTCGTTAGGGGTGCAAAGCTGAACTGGGAAGATTTAGGAATGAAAATCTAAAAATAAAACATTATTGATTTGTTTATTGGATTGTCTATTTGTTCAGCTGGCAGATTGCCCTGCATTCTGTTACTTATTTGCATTGCATTGTTTGGGGATAATTTATAGACATAATACTATAAGTTTGTTTATTTAAACCATCTTCCTTCCTTATGGCCAGCCGGGTATTGCATAATTAAAATTCCATGCAGTACAGTAGAAACATGACAGCAATTCCATAAGATTCTAATAAGAGAACTTAACGGAGGTTACAGGTGTCACGAAGCAGATCAATCCATTTCAATGCTCCTTAAAGAACAGAAAAGCTATTCAATTTGGCTTAGGGCTTGGGGAAAAGATTAGAAGACTTTTAAATCTTTGTTAGGTAATCCAGATTTAGGGCAAAAAAAATTAAAAAGCAAACAATTTCTTGCTTTCAGCCTCAAAAATTCCTCTTCCTTCAGCACCAAAGGATCGGTTGGGGTTGAATCTCCTCCAGGTTCAAACCTTAATCTTCTCAGCTTCCCTCTTCCAGTTTTCCAATCTAGGCATTGCTTGGTCATTCAATGATGAGAGAAAAAGTAAATATGAGTTTTTAAGACTTGCAGGAAGAACCAACTCCATCTTTTTTTCATTTTAAGGAAGGCGGAATGGAATCATTTTTGGAGGTTCATTAAAATCACAGCCATGTTCTCCTTCCAATTCTACATTCTTCTCTATGAGTCTGTAGAATAGAATAGAATAGAATAGAATAGAATAGAATAGAACAAAGTTGGAACGGACCTTGGAGGTCTTCTAGTCCAACCCTCTGCTTAGGCAGGAAACACCACACTACTTCAAACAAATGGTTGTCCAATCTCTTCTTTAAAATGTCCAGTGTTGGAGTATTCATAGCTTCTGGAGGCAGGTTGTTTGACTAATTAATTATTCCCACTGTCAGGAAATGTCTCCTTACTCCTCTACTCCTTGATGAGTTTCCATGGCTTCTTGTGTTGTGTTCAGGTGCTTTGGAGAATAGCTTGACTCCCTCTTCTTTGTGGCAACCCCTGAGATATTGGAGCACTGCTATCATGTCTCCCCTAGTCCTTCTTTTCATTAAACTAAGACATATCCAATTCCTGCAACCGTTCTTCATATGTTTTGGCCTCCAGTCCCCTAATCCTCTTTGTTGCTCTTCTCTGCACTCTTTCTAGAGTCTCCAGAACTTTTCTACATCATGGCGACCAAAACTGGATGCCGTATTCCAAGTGTGGCCTTTCCAAAGCATTCTAAAGTGCTATTAACCCTTCACGTGATCTTGATTCTCTCCCTCTGTTGATGCAGCCTAGAACTATGATGGCTTTTTTGGCAGCTGCTGCCCACGGCTGGCTCCTATTTAAATGGTTGTCCACTAGGACTCCAAGATCCCTCTCACAGTTACTACTGTTGAGCAAGGTACCACCTATGCTGTACCTGTGCATTTCCTTTTTCCTGCCTAAATGTGGAACTTTGCTTTTTTCACCCTTGAATTTAATTTTGTTAGAGTTGCCTCCTATTCCAGTTGTCTCCTGAAAAAGCACTTTTTGGTTCTTCTCTATGATTTCTATCGGCTGGGAAAGCCTGGCTGTGTCAAAGATGTGCTAATCTGGAGTGTTTGGGGGTTATTTTGATTAGGCCTTGGTGGGCCTGACAAGACGGCCCCTGCCCCCTCCTCATAAATCCCAGGAACGGGCCCCCAAAGTTATGCTTGTGTGTAAATAACAGCAGGAATGATGGGTTGGAGTCTCAACATTCGAGATAAACTCGGCTACCTTTCATTCTGCCCTCCCTGACCCGACTTGACCTTACCCAGAGCGAGGCTACACTACGAGCGAGATAAAGTGATGAGACGTGTGATTTATATCGGATTGCGATGCTAATGAAGTCAGCCGTCTGCTCTCTCCAAGTTTTCCTTTTGCCATTTTTCCTCTCCTGCCTGGCTCGGCCCGCCCTTCCGCAGCTTCCCGGGTCCTCCAGGAGACGAATCTGCCAGCAGCGTCTCAATGAAATGTCCATTTTGCTAAGAAGAGAAAACGCGGTAAGGAAGATTCCAAGATGTGTGGGATCAACTCTGCCACCTCCTCGGCTTCCCACACTTGGCCGAAATCCTGAGACTCCGGGAAGGGATTGTCCCCGTTGACCCTCTTCCAGGAAATGGAAATGGCAGAATGAAGGAGAAACAAGAACAGCAGCAAATTCCAGGGTGTTTTGCAATCAACAAATAAGCTCAGAGTTAGCCAGCCAAGTTTCATTGCAAGAGGGGGGAAAGGTTGGGGGGAATGAATGGGGGAGGTAAGGACAGACTGACACTCAGGGGCCAATGGGGTGTGGCTAGGAAGTTAAGGGTCTCCCTGTTTGTCCATCCTTCGGCCTCCTCTTAGGTCAAGAGATGGCTATCCTGAGGTGACTTCCTCCTTTTTTCCCAGGGCTGGAGCCCATGTTTTCTGAATTTCCTTGGAGGAGGATGTAGATAGCCAGGGTTAGCTGTAAATAAATCTATTCTCTAAGTCCTTGCTCAGTTGAGATTCCTGCTCTCACACACAATCTCCAAACCATTGGGGGGAGGGGGAATCCAGCAGGAGATTAACACACAGGCTTCCCAAAAATTGTGCCTCTTCCCTTTGGGGATGAAGTGAAATTACAGAGTGGCCGGACTGCATATCTCCCCAAACATTAAAATCTGCTTAAAGTATATTAAAAAATGAGTGTCTGTTTTTTAAAAAAATTTGCACATCTGTGAGACGGTGTAATGTAGCTCCTTTTGCTGCTATACGATGCAGACGTATAATGTAAAAAAAAAAGTGTGCTAAATAAATTTAAGGCTATTTTTCTAGATAAATCATGCCAAATATCAACGCAGATCTGTGACTGCTCTTGTAATGCCAACCAAATGATTATGTTAGAGTTTATACTGTATGTGTGTGTGTGTGTTTGTGTGTGTGTGTGTGTGTGTGTATATATATCCCACCACAAATCTTTTAATATCCTTGTTTCTGTATCAGGAACCCAGAGAGATGGCAAAATTGATCTGTTTGATTAGGGACAAAACCATAAGCACTTTTATAAAAAAAATGGGAAACCTTTTGTGGACTTATTGCTGGAAATGGATTAAAATGAACGGATGGTTTGTGGGTTTGCTGATTAAAAATCCTGAATATGGACAAAAGAGAACTCTATAATGTCATTTTAGAGAGAGATAAATTTCGTTTGTAACAGCTATAAAAAAAAGATAAATTGTTTCTTTAACATTTATTTTCTTTTTTTTAACTTTCTGGCAATTTTTCTTCTGTCTTTTCCATTTTTCTTTTACACCTTTGTTCTTGTTTATTTTTTCATTATGTCAAACACTTCCAGTCAAAATGAATTTAAAAAAGAAAAAGAAAAGGATACTCTATCAGAATTAAGCCAGACAATCATTTTAAATGTAAAGGTTTCCCCTGGCACATATCTGCTAGTCGTTCCTGACTCTAGGGGGTGGTGCTCATCTCCATTATAAAGCCGAAGAGCCAGTGCTCTCTGAAGATGTCTCCGTGGTCATGTGGCTGGCAAGACTAAACACTAAAGACGCACGGAACGCTGTTACCTTCCCACCAAAGGTGGTTCCTATTTTTCTACTTGCATTTTTTAAATGTGCTTTCGAACTGCCAGGTTGGCAGAAGCTGGGACAAGGAACGGGAGCTCACTCCATTATGCGGCACAAGGGATTCGAACCACCGAACTGCATCGACCTTTCTGATCGACAAGCTCAGCATCTTAGCCACTGAGCCAGCGCGTCCCTACAATCATTTTACACAGGTTCAGTTCTTATATTTTGGAGGGACTGCTGTGGGCGCAGTAGTGACCAACTCACTGGTCATTCAATGAAATGGAAATCCTGGACTTGGGGTGGTGACAGAACAGGAGGGTTGAATAAGCAAAAAAAAAAAAAAATAGAGCATCTAAACATTCTCATGTGGATGTTGAATTTTTAGCTGTGCCATCCAGCAAAGCCCAGAGATTCATGGGGCAGTTTTTGTGGGCGTTGAGGTCAACGGCTAGATTGCCCTCTGCTCTTTGTGGCACCCAACGCCCGTTTTCTTCCATTCGAGAGCAAGAGACCCCAAAATGACTCTTTCAGCCCAGGGCTCGTCTCTGTGTGCTTCCTGTTGGTGCGCCAGCCTAATCATAAATTTCACTCCTTGGAAGAATCCTAATTTATATGCACCGCAACCCGTGGAGTAAAAAAATCAATTCAGATTGCAGTGACTCTTGTCAGGCCTTGTTAAAGTGTATCAAAATTGCTGCGTGAAGACAATAAATAATCCAGAGGACATTATTTTGGGGGGGGGAGGGCTGGCGCTGGGGGGCGCTGGGGACACAAATGGGATAATTAGGATTAAAAATCCAGCTGTGGATTTCGGGTCAGGGACCACTGTGAACAATGGATCGCCGTTGTGTCACAGAAGGCGGTAGAGGGGAACCGAGTAACGTATCTACGGATCATCCGGATCGTCCAAAATGTTTGATTTTTCAAAAAATCAACTGTTTTGTTTCTCCTTGGAGATGCTCTGAGCGATGCTGAGCAATCAATGTTGGTTGGAGCTGGGATTGGTTTGGCTGGGACTGGATTTTAATTTCCTGGCCAAAAGTAGCACCTCCTTCGAGCCAACTTTCTGGTGGACAGGTCTACACATGTTTTTTGGTATAGAAGCGGTGTCTCCTGGTCTTCTTTTTTCTTTTTCTGGGATGGTTTTCAAACCTTCTGGTTAATATTAGAGCAGCAATCAAGACATAAACAATATGGCAATCATGGAATTACCAACTCAGACAAACAAGCTAAATAAACAACAGCTAATCAAGAACATGTTACCTAGTTGGGTGATGAAACTCCAAGCCATAAATATTCTTGTCTATTGAAAGACTATAAGAATCTTCCCTGGGACTTTTCCCCTCTGCAAACCCACTGAAATGGGGCAGCTCTCATCAGGACTAGAAGGGGCTGGGTATCCAAAGAGTGCAAACCCTCCTCCTTTCCAGCACTGGAGATATGACCTCCTTGGCTCATGAAACATCTAGAAGAAAACCACCAAGGACACCGCGGGCACCACATTTCCTAATCTATCTTACAAACCTATTCCTTAGGATACCCCGTCCACCTGTTGACAACTTTCGACAAACTTTCTTAGCTTTGTCAGCACCAAGGAGAGCACCCATAGTTACCCCTATCTTCCTCCTCCTCCTCCTCCTTGTCTACCTTCTCCTCCTCCTCTCCATGAACCCCACTTCCTTCTAGCTGATGATGTTCCCTAGTTGGGTCATGAAATGTTTGCAAGAACCCCCGCCCCCAGTTCAGAGAGCACCAAAGACCACACAGTCCTCCTCCTCTCCAGAAACCCCTCTCTCTTCTAGCACTGATGATGTTACCTACTTGGGTCATGAGACATCTACAAGAAAACCACCAAGCTCAACGGGAAACACGCTTCCCACTCTAGCCTACAAGGCTATTCCTTAGGATTCCCCTTCCACCTGCTGGCAACCTCCCACCAAGCCTGCTTATCTCTCGTACTCAACCACGTTCCACTAGATGCTGCCATCCACCAAGATTAATCACGGCTGGATTAATTTAATCCCACCAGCTTCAGCAAGCGTCCCCTCTCTACTTAACCTGTTCCCCCCCGCCCGTGACAAGGTAGAGTCGCCCAGTGGCCGCAGCCATGGGGGGGGGGGAGAGTCAGGAAAGGAGACAGCGATGCTCCTCAAAGCCCATTATTCAGAGAGGCAGCAATTAAGTACTACAGGAATCTGCCGTGAACGAGCCCAGCTTACTTCTGTATATCAGAATGTAAATACAAGTCTGGGCATTAATAAAACAATAAGCGGAATGAATAATTTACACAGGCCTGCCTCTTAAAGAGGGGGGAAAGACCAAGATTTCCATCCTGTTTGGATTGCAATTCCCCCCCCTCCACTTCCTCCTACCTGGCCCCCCTCCCCTCCCCCTGGCTAATTAACACGTTTTCCAAACCGAATTTGGGGAGCTCCTCCCTCCCTCCTCCCTTTCTAATGAGGTTTCTCCCTCCCTGCTGTCTGGGTACAAAGCTTTATACAGGATGAGTGTATTCATATGGTGCTGGAGTGTGTTATCTGACCTTGATTGGTGTTTTGGGAGCCAGTTAAATAGATTACATAGAGGTTACCTTGACAACTGCCTTTGCTGATTTAGCAACGCAGTTCGGTCTTTGGGCGCAAGACTCTCACGGCGGAATTCCACCGGCTCCGTATTAATCATTAACACCATCTTCTGCAGAGAGGCTGCCAAACTCTTAAGGAGGGTTGCAATTTCAGAGGGGGAGGGGGGAGGAGGAGGAGGAGAATAAATACTATACATTTTCCAATGCTTACAAAATCCTGAAAACTTCATTTATCAGCTTTAAAATGGTTGAACAATCAAGCGGAAGTCTGTAGAGATTCCCAGGTGGTCCAAAAGGTGCTTTTTTCCCCCCAAGAGGCAACTGGACTTTCTGGTTCTTCTTTGAATCCAGCTCTGATTGGATGGTGGGGAACGGAAGGATTTATACTCCTTGCAGACAGCCGGTTATTTGCACCACTCAGGTGATCCTGAGACACAGATGAACCTCCAAGAGGCCTCAAGGACCCTCTAAAAAGGATGCAGATGACCAGCTGTGTCTGCCAGGAGTATAAATCCTTCCGTTCCCCACCACCCAGTCAGAGCCGAAGAAGCTTCTCGGATGAGGAACGAAATGTCTTCAAAGAAAAACCAGAAAGTCCAGAAGTGTGAAGATGTTCTTGACATTAGAGTATAGGAAGTTAGCCCCCCCCCACCCTTTGAAAAATGAAATATCCTGGGAAATATTGAAAAGACAGAATATTATATTTCTCTGAATAAGAAATGGAGAAACATGTTTTTAGGTAAGAGACAGACTTACTCTCCTTTTTAAAAAATATATATTTTTATTGTTTTTACATTTAAAACAGTGCAGTACTGCGAAGTGGAAGTGACCATACAATCACGTGATATACAAATAATCTCATCCATTAACTATTAGCCCACTTAATGCATTATCTATCCTTCTATCCAATCACATTATTTACAGTTTGTTCCAGTTTTGGTCACCTTGTCTTATACAATAATAATAATATCTGTTCCAGACTTCAAAGTATTCCGATTCCCCTTTATTTTTTAGTTCAAGAGGGAGCCTATCTGCTTCTGCACAAGCCAAAATTTTCCTGAATATATCTAACTCTGACGGTGTATTTTCTTTTTTCCAATACTGCGCATAGGTTATATGTGCCACACTTAATACATGGACAATTAGAGAGATCCCATCTTTCTTATACCCCTCCGGTATTAAGCCTAGGAGAAAAATTTCTGGTTTGAACAAAATTTGATCTCCCACCATTTGGTCCAACCACAATTGAATCATTTTCCAGTATCTTTTTGCCTCATTGCGTGTCCACCACATATGGGGTGCCTGGTGTTTTTTTAAAACATTTTGGAGAGCCGTGCTGGGGGGAGATGCCATCTGTAGAACATCTTGTACAGATTTTCTTTATAAGCCATGGCCATTGTTAGTTTCCGATTAAGTATCCCAATTTTTCCCATTTAGCCAATTCCGCATTATAACCAAAAGATTGTTTTTGCCCAGGTGACCATAGTTTCTTTGACATCTTCTTCCTCAAGTTTATATTCCAACAGAAATCTATACGGCACTTTGATCAACCTGTCTTCTGTCTCTATCAGACGTTTATCTATTATTGTGTAATCTTTGGCAATACCTTCCTGTTCCTATCCCGTGCAAACCTTGATTGTATCTGTAAATAAGACCACCATTCTAGTTGTACCCCTTGTGATGCCAATTCTAATCTCCCCCTGTCAAAACAGACTTACTCTTAATAGCCCCCACCTTTGTCAATGGGCCATTAAAATGCCCGAGTCGGTCTACTCTACATAACAAAGACCTCTCCCTTCAGCTCCAGGGTGATGGGATTAAGGCATGATACTATTAGTGCTTTACCCACCTCACCACAGGGCACCTGGGAAGAAGCGATGCTCACCCACACGTGGACTCTAAACACAGCCTAGAGAATTGCCCCTGAAACCAGGGGCTTTCAGTATCTTGGTCCCCCTTTGTTCTTCACCCAACATCTGGAAGCATGTGATGGTCCCCCTTTTGTCCTGTCCACCATTAAACCATCTTTCCAAGCAGCCTCCCTGTTTCCAGTGTCTTTTTCCCCACTTGGAGCCGAACCCAGAAGGACGTTTCTTCTTCTGATGTCCACCGTGAGCTCTTTTCAGATGGTGAGAAAGGAGTGGAGACCCGCTGAGTGTTTTGCTTACATCTCAAGCAATGTTCAGAGCCAAGATCGGAAGTTTGCAGTCCTTAAATCCACCCTTGTTCCACCCGAGAAGAGCAGCTGAGGCACTGAAACCCTCTCCTCCCTCCAGCTCTGCCCAGATGTTGAGGACACCTGCTTCCACAACTGGCACTCCCTTCACCAGGCTAACTAGGAATTCTGGGATCTGTAGTCCCAAACCCTCAAAGGACCCCCCCCCCGGGAGATCCGTTTCCAGTGAAGGGCAATGAGAGGAAGAGACGGGGAGAATTTCCCTCCACCTGGAAGCTAGCACAGCTGCTGGCCTGTGTGGGAGAGAGAGAGCCGGAGATCGGCCAACGACACAAATTACAGCTGCCAATTCATCATTAGTCACCAGACAGGGGAGGCCGCCTAAAGTGAACTGGTTTTCCAGACTTATCGGGAAAGAGGCAGAGATTTTGTCCTCTCCTGATCTCTTGAGGCTGTCAGAATCCTAACAAGACCATCATTCCCTAGTCCAGAGCAGGCCCAGAGTTCAAATGCCTGTTAATCATTACGGAAGGGATTTATGCTGGCTACCTACGTTTCCAGAGGTAGTGAGACTTGACTGGGCTGCAGAAATTCCTTCCAGCTCCTGAACCGGGCGTTAAATACCCGTGTGCCAAAGCGACACGATATTTGCTTTGGTGACCGAAGACTCTGCTCAGCAGATCTGGGCAATTTTGTGTGCTGAGAGAGTGATTTATCTCACTTCCCTCTCCGTTCGCGGAGAGCCCTCCTGGTGGGTCAAGGTTGAACACTGTGCAAGCAGCAAGAGGAGCAGAGTTGGCACTTTGATATTCTGCAATAACGGCCAGGCCCAAGGATAAACAAACAAGGGCTTCAGAATAGGATTTATTGGCATTTGGGGAGGAGACAGAGAGACAGACAGAGAGACAGAGAGAGAGGGAGGGAGGGAGAGAGACAGAGAGAGGGGGAGAGTGAGAGAGACAGAGAGAGAGGGAGAGGGAGAGAGGAAGAGAGAGGGAGAGAGAGACAGAGACAGAGAGACAGAAACAGAGAGACAGAGAGAGGAAAAGAGAGAGGGAGAGAGGGAGAGGGAGAGAGACAGAGACAGAGACAGGGAGAGGGAGAGAGACAGAGACAGAGACAGAGAGACAGGGAGAGGGAGAGAGACAGAGACAGAGAGACAGAGAGAGGGAGAGAGAGAGGGAGAGAGACAGAGAGAGGGAGAGAGACAGAGAGAGAGGGAGAGGGAGAGAGACAGACAGAGAGACAGAGAGAGGGAGAGAGGAAGAGAGAGAGGGAGAGAGGGGGAGGGAGAGAGACAGAGACAGAGAGACAGACAGAGAGACAGAGAGAGGGAGAGAGAGGGGGAGAGAGACAGAGAGAGGGAGACAGAGAGAGGGGGGGAGAAGGAGAGTGTGCAGCAGAAGAGAAGTTGGGGCCACGCAGGATGATTCTCCCGTTCACGCAGATGAGTCCCACAGGCGGACCAGCTGGAATTGAAAAGGGGTTTATTTTTTTCAGATCGGTGGGGTAACAAATAAAGGTCAGCGACCAGAAACGTTAGAACGATGCACCCCTTCCCAATGCCATTTCTAGAGGGTCTAGTGATTAGGTCTGCCGTCTCCTTCTACACCAAGGGTGTCAAACTTGATTCCACCGAGAGCCGCATCAGGATGGGGCATGGGGGCGTGGCCTGCTTGATGTCACTCACCCAGGCTCCGTTTTCAGCCGCGACAGCCTCTTGCAGCCCTTCTGCCAGTGGAGGCAGAGCCTAGGGAGGCAGCCCGCAGCCTGCACAGGTTCTGTTCTCACTGGCAGAGGAGGCACCACAGGGCCTTCACTGTTTCCAGGCTGGGCCTGCAAGCCAGATCTGAGCATCCCGCGGACCGGATTCTGCTCTACACTTTTTCACCTTTAAGTTGGCATCTGGAGGATGCCTGCCTTATCTCAGCCAACTCTGAGCCACAACGTAAGGGCTGGAAATAATCCTTTCCCTGGTTGATGATGTGATTATGTGCTGTCAGATCGGTGTTGACCCTTAGCGACCCCATATCGGTAGTCTTCAACTTACAACCATTCGTTTAGTGCAGTGTTTCTCAACCTTGGCAACTTGAAGATGTCTGGACTTCAACTCCCAGAATTCCCCAGCCAGCATTCAAGGTGGCGCAGTGGTTAGGGTGCAGTACTGCAGGCCACTTCAGCTGACTGCTATCTACAGCTCGGCGGTTCTAATCTCACCGGCTCAGGGTTGACTCAGCCTTCCATCCTTCCGAGGTGGGTGAAATGAGGACCCGGATTGTTGTTGGGGGCGATATGCTGACTCTGTAAAACAGCTTAGAGAGGGCTGAAAGCCCCATGGAGCGGTATATAAGTCTAACTGCTATTGCTATTGCTAAAGCCTTGAAGGACACTTTTGTATAACTCTCAGCTTCAAGTTGGGGGGGGGGGGAGGTCCCAGTTTTGAAACCAGCCATCAGCCACATAACACTCAGAAAGCCCAAATATGGAACTTCAACTCACAAATCTGAATTTCACTAGAGCTCCAAATTATTTCAGATTCGGTACCAAACCTGATGACCCAGAAGCTTGAAGATCAAACCTCATGGTTCTCTTTCTTCACCATGATGGGGCATGCTGCATTAATGGAGTAACCCATGCAGATTTTGTCCAAATACAGGAATGGTTGCAGGATTGGGCCTTTTCGGCTCACAAAATTTGGCCATGTGCCTTTGGGAGCCACAATTTTGGGCTAATTCTTGTTGTGGTTGTTAGTTGCTAAGTCGTGTCTGACCCATTGTGACCCCATGGACCACGTTCCTCCAGGCCTTCCTGTCCTCTGCCATCCTCTGAGTCAATTTAAGCTCACTCCGACTGCTTCAGTGACTCCGTACAGCCACCTCATTCTCTGCCTTCCCCTTCTTCTTCTTTTGCCCTCCATCGTTCCCAGCATGAGGCTCTTCTCCAGGGAGTCCTTCTTCCTTCTCATTAGGTGGCCAAAGGATTTGAGTTTCCTCTTCAGGATTTAGGACCTTCTAAAGAGCAGCCAGGGTGGATCTCCTCTAGGACTGACCGGTTGGATGGCCTTGCAGTCCAAGGGACTCAATGCAGGAGTCTTCCTCTCCAGCACCAGAGGTCAAAGGCCTCCATTCTTTGGTGCTCAGCCTTCCTTATGGTCCAACCTTCACAGCCATCCATTGCAATGGGGAAAACCATAGCCTTGACTAGACACACTTTTGTTGGCAGGTGATGTCTCTGCCTTTTAGTCTGCTGTCTAGATCTGCCACAGCTAATTCTTATGGTGTGATATATCAGCGATCAGACAAATATCATGGCAATATTTTCATGGAGAGGCCCTTTCCCTTCCCCACTGTACTTATTTCCTTTCTTTGTTTTCTCAATGTGACCTTTTTAGGTAGAATAAACATGTTTTGATGGGAATGTTGCAGCAGAGGGCGGAGAATGATCTTTGGCCTCTGTAGAGTTGTGTACTGCATAACCTTTGGGGAAAGTGTTGCCCAAGGTAATCCATCATGAGTCAGCCTTCTGGATTTAATGGCTGTGAACCTCCAACAAGCACGCAGCTAAAGGTGCTCTCGTGAATGTTGGGTTCACTAGAGACCCTATTCTGGTTTTAGTGGAAGGGGGAGTGAAATTACAAAGGGGGGTAGGGGACTGGAGACTGAAACATATGAAGAACGGTTGCAGAAAAGAAGGACCAGGGGAGACAGGATAGCAGCCTTCCGATATCTCAAGAGTTGTCCCAAAGAAGAGGGAGTCAAGCTATTCTCCAAAGCACCCGAATGCAAGACAAGAAGCAATGGGTGGAAACGCATCAAGGATAGAAGCAACTTAGAACTAAGGAGAAATTTCCTGACAGAACAATTAATCAGTGGAGCAACTTGCCTCCAGAAGTTGTGAATGCCCCAACACTGGAAGTCTTTAAGAAGATGTTGGACAACCATTTGCCTAAAGTAGTTCTTCTTTTCATCAAGCTAGACATACCCAGTTCCTGCAACTGTTCTTCATATGTTTTAGTCTCCAGTCCCCTAATCCTCTTTGTTGCTCTTCTCTGCACTCTTTCCAGAGTCTCAACATTTTTTTTACGTCGTGGCGACCAAAACTGGATGCCGTATTCCAAGTATGGCCTTTCCAAAGCCTTATAAAGTGGTATTAGCACTTCACATGATCTTAATTCTCTCCCTCCATTGATATAGCCTAGAACTGTGTTGGCTTTTTTGTCCACGAGGGCTCCAAGATCCCTCTCACAGTTATCACTATTGAGCAAGGTACCACATATACTGTACCACCCAGGTCATGGTTGTCAAACCCAGAAGAACAGAAGAAATTGATTTCAGAATAATTTCCCCAAAGGTGCTTTTTCCAAAAGGCAATTGGGAGAGGAGGAAACGTCAGAATTAGATGGTTCTGATCTAGTCCCATAATTACGTTTATAATTATTCCAACACTTTTCCTATGGAATAAATGGAGCTCCTTTTCCCTTCCCTTGACATATTGGAAAGCAGGTTGCATAGCTTAGCTTTCGGGCTACAATTCCTGGCAGATTTTCAGCACCACATTTTTTTGGAAGCGTCTTAAGGACGTGTCTCCAATCTCCTCCAGCTTTTCAGCAGAATGTAAACATCATCCAGGGCCTGGACGTTTTGAGGATCAGTCACCAATGCTCCTAGATCCGTGGTGGCGAACCTATGGCAAGCGTGCCAAAGGTGGCACACAGAGCCTTCTCTGTGGGCATGTGCGCCGTCACCAGCTGCTCTTCTGGTTTCCAGCATGCACATCCATGGGCCTCAGGGTGCCAGAAAACAGCCAGAAAAATGGCAAGAAAACAGACATCTGCACAACAGCCAGCTTTCGGGTTTCCAGCAGTGGTGAAATTCATTTTTTTTTACTACCAGTTCTGTGGGTGTGGCTTGGTGGGCGTGGCAGGGGAAGGATTCTGCAAAATCCCCATTCCCTCCCTTCTCTGGGGCCAGCCAGAGGTGGCATTTGCCGGTTCTCCAAACTACTCAAATTTTCCGCTACTGGTTCTCCAGAACCTGTCAGAACCTGCTGGATTTCACCCCTGGTTTTTCGGTGCTCTGGTGCATGCACATGCACCGTGACCCGACAAAAGAGCGAACGACAAAACCGCGTCCGACTAAACTGTGTCGCTAAAACTGCAATGTCATCAATGCGCCAACAACAGTGCGTCGACAACAGTGTGGAGACAGAAGGGCGTTTTACAACAGCGCGTTGACAGAAAGCCGATTTAACTTAAGGTAAGGGTTAGGTTTAGGGTTAGGTTTAGCGGTAGGTTTAGCGTTACGTTTACGGTTAGGGTTAGCGTTACGTTTAGGGTTAGGTTTAGGTTTACAGCGCGCTTCTGTCGCTGCGCTGTTGTCGGCGCGATTCAGCGCTCATTTGTCGGAGCGCTTTAGAACACGCGGTTTTGTCACCGTGGTTTAGTCGGGCGCGGTTTTGTCGTTTGCCCTTTTGTTGGTGAACCCGCTTGCACACGCATGCACCTGTCTTCTGGTTTGGGGTGCCGAAAAGCTTCGCCATCACTGTCCCGGTTGATCCGCCTCATTCTTGCAAGTGTGCTTTGGGGCTGTGGAAATACGGGGTTCACCATGTCCAATGTTATGAACGCTGCTTCCCCCTCTTTCAGTGACGGCATCCTCAGCATCTCTGCAGAGCCAACAGTCTCTCGGAAACAGTCTCTCCCTCTCTCTTCCTACCAGCAGCTGTCAGGAATTCCGAATCACAGGGCTAGGAAACCCTGGCGTTTTCCCATGAAACCGTGTTATCTTTGGTGGGTCGTCCACAGTACATTCGTGCTTCCGTATGAAACAGCCACCGCCTCTCTTGTAAACCCCACGTAAGCTGCCCATCTGATTACGTTTTATGACTTTGCATTCTTATTCCGTGTGATTTATTCTCAAGTTAGGAAGCAGGCGGTTCTCAGGCGCAGGCAAGATGGGCTTCCGACCTTTAGAGTTTTTAGAGTTTTATTTGGCATTTATAGGCCGCCCTTTTCCCTGAGGGGACTCAGGGCGGCTTACAACTCGTAGGAGGGAGTGCAAGACAAAACATAAATGTGAATAAAATAAAACAAAACAGTAAAACACAACAAAAATATGGAACGCTTCACGAATTTGCGTGTCATCCTTGCACAGGGGCCATGCTAATCTTCTCTGTATCGTTCCAATTTTAGTATATGTGCTGCCGAAGCGAGCACATGCCTTGTGCGAATTCGGGAGAACAACTGTGAGGTTCTGAGAAATCTTTAATGATCTGGAACTGGCTGGTTCCATCATCTTGAGAGGATGGGTCCCTTCCTCCCAAAGAGACCCCCTCGGCTTCCCTCTTTTCTCCGACAGCTCACAAACATTGTTGACTGGGCACCCATTCAAAACCTGCCACGATTTCTTATCCACCCACAAAACCGGAGGTGGCCTTTCTCTAAAGTAATGCTTGTTTAAACCGTTACTCACTCCCACTCCGCCACTCTCACCATTCTTGCAATCCAGGGGCAACGCCGGACATTTTAGTCTTCTGCAGTTGAGGAGCAGCAATGGATGGAAGCTAATCAAGGAGAGAAGCAACTTAGAACTCAGGATAAATTTCCTGAGGACAATTAACCGGTGGGACGGTTTGCCTCCAGAAGTTCTGGGTGCTCCAACACTGGAGTTTTTAAAGAAAAGATTGGGCAGCCATTTGTCTGAACTGGTATAAGGTCTCCTGCTTGAACAGTAGGTCGGGCTAGAAGACCTCCAAGGTCCCTTCCAACTCTGTTATTCTGTATTCTGTAAGAGCTCAGAAGAGAAGGACCAGGGGAGACAGGATAGCAGTCTTCCAATATCTCAGGGTTTGCCCCAAAGAAGAGGGAGTCAAGCTATTCTCCAAGGCACCTGAGGGTAGAACAAGAAGCAGTGGGTGGAAACTAATCAAGGAGAGAAGAAACTTAGAACTAAGGAGGAATTTCCTGAGGACAATTAGTCAGTATAGAGCCGAGGTGGCGCAGTGGTTAGGGTGCAGGACTGCAGGCCACTTCAGCTGACTGTTATCTGCAGTTCAGCGGTTCTAATCTCACCGGCTCAGGGTTGACTCAGCCTTCCATCCTTCCGAGATGGGTGAAATGAGGACCCGGATTGTTGTTGGGGGAGATATGCTGACTCTGTAAACCACTTAGAAAGGGCCGAAAGCCCTATGAAGCGGTATATAAGTCTAACTGCTATTGCTATTGCTATGTAAACTTCCAGAGTCTCTTGCCTGCCTCATATGGGCCAGAACCTCACTGACCAAAGTTCACCAACCGGTTCTATATTGGATAGACAGACTTGCAAGCGATTTGTGCGTTTGTGTGTGTGTGTGGATGGAGGGGGGGGGAGGGAATGAATAAGTGGAAAAGAAATAGTATCATTCTTAGTGAAAAACATCCTCTCCCTTCCCAGGAGGGATGCTGGGTGTGAGGTGTGGAGCCGTGCGCTGGGAAATTAAAAAATGCAAATTAAAGAAATGCAAATGTCGAACCGCAGCACAAAACCACTCGCTACGTTGTCTGAAAGAGCAGCGAATTAGAGATTGCTCTGTAATCACATTTTTGTATCCCACCTGAAGAAAAGCAAGAAGCCCTCCCATCCAAAGGGGGCTGCCGGATCCTTCCATCTGTTCTTTGATCCTGGGGGCCGATTACCGGCAAACGGCTAATGTCGTGGCTAACCAAAATAATAATAATAAATTAGCCTCCCCCGTTTCCCCCCCCCCCTCTTCAATCATCTCAGCTCCTGACAATTTGCAGAGGGATCCGCTGTGGACATGAATATTTTCATTTAAAAGGCTCAGTCGCTTGACGCACCCATTACGGCCTCATGATTTAGGGGAAGTTCCTCCTGCTTTCTGCCCTGGGAGCTTTTGAAAGCTTTCGGCCACTGAAACCGTAAACGGGGCTGCATTAAGATCACGTGGGGCTTGGAAGTTAGTCTTTTAGCATCTCCCCTGACCTCCAGCTACGGAGAGTGATGTCAATTAAGTCATCCCTCCCCCAAAAAAAATATTTTAAAAAAAAACTTAGACATTTTTGAAAGTGGTCATTTAAACCCCTTTCGGACCTCAGGGACCACTAAATTCGTAAGTTTAAATCCCGCGGACCACTAAGATGATCTGCCTGATGGCCAGCTGGAGGGGCGTGGCTAGGTGGGCATGTGACTGAGTAGGCGTGGTCTCACTCACGCTGAGGGGCGCCTCGCCAGCCACTACTCGCCCCTCCCCTGCCAGCCACTCCTCTGCTGCCCACCCCCATTCTCCTGAGAGCCCCAACAGGAAGCAATTGCTGGAGCTAAGCAGCCCCCAGGAGAAAGAGTTGGCAAAACAGCTCCATTCAGATTGGATCTGGCCGAGAAGGAGGCTCAGTGGAAGCACCTCACTGAGGACTAGGAGCAAGGCCAGGGACCGGCGCCTGGAGGATCACTGGGCTGAGATGGCCAGCCAGTTCCAGGCCACGATGCAGTCCCATGGGAATCAGGCTCTCCGGCTCTTTGCCAGCAGTGGAGCTTCCCTCCAGCCCAAAGCCCCCCACTAAGTCGGAATTTCTGCCCCCCTCCCACCCGCACACAAAGACCCCGAAGGGGGAGACTCTCTGCAGCAACACAAACTTCATTGCGCGTATCCGTCCCGGAGGCCGTAGTTTGAGGACTCCTGATTTAGTGCAATATTAAAAAATGCAAATAATTTTTCTGCGTAACACCAAAATTTGTTTCGCACATGCAAAACACGAAACATGCCTGCGCACAAAACACACAGCGGACCTGATTGTCGGAGCGAACTGATTCACCTGAACCGCTCAGAACTGGCTGAATCCCACCCCTGCCAAGAGCCCCAGGTACCGGCTGAGGCCCTGGCAATTCTCCCACTCGGAACTCAAAGATATGCAACTTGACTCCGTGTTTGGAAAGGAAGGAACCCAAAGTTATCCGTATCATCTCTAGTTTGGGCTAAGAGTTCAGTCTGCCTTCATCCCTCAGAAGCCCAAATCTTTTTCCTTGCCTTGAATGAGTTTGAGGGACCTCCCGCACATTCATTATGGAGGCTCATGAAATGGACTATCAGTATCTCCCCCCCCCCCCCAGCTCTTTGTCCTCCTATTCATGTAAAACGGGAGTCTAAGTTTCCTTTGACATCTTAATAACTAAATGGGGGAGGCCACTCGCATTTTTAATGCTACCCCACTAATCTCTCTTCCTCCCCCCTCCCTCTCTCTCTCTCTCTCTCTCTCCCTCTCTCTCTTTCTCTCTCTCTCTCTCTCTCTCTCTCTCTCTCTCTCTCTCTTACGTGCTGCAGACTTGAAACCCATCCAAATTGTTTCCCCTTAGAAGCTCCCTACACCATTCCATTCCTCTGCACTTCAAACACTTATCATTAAAACACACACCATTGTAGCCACTTGCGAGCTAACACCAGCTTCACCTGCAAAGCGGACTTCATTCACACTTTGAAGAGCCCAGGATCGGGGGGGGGGGGGTCGGCATGGCCACACAGCTAAGGGGGTAGAGATGTGTTCCTCAGCCAGAAGGCTAAGCCAGGGCCTGGGCAGAAGCGGGGTGTCGTTTATCCACTTAGGAGCCACAGTGGTTCCATTTCTTTGGCAGTTCTGCTTCACGTGAACTTTCTCCATTTGGGAGAAAGAGGGGTTATGTATAGAATAGAATAGCAGAGTTGGAAGGGACCTTGGAGGTCTTCCAGTCCAGCCCCCTGCTTAGACAGGAAACCCTATACTGTTTCAGACAAATGGCTATCCAACATCTTCTTAAAGACTTCCAGTATTGGGGCATTCACAACTTCTGGAGGCAACTTCTGTTCCACTGATTAATTGTTCTCACTGTCAGGAAATTTCTCCTTAGTTCTAAGTTGCTTCTCTCCTTGATTAATTTCCAGCCATTGCTTCTTGTCCTGCCCTCAGGGGCTTTGGAGAATAGCTTGACTCCCTCTTCTTTGTGGCAACCCCTGAGATATTGGAAGACTGCTATCATGTCTCCCCTGGTCCTTCTTTTCATTAAACTGGACATACCCAGTTCCTGCAACCGTTCTTCATAGGTTTCAGCCTCCAGTCCCCTAATCCTCTTTCTTGCTCTTCTCTGCACTCTTTCTAGAGTCCCCACATCTTTTCTACATCGTGGCGACCAAAACTGAATGCCGTATTCCAAGTGTGGCCTTACCAAGGCATTATAAAGTGTTATTAACACTTCACGTGATCTTGATTCTATCTCTTGATTCTATCTATGTAGTCTTTGAAAAAGAGGAGGGGGGAGGAGAGGACAGGAGAGGAAGGGAGGGAGGGAGGGGGGGTTGACCTGTTAGTCTTCCATTGCTTGAATCATCTGTAGAAAAGAAGCTGTTATTTTCTCCTTCAAACATATAAGAACATGGGGAGAATCTTGCAGGATGAGATCAGAGTCCAATAGTGGCATCTGTAACTTCCATAGAAGGGAGGGGGGAGGAACAGAGGGAGGGAGGGAGGGAGGCAAGGCAATTATATTTTTAAAAATTGTCCCAGAAATTGGGGAATTGGAAAGATGAACTTGTAACATCTTACTACTAGTCAATTAATGACGTGCATAACTTCTTTTTACCCTCAACCCTGAATAAAACTAGGTTTGCTGATGAAAAGTAACAGCAACTTTGCAGACCTATAGACGGTCTTCCCTTCTAATTTTTGATTTAGATTTATTTTAGCTTTCTATTTAGACTTGTTTTTGGATGGACATAAAAGCTCACGGGATACTAGACAAAGAGGAAGGTGCTGAATTAGATACCAGGCTGCTGTTAAAATGGGGATAAAATGACGGGAGATTTCCATTCAGGCTACTTTGAGCTCCTGGGGGAAAAGTGAACAGATATTCTTCTGTCCTTGCAATTTTCGAGTTTCCTTGTGCTTCTTTGGGGTAAATGCATCAGCTTCAGAGCAGTCACCTTATTTTTAGGGGTCTGAATGGGACAAAAGGGGGACTTTTATCAGACTCCCTTCCCCCCCCCAAAAAAAGTATGTCCATTTACCATTTTTAAAAACAATTAAGTAGAAGCGAAAAGAATTAAGGCTGTCATGTGGCCCCTTCCTCCAATGTGGATTGAAACCTTTCCAAATATCAATTAATCGCTAATCTAACACGGATTTCTTCGCGGCTTCTAGTGCATTATTAATGGTCTGGCCACCCTGAGATGAAAGTAGAAAAGCAATTAAATCCTTTTTTCCGCCCCTGCAGATATGGCTGACCTAGTGCATCAAAGTAAAAGAAGAATAAAAATGAAAAAAGAAGATTTAAGATCTTTTTAAAAAAAAAACAAAGAATCTTACACCGAAGCAGAGATAATACATTCCCCCAATCATGAGGTGGCCTTTAAGTTTGCAACAGGTGCATGGTGGGATTCAATTTTTTTTTACTGCCAGTTCTATGGGCGTGGGGTGGCTTGGTGGGTGTGGCTTGGTGGGCGTGGCTTGGTGGGCGTGGCTTGGTGGGCGTGGCAGGGGAAGGATAAGGCAAAATCCTCGTTTCCTTTCCATCAGCTGGGACTCGGGAGGCAGAGGATAGATGGGGGAGGGGGGGGCAGTCAGAGGTGATATTTACCTGTTCTCCGGACTACTCAAAATTTCCGCTGCCGGTTCTCCAGAACCCGTCAGAACCTGCTGAATGCCACCTTTGAACAGGTGTACAGAAATCCAAATATTCTTCCATTCAATAATACATTTGGCCAATTTGGTTTGGGTGTTCCCCTCCCCACAGGTAATCCTTGATTTTACAAACTTGGATTTAGCAGCCATTCACAGTTACAACGGCATTGAAAAAAAGGGGATTTATGATGGGTTTCCCCCACTTATGACTCCTGCAGCCTTCCCGTGGTCACGTGATCAAAATCCATAAAGCTTGGCAACTGGCATGTACTTAGGACGGTTGCAGTGTCCCAAGGTCCTGTGATCCCCTTTTGCGACCGTCTGACAAGCAAAGTCAGTGGGGAAGCCAGACTCACTTAACGACCGTGTGACTACCTGAACCACTGTGGCAATGGACTTAACGACCATGGCAAGAAAGGTTGCGAAATGGGGCAAAGCTCACTTGACCAATAATTTAGCATCTCATTTAGCAACACAAATTTGGGCTCGATTGTGGTCGTAAGTCAAGGACTGCCTCTTATTAATGAGAAGTGGCTTGCTTCCCTGCTTCTTAAAGGGAAGATTATCTGATATCTCTTAAGAGAAATCGATCCGGTTCTAAAGTCAAAGAAGAATTTAACCTTGATGCTATTGTGCTATTTTTACACAAAATGTCTAAATTATGTTCAAGGTTTTTTTGTGGGGTCTCATTTTTGCTGGTGTTGTTTAACTCATTTGTCCCGTTTCCCTACAAGATGGACAAGAAAAGCCTAACTCGATTAATATTTCAGAAAGTGGAGAAATCCTATTAAGTCCATCAAATGAATCTATTTCAATTCACAGCTAATTATGGCTCCACTCAAAAGTTGTAAAAAAAGAAGAAGAAGAAGTTAGAGAAGAATTGACACAGCCTTAACTATAGTCCTGTGAATGGAGCTAGTGTGAAATTGTTTGGAAATAGTCTCCCAAAAGAGAATCTTTTATGAAAAGAGATGCCAGCTGTTCCCTTTGGAATCATTTATTTCACCAGCCTACAATAAAAGGAGCTGTGGAAGAAACACAATCCATCCATCTATCTATCTGTCTGTCTATCTATCTATCTATCTATCTATCTATATCTATCATCTATCATCTATCATCTATCATCTATCTCTTCTATCTATCTCTTCTATCTATCTATCTATCTATCTATCTATCTATCTATATCTATCTATCATCTATCATCTATCTATCTCTTCTATCTATATCTATCTATCTATCTCTCTCTCTCTCTATCATCTATCTATCATCTATCTATCTATCTATCTATCTATCTATCTATCTATCTATCTATCTATCTATCTATCTATCTATCTATCTATCTATCTATCTATCTAAAAACCTGAAATCTTCACCATTCCTGAAACCAGCATGAAGAACAAAACTATGGTTATTTTGTTGATGTTATTGTCATTAATTGTAATTAGGTTTTTGCTTAAGACTTCATGCTCAGTACATAAGTCACAAGTTATCACTGATGAGGTCACCTAATTGGACCCTGAAACATCTAGAAGAAAATAACCGAGCTCAAAGAGCTCCAAGGACCCCACAGTCCTCCTCCCCCTCCCCCTCCCCCTCCTCCTCCTCCTCCTCCTCTCCACTCCCTTCTAGCACTGATGATGTTACCTAGCTGGGTCATGAAGCATCTGCAAGAAAACAACCCATCTCAGAGAGCCTTCAAGACCCCGTGGTCATTGTCCACCTCCCAAGCATCCGACTTTTGAACAATTGACCCTGGGGATGATGCAATGGTCATAAGTGTGAAAAATGGTCATAAGTCCCTTTTTTTGGAGCCGCTGTAACTTCATACGGTCACTAAATGAATAGCTGTAAGTTTTTGCACTCGAAACTGGGTGAAGCCCCTGAGCAAGTCATAACGTCCACTCAGGTGCTGTGATGGAGACCTCTGTGAATCTTCGGCATCCATTCAAACTCACCATTCTGTTGTGCCAGTGAGTCATTGTCTGCTCTGTTTGTGGCTTGTCCCTTTGCTCGTAGCTTGGATGTGCCTTTGCACTCCCCAGAACCTGAAATCTCTCCATTTTGCACTGGGGCTGAACCTCCGTCGCCTCTGGATTCATTATCCACCCTTGTTTTGGTGCAAAATATAAATCGTAGGCTGTGCATTATGGCCTGACCCGAGGCCGTTCTCTAATGTCCCCGTGTGGCTATTCCAACAATCGTCCATCAACGTGCGGAGAAAATCTCCTTTGTCCTACGACAAGCCTCCAACGGAGCTGTGGAAATGTTTCAAAAGCCGCTACAAGACTGGCATTTAAAAGGTTTGATTGAAAAACCTCAACGCGGCGCTGACGGAAGTGACCTTAAAGGTGGCAAAAGGCATCCCATCAAAAAGTGGAATTTGATTAGGAAAAAAAAAAATCAGATGGAAGATCAGGCACCTGTTTTCTCCACCATCAGCCTGGACCTCGGCAAGAAAGACATCCTGGCTGCAAAATGCAGGATTTTATCATTTATAAATATAATAATAATAATATATAAAGGAGCAAATCCTTCGTGACGTTTATGTCGTGGAAAATTCTGGGCTGCTGCCCAGCTGTTTTGGAAGCGAAATTTAGGAATTTGAACCCAGACTGCAATGGTGTCCAATCCATGGTCACATTCACACACCCCTCTGGAATACTTGCATCCTTGTATTATACACACACACACACACACACACACACACACAGACAAACACACACACACACCCCTCTGACTAAAGAATTGGAGAGAAGTGGTTCTGCTGCCTTTCAGAGGCTGGGACACCTGGGAGGATGAGAAAGAACACACAATTATAGCTAGGAATCCAACTCATTAGATCAGCGGGTTAACTGGCCAGCTCCTTTAAACCTGACAATCTGTTATGGCAGCTGTCAATCAGTTGTGGCTGAACATATGCTCCGTTTGTTTGCTTTAGTTTTCTGCAAAATGGATTGTTTAGAAGACTGCCTTCTCCTGGGTTGCAAATTATATGTCAACTGTGTGTGTGTGTGTGTGTGTGTGTGTGTGTTAGATAGATAGAAGATAGATAGATAGATGATAGATAGATAGATAGATAGATAGAAGATAGATAGATAGATAGATAGATAGATAGATAGATAGATAGATAGATAGATAGATAGATAGATAGATAGATAGATAAATGTCTTGTTGTATGATTAAAATATAGCAACGGTTCTCTAGTCTTCTCCATGGTTGGTTTGTTACTTAGTTAGTTACATAACCAAGTTTGGTGAAAGGTGGCCAAGGGAGGGCATCCTCTGCCCTAATTTTATCACACAACAATTCTGAAAACATTATTTTCACTTTTTGTTTCTAAACCTTTAAAACTTTAGATCCATTTGCAAAAGAAAGCACATCTAGATCTTTATTCTCTTTCTTTCTTATTTCCTTCCTTTCTTTGCTTCTTTCCCTCCCTTTTTCTTTTTTCTTTCCTTCCTTCCTTCCTTTTTTATTTCTCCTCCCGCCCTCCCTTCCTTCCTTTTCTTTTTTCCCCTGGATCTGTTTCCTCCCTTTCCCCCCCAAGGACATCCCAGTTCCTTTGGGGGCAGGGTGAAAAACAATACTTTCCACAATACTCCAGGGCTGAGAAGCTGAAAATAGTAAACAAGGACACCTGAAATACAGTTGAGCAAATGAAAAATTGTGTGTCTTTGTGTGTGTGTGTGTGTGTGTGTGTGTGTGTGTGTGTGTGTGTCTATTCCTATGATAATTTAGACAGATCAACCATCAATAAATGCATAGAAATAACTGCCGTATACTTACCGTTTAAAAAATTCACCCAAAGTCAAGGAAGGATACCAAGACTCCTGAGTTCATTCTCTTTAAAGCCAACATCCAGACAAGCCAGAAATCGCATTAGAGACAAGAAACAAAACTCTTATGAACGTGGCTGTTTCCGGTTTGTTTACCAACCAAGTCCAGAATAGATTGGATAACTATTTGTCTGAAGTGGTGTAGGGTTTCCTGCCTGAGCAGGGGGTTGGACTAGAAGACCTCCAAGGTTCTTTCCCACTATTCTATTCTATTCTATTCTATTTCTGTTCCTGTTCCTATTCCTATTCCTTAATCTATGCTATGCTATGCTATGCTAATCCTAATCCTATTCCTATTCCTTAACCTATTGCATGCTATGCTATTCTATTCTCTATCTCCTATTCTATTCTATTCCTAATCCTAATCCTATTCCTTAATCTATTCTATGATATGCTATGCTATTCTATTCTATGCTATTCTATTTCTAATCCTAATCCTATTCCTTAATCTATGCTATGCTATTCTTATTCCTATTCCTATTCTAGCAGTTCAAAAGCATGTAAAAATAGGGACCACCTTTGGTGGGAAGAGAACAGCGTTCCGTGCGCCTTCGGCATTGAGCCATGCCGGCTCTTTGGCTTTGCAACGGAGACAAGCACCGCCCCCTAGAGTCGGGAACGACTAGCACATATGTGTGAGGGGAACCTTTACCTTTACCTTATGGGTTCAAAAGGAGGCCCTCCTCCATACCATCAAATAATTACTCAACTCTTCCTGCCCTATTAATTTTACTCAGCCAACTGAGTTCTTCTTTCTCTCAAGTCTCCTGGGCTTAGGAAACAAGCAGAACAAATGAGTTTCCAAAACCTACAGGGGAAAGAACTGCTGGGGAAGGGACCAGCTGTTGTTCCCAGCTGGTTCCTAAAGGTATAAACAGAGGTAGGAAAGGAAAAAGGGAGAGAGAGAAAAGGAGAGTGTTGACTTCATTATCCGGCTGGCATGAAGAGTTCTGGGATCATCCAGGGTGACTAGAAGCTCTTCGGATGACGTCTGCGTAGAAGGAACACCCAACTGAGGTCAAGAAGTCTTCTTCTAGGCAAATGAGCGTGGACCTACAGCTTGTTTCTTCCAGGATTATAATATTGGCAGAACCATAGAAGTTTGCTCCATCATAGCAGCCTGAAATGCGTTCTCCTTCCATTTCCAATATCTGAGCTAGAACAACCAGTGTCAGAATTTAGGGGAACTTTCAGAGTCTAAAACACCTGGAAGAGGGCAATTTGGGGAAAGCTGAAGAAGACGGCATGGAGGTGTTGTGGCCCACCACCAGCCAGCGGAGCTGGCGGCAGAGACAGTGAGGCGGTTGGGGAGGAACCTGGGCCAGTCCTGGAGTCTGGGGAAGGCTCTGATGAGGGCTCTGCGTCAGAGGAAGAGATGGAGCCAGGGGCCGTCCGACAGTTATCAGCGGAGTCAGAGATGAGTGGAGCAGAGGAACAGCTGGAGCCTGTTCCCAGGGTGTGCAGGAGCAGAGCTGCCAGGAGAAGGGAACAGCTAAAGCCTCAGGTGGACGCTGAATGGCCCCTCCCATAGGGAATAAAGAGGAGCCAAAGGGGAGGGGAGTTTGCAGGAGACAATCAGTTCCTTAATTAGGGTGAAGATTTGTTTGTGCCGCTCAGAGACTCCTTGTCAAGCACTTTCTGGTATAGCATTGCATTTGGACGATATCGGCCTGGCATCTCTCCAAGCCTGATCAGGTCTGTGGTTGTAAATCCACCCTTGAAAGACTGTTTGCCGGGACTTTTGCTGGGTGTGAATGAGAGGAATTCACATTAGCTGAATGAAAAGGGGTTTTGTCGGGACGAGGAGTCTGCTTCGGGATTTAGTGAAACCTAAGTCAGAACAGTAGAAATCAACCCTCAAGGAGGACCGAGAAAGCTGCCGGATTTCATGCAAAAATTCTGAACCAGGAAGTCCAACTGCCGACTCAACTTCTTCTCAAATGTCCTCATTGTCTTTTAATGGACATCTTCAGCAAAACACGTGTTTTGCATGCCAACGTTTGTCAAGGTTGACCTACTGCTTGTTTGGCAGCTAGTGGATGACCACAGCCCTGAGTACCACAGACCGGGTCCTTCTCAGTTGAGGCCAGCCTCTTAGGACCTTCTCTTCTCAACAATGACCCAAACACCTTCGCGGAAGTTGTAAATTACCTTTTTGGGAATGAAATCAATTGAACTTGGTGACACATAAATTCTCAAGTAAACATGGTCAAGATAAGATGGCCAAGCCTCCAAACCTCCTTATAGGCTCTTTCCGGAAGGAATGCATGGCTGTTTAATAATACTTAAATCAGTGTTTCTCAACCTTGGTGACTTTAAGTCCTGTGGACTTCAACTCCCAGAATTCCCCAGCCAGCTATGCTGGCTGGGGAATTCTGAGAGTTGAAGTCCACAGGACTTAAAGTCACCAAGGTTGAGAAACACTGACTTAAATACTGATAATGTATTAAACTTGGATGGATGCAGCAGGGGTCCACACCTCACCCCCAACTTGATGGCCAAACAGAAGCTGCCCTTTGTTTCTCCTGCTCACAGCCTCATTCTTTGAGGTTCTCCTGACCTGATCCACAAGATCAAAGAGAGAGTCCTTTCTGATTGGCTTTTCCATTGGAAACGCTTTTATTCCGAGCCAGCGTTGTCCTTCTGGAAGATTTAATCTGCATCGCTCACTCAGCTTCCTCTGAATGCAGTTAGCAGATATTTCCTCTGTGGGAGTACACACTTTGTAGAAGATTAGCAGGGAGGACGTTTAATGTTTCCCTTCCTGCCCAACCTGCCTTCTTTATTCCTCTACCAGACTCCACCCTGCGGGGATGCCTGGCATCCGACCAGATCCATCCACTCCAAGAGATCAAGGTGTCCCTTTCTGCCAGCTCTCTACTCTTTAAACAGACGCCGACAACACGCACACAATGGCAAAACTTTTGAAACCCTCAGCCGTAGAGAAAACAAAGAATAGGACAGAAAGAAAACCTAGAATAAACCGGACTCTGGTGGGGAGAGCCATTCTGTGCCCAAGAAGCAGAGAGTCAGAATACGTACAGAATATTGCCACATACACCGTTACACAATATAGTATAATTGCCATGTAGAGGCAAATGGTAGAAGCTGAAAGATTATTAGGAGATGAATAGTATTATTATTGTTATTAGTATTGTCTATAAAGTACATTGATGATGGTTATTATACAATTGTATCACAGCGGCCAGTTGTTTCGCCGGATTTGGCATTGGTTACTAGTCGGGCCCCACCCAGGGGCCTAGGACGTCGTAACGTATTTTCGTAATATGCGTGCAGATCCAAGCAGTGCGGCTTTTTGCATTTGACTGATGGTGATTTTGTCAATTTTTAGCTGTTTTAAATGTAATTCCAGTGCTTTTGGAATTGCACCCAGTGTGCCAATTACCACTGGAATTACCACTGCTGGTTTGTGCCATAGTCGTTGAATTTCGATTTTTAAGTCCTGGTATCTTACGATTTTTTCATGTTCCTTCTCGGCGACCCTGCTATCACCTGGTATTGCAATATCTATGATTGTGACCTTATTTTTCTCAACCAGTGTGAGGTCTGGTGTATTATGCGCCAGTATTTTGTCTGTTTGTATACGGAAATCCCACAAGATCTTGACCATCTGATTTTCGGTGACTTTTTCAGGCTGATGTTCCCACCAGTTTGTTGCTGTTTTAATATTATAATTTTTGCACAAATTCCAATGGATCATTTGTGCTACTGAATTGTGAATTGTGAATGGTTATTATTATTATTATTATTATTATTATTATTATTATTATTATTTTAAAAACTATTATTAATACTTTGCGGATCTAAAGTGACTCAGACAATGCCCTGTTCACCAGGCACCTATGTGTATTTGAAGAAAAAATGTATACATAAACTAAAATGTGACCTGGGGAAAAATGCATACAGAATAGCAGAGTTGGGAAGGACCTTGGAGGTCTTCTAGTCCAACCCTCTGCTCAAGCAGGAGAGCCTTCAGAAAAACGAGGTGGTCATTTATTTATGTTTGAAACGTCTCTGATCCACCAGCAAAGTGGTTGACGAGAGATTAATTAGGTTTAAATGTCCACTTCTGAAGCAGTGCAAGCAGCAATGAAACAAGGCGATGATTACAAATTCAGAGGGATTTCTCCCCGCCTTCTCCCCACCAGGAAGGCTACTGAGCAAAGCGAGGAAACGCAAGAAGCCCATCTATATTTAGATTTAGGAAAATGAGATCACCCGGGAGATATTTTTGGTACCCAATCTCAACGTCCTCCTGCGCTCCTTCAAAGACGCTGGATGGGATTGGCATTTGCACCCCCCGAGATGCGCGGAAATCAATCCCTCCATTCATGGCTCGAACATCTGCTGAGCTTGCAGATGAATCCAACTTTGTCCAGCCCTTTCACAGAGCCCTCTTTCGCCAAACAATTTTTTTTCTCTCTCTTTCCCTGTTGGAGAGATGTTGTGAAGCTTCCTTGGACTTAAAGCTGGGATCTGTTCCTTCGCTCTTACCTCAGTGTCTGCGAACGTCCGGTGCTCCCCAACCTCCTCTTGCCCCAACAGGCCCTTCAGGGTGTGGGAGGCGGAGAGAAATTCGGAGACTGGAGCAGGATGGAGTGGGCATCTGTGGGGGTGCTAGCAACGCCGTGAAAGAGGGGAGCCCCAAAAGCTGGAGGGGTATTTCAGGACCATTGAACCACAAGGAAGTCACAAGACGTGGAGATCATATTCTTATGCGTATTTTCTCAGGGATGTCCGGGTCCAAGTGACTTTAACCCTGAAAGTCAGCATGTCATTTGTGCCTCAAACCAATTCATTCTCCCGTTATTCTAAGATCAATAGACACTTCAATTTCCTTTGGCCCCTCCATTCTTTCTTGTATGATGCCTATTTTAGATCACAAAGCTTGCAACAAGGAAACGTTCCTCCTCCTTCTCCTCCTCCTCCTCCTCCTCCTCTTCTTCTTCTTCTTCTTCTTCTTCTCCTCCTCCTCCTCCTCCTCCTCCTCCTCCTCCTCCTCTTCCTCTTCCTCTTCCTCCTCCTCCTCCTTCTCTTCTTCCCTGCCTTGTGTTATTTGAGAAAACAATAAAAGCAGAAGACAAACATCTGGTGGGCAAAGAGTGGCCTTCTCTTCTTCACTGCCGATAAATCACTGACTCCAGAGATCCATCAGGGATCTTCCTCTGCCCCTTTTCTCAGATCCAAGATAAAGGATGGCAAATACAGATCCCAGGGCCTGTTTTTATCCTTTTGCTTATCCGTATTGCCAATTTCTTCTTCTCCTCCTTCTCCTTCTCCTTCTTCTTCCTCCTCCTCCTCCTCCTCCTCTTCTTCTTCTTCTTCTCCTTCTCCTTCTCCTTCTTGACATCTGCTTGAATTCTCACTCCAAGTTAGGATCTGCCCTCTCTTCCTCTCAGCCCCAGGTTGTTTTATTTCTATTGTGGTTTTTGTGAAACGGGAGCACAGCCTCTTCTTGAGCTGATGCCAAAGGCGGGCACAGTGGTTTTCTTGACAGGGCCAACTCATTGAATGCAAGGTGCACGAGCATCAAAGAATTACAAAGAAGTCATTGTTCTCACTGTCAGGAAATTTCTCCTTAGTTCTAAGTTGCTTCTTTCCTTGATTGGTTTCCATCCATTGCTTCTTGTCCTGCCCTTCGGGTGCCTTGGAGGATAGCTTGACTCCCTCTTCTTTGGGGCAGCCCCTGAGATATGGGAAGAGTGCTATCATGTCTCCCTTAGTCCTTCTTTTCATCAAAGCACCCGTTTCCCTACAGCCGGAGCAGACGGAAGAATCTCCTTTGGTCAGCCGAGTCGCCTTCCTCGCGGGTCAAGTCAATTAGCCATATAACTTACGACAGGTTTTATTTTTTAAAAGGGGCTCTAATTAAAGTTTTGATACAAGGCCTCTGCCGAACCAAACAATCTGTCTTTGAGGGATGCGTATTATCTAGAAATTGATTTTAACTTAAGCACTAATTTATAGGCTGTCCCCTTCAATAAACGTGATTCCTTGGGAGATATTAAAATCTCTTTGCCCCAGATACTTTAGCCACCCCATCCCCCCAGGGGGGGGGGATGCTTAAAACAAAGCAGATGAGGGCCTTTATTTAAAGATTCCAACAGGCAGGTCAATCCGGGGGTTTTCTTTCATTGGGGGACAGGAATATGGTACCTATGAAAAAAACGTGGGTTTGTGCATGAAATCCTCTACAGATCTCCTTGGGCCTGGAATTGGATGTGCAAAGTTAACCACATGGATCTATAAAAGCCGTGGGCTTTCTTCTTCTTATGGTGCTGAACAGTTAAGGTTTGCTTTCTTGCAAATATTCAAATTGTGTAGGAAACAAGGGTTCAGTGTTCACCTGCATTTGCCACCTTAAATGATCATGAATTATTCAACTGAATTTGGGGGTGTAAGACTTGAGTATTGGTTCTTGCGTGAACAAAGCCACTATTCGTTTAAAACATTTGGGTACCTCTTTGGGTCCCCCAAAATTTCACAAAACAATGTTAGCCACGAATATAAAACAAAATACGAAATAGTGAAACGAACAATACAAGAATTGCGTGGAGAAGAAGAAAAAAAAAAACTGGCAAAAGATATTTTAAAAATTCACAGCACCGCAAACAAATAATTACGAATATTTGCAGAAATTGAGGTTGAATATTCTTCACAGTTCACTTGTCCTTTAGGGGGAAAAAATAGGTCAGTTCAATAGGATTTCACTGGATCGCGGCTGGAAAGAGGAGAGGAGAGGAGAGAGAGAGGGAGGGAGGGAGGGAGAGGGAGGGAGGGAGGGAGAGAGAGAGAGAGAGAGAGGGAGAGAGAGAACGATGCTACAGAAAACCTGAAGGGCAAACTGTAGGAGAAACGGGTTTCTAGGAATGAAATAGGACGCTGTCATTTCTAAAGAGATGTCAGAGAGGTCTCTCTCTCTCTCTCTCTCTCTCTCTCTCTCTCTCTCTCTCTCTCTCTCTCTCTCTCTCTCTCTCTCTCTCTCTCAGTGCTAATAATGTATTGGCAAAGGGGAAAGGACTCTGGTCCGCTTCCCAGGGATAACACAACCCATAACTTGATTTAGAAGTCCAGAGGCTTTGCAAAAGACATAACCAGCACTGAGATAAAGTGGGGGAAGGAGGTGGATAATTAAAATGGGGTGGAGGGAGGAGAGGGAGGGAGGGAGAGGAAATGAAGGGAGGGAGAGTGGAAGAAAGGAAGGAGAGGGAGAGAGGGAGGAAAGAAGGAAGGAGAGGGAGAGAGAGGAAGGAAGGAAGGAAGGAAGATATATGTTTTCCATACATGATTGCTACAAATACAAGACGTTTCATGACCTCCGTATCATTTCCCCATGTGCTGTTGTTCCCCAACCAGACTCCTCCCGCCTTCTCCTGTGCTCAGACATGAAATTTTGCCTGCCCTACACAATGTCGACAGCGTTATGCAAGGGGATCGATGAAGCTGCCTGTTGTTGTTGGCCAGTCGGCCTTAATGGAGGGCTTGGTTGGGTTGCCTTGCAAGTTATTTTACACATGGCATTAATAATTAACTCCCCTCTGGACATCGTCCAGGGCAGAGTAAAGTGCATTTAAGTGCCATTGATTTCTCTGGGATCCACTCTCCACTTCCCCTGCCCTTTTCCGGAAGTGAGGAGGTGGGTGGGTGGGGAAGAAATGGACAGGCTCCCCTTTTCTCTTTTCCTGGCTCCGAATTCTTGGACCTGGTGAGCAATTCCTGTCAATTTTCCCCGGGTGGTGATTCATGTGGCCGTGTGCTGTTTCTTTGCCTGTCCTGAATTTAGCAATCACCAAATAAACACCACGCAAAGTAAAAACAGACGGCGCAGCTTCTCCACCCACCAGGTCACCAAATATCAGACGGAGCAGCTCCACCCGCCCAGCCCTGAGCTGCTTCCCCCCCCGCTTTGGTTTGATTTAAATCTGATGAAGGGTCAGATTCTGGCGAACCAGACGGGCGTGTCAAAAGATAATTTCTCAGAGAAAGAATGGGGAAACGGAAGTGATTGTACTTCATGTCCTGGATCCCCCGGCTAAGACTGGAAGAGCATCTCTTTTATTTCTTCCGTGGATGTTTATGTCGAAGGATTCGAACTAGGGACCACAGTACAAGCTCCTCGCTCCCCCAATTTAAATTCTTCGTTAAAGAATTTAAAACCCTTAAACTCGGAGGGTTTTTGTCCCCGTAACGGCCTTGTGAGGTGGGCTAAGAGAGCAGAGAAAAAACTGGACCAAGAGGCCGGGTCCGGAATGAAAAAAGGCGTCTCACCAATTTTGCATTTAGTCCTCGAGTTACAACCAGTACGGAGCCTGCCCAACATGGTCATCACTTGTGACCGCCATAAATCAGATCACCCATGTGACCAACCTGACTTCATGGCCTTTTTCGTGGCGGTCGTTAAGCAAATCCATGGTTCGCTAGGGACCAGTTTTGCTGAAAACTACAATGCTGGGTTTTGTTTTGGCAGAACGGTCATAAAGAGAGTTGTGTGCCTGGAGGAGGCTGCAAAAGACCCATCCTTCAACCTGGTTCCTGAGTGCTGGAAGTCTGATCATGTGACCCCAAGGGGGTGTGTGGAAGTCATCGTAACTTTGAATCCTGGTTGTAAGTACCCTCCCACCCCCCTCGGACGGTTCTTCCTAACTTTGAACAGCAATTGGCCCTAAGCCGAGGGCTACCTGTACTGTAAAATACAAAAAAATGCAGATTAACAGAGTTGGAAGGGACCTCGTAGGTCATCTAGTCCAACCCCCCACCCACCCAGCAGACTCTACACCATTTGTGAAAGATGGCAGTCCAGTCTCTTCTTAAAAGCCTCCAGGGATGAAGCTCCCACAACTTCCAAAAGCCACTTCGGTTCCATGGGTTGATTGCTCTCACTTGTCAGAAAGTTTCTCATTTCTAGAAGGTTCCACACCCATTTGCACCACTCAGGTGACCCCGAGGACACAGAGAAACCCCCCCCACCCCCCGCAGCCTCAACCACCCTCTAAAAAGAATGCAAATGATCAACTGTCTGCAAGGATTATGAATAGAATCGGTCAGAACAGAACAGAAGAGAGAATAATACAATGTAGAATAGAATAGAATAGAATAGAATAGAATAGAACAGAACAACAGAGTTGGAAGAGAGGTTTTCTTGTCCAACCCCCTGCTTAGGCTAAATCAGTGTTTCTCAACCTTGGCAACTTGAAGCATTCGCTGGCTGGGGAATTCTGGGAGTTGAAGTCCGGACATCTTCAAGTTGCCAAGGTTGAGAAACACTGGGCTAAATCCTTCCATTCCCCACCATCCAGTCAGAGCTGAAGAAGCTTCTCAAATGAGAAACGAAATGTCTTCAAAAAAAAAAAACCCCAAACCACCAGAAATTCCAGTTACTGCTTGAAAACTCAAACTAGATTATGGTTTGTTTGTTTTTGATTTTATTTTATTTGCTCCGGTGCTTCTCAAAGCGAGGCGTGTGGCCATTTGGGGGGGGGGGGGGGAGGGAAATTACACTTTTTTAAAGAAAAAAATTGTTCTATGATTACACATAGAGGAAACAGGCTGACAATGGCCAGGAGACTTTTTTTATTTAAAAAAAATAAATCTCTCTGGAACGGTTTTGGAAAGCTAGAAATCGTTCTAGGCCTCCCTCGTTATGAGCCCATCACTCCTGGAAAGAGGGGAGGGGAAGGTCAAAATGACAAGATCCCCCCCCCCTCCCCGCTGCTTCCGGGAATTCTTGCATTTTTTCACTGTGAGGACATGGTATGTGCGTGCACGTGTGCTGCCTGTGTGTGTGTGTGTGTGTATGTGTGTGTTTGTGTGTGTGTGTGTGTGTCTCAAAGCCTTCTGCTGGATGTTTCCGGTCTGACATGATCCTGGGAGAATGCCTTAAAGCATGAGCTACAATAATTCACCCTGCACCTTTGCGGCTGTGTCACAGCCACAACGGCCACACAAAGGGAAGCCGGAGCTAAGGTTTCCCTGCTGCTGAGAATGACACAGGCATTCTTCAACTTACGACCGTTCACTTACTGTCTCGTCATTGTTATATCTTATTCTGCAACCGCTTTCCTTGGCCTGGCGCAGTTATCAGGGGTTATAATAAAACAATTCGTGGGTGTTAATTGCAAGGATCTAGACCAGTGTTTCTCAACCTTGGCGACTTTAAGTCCTGTGGACTTCAACTCCCAGAATCCCCCAGCCAGCTGTGTTGGCTGGGGGATTCTGGGAGTTGAAGTCCACAGGACTTAAAGTCGCCAAGGTTGAGAAACACTGATCTAGACGGATGCAGATAGTCCTCGGTTTACAAACATTCCCTCGGGTGACTTTTAATTGCCAATCTTATGCTACAACCCCTCTCCTCCACCTGATACAGTTAAAGATGTTGTAATGAAATAATGGGATGCGGTGGCTCAGTGGCTAAGACGCTGAGCTTGTTAATCAGCAGTTTGGCCGAGATATCGCAGTGGTTAAATGCAGCACTGCTGGCTACTTCAGCTGACTGCAGTTCTGCAGTTCGGCTGTTCAAATCTCACCGGCTCAGGGTTGACTCAGCCTTCCATCCTTCCGAGGTGGGTGAAATGAGGACCCGGATTGTTGTTGGGGGCCATATGCTGACTCTGTAAACCGCTTAGAGAGGGCTGAAAGCCCTATGAAGCGGTATATAAGTCTAACTGCTATTGCTATTGCTATTGGCAGTTTGAATCCCTAGCACCGTGCAACGGAGTGAGCTCCCGTGACTTGTCCCAGCTTCTGCAAGCCTAGCAGTTCGGACAGTGCTGGTTCTTTGGCTTTGAAATGGAGATGAGCACCGCCCCCCGGAGTCGGGAACAACTAGCACATAGGTGCGAGGGGAACCGTTACCTTTACCTTAATAAAATAATTTGTGGGCATTAATTGCAAAGATTTGGAAGGGTACAATATCTCCGTTTCAATGCCAAAGAGCCAGCACTGTCCGAAGACATCTCGGTGGTCATGTGGCCGGCATGACTCAACACTGTTCCCTTCCCACCAAAGGGGGTCCCTATTTTTCTACTTGCATTTCTCATGTGCTTTCGAACTGCTCGGTTGGCAGAAGGTGGGACAAGGAACGGGAGCTCACTCCGTTATGCGGCGCCAGGGATTCGAACTGCCGAACTTTTTGAGCGAAAAGCTTAGCATCTTAGCCACTCAGCCACCGCGCCCCTAAATACCCTTATTTGAGCATAAATCATGCGCCTCGGGCTGCCTTATATCTGCAGCAACACATAGGATCCTTTGTGGCGCTGATAGCGTTGGAGTCCCCGAAATGCAGGCTAAAAGAGGGGAAACACAATCAGCAACGGTTGTGAATAAGAGGAAGCCACAAGGTTCATCTAAGCGGGAGGTTCTTGCAAAATGATTCTTTCGGGTTGTTGCGCATGTTCTAAAAACAGAGGAGACCCAACTCTTGCCTTGCTAATAATAATAATTAAAAAAAAAAAAACAGTGGCCTTAACAGGTGTCACAATTACTCTGGGTTGAGCGGATACAAACAAGCCCATAAGAAATAGCAATGCCCGTTCTTTTCTTCCCATAAAAGAAGAGAGCAACAGGAAGGATCTTCATTCAGGCACCAAACCAGAAGCCTCTGAAATGAAAAACATTCGGGAGAATAATTGTAAAAAGCAAAACAACTTTTAAAATAATAATAATAATAACAGATCTAATGGTTTCAAAGACTTTTATTCCCCCCTCAAGCGTCTAATCCACCACCAGAGTTATGTGGCAATCCCGTTGCTCTGCTTATTCCTCTCCCTTTGAGGATTAGACTGACTGCGGGCCACACAGTTTAAGGATGGTCATTCCAGCATAGTTAGACCATGTATAATTGGCAGACTGGATTTGGTCGTAGATTTCAGTTGTTATTTATTATTTTATACTGTTGTTGTTAGTTGCAAAGTCGTGCCCGACCCATCGTGACCCCATGGACAACGTTCCTCCAGGCCTTCCTGTCCTCTCCCATCCCCTGGAGTCCATTGACTGCTTCGGTGACTCCATCCAGCCCCCTCCTTCTCTGCCGTCCCCTTCTTCTTCTTTTGCCCTCCATCGTTCCCAGCATGAGGCTCTTCTCCAGGGAGTCCTTCTTCCTTCCAAAGTCTTTGAGTCTCCTTTTCAGGATCTGGCCTTCTAAAGAGCAGCCAGGGTTGATCTCCTCTAGGACTGACCGGTTGGATGGCCTTGCAGTCCAAGGGACTCAATGCAGGAGTCTTCTTCTCCAGCACCAGAGTTCAAAGGCCTCCGTTCTTTGGCGCTCAGCCTTCCTTATGGTCCAACCTTCACAGCCGTCCATTGCGACTGGGAAAACCATCGCCTTGACTACACACTTTTGTTGGCAGGGTGATATCTCTGCCTTTTAGTCTGCTGTCTAGATTTGCCATAGCTTTCCTCCCCAGGAGCAAGCGTCTTTTAATTTCTTGGCTGCCGTCCTCATCTGCGGTGATCTTGGAGCCCAGGAAAGTAAAATCTGTCACTACCTCCATTTCTTCCCCTTCTACTTGCCAGGAATTGAGAGGGCCGGATGCCATGATCCTAGTTTTCTTACTTTTCATTTTATGCTGGAATTTTTAATTGTATATTTACGGGGTGTTCTTTATTTGTTCTGATCTCTGGTCCAGGACTGTAATAAACAGAATCGAATTATTTCCCCTCACCTTCCAAAAGGGGAAAGGAAGGGGGTCCCAGTTAAGCCCCCCCCAAAGCAGGAAATTCTCGATCCAGGTGTGCCCTTGAGAAGGTCCATCCTTGCACAGTTCCAAAACTGACCTCAAGATATTTGTGGGACGTAGAACAGAGGTTCTTCGAAAGACTTCGCTTGGCAGATTGTGTCTCTGATACCGTATTGATCTGCTTTCTGGACTGAAGGATAAAAACCAGCACTTTCAATTCAACCTTCAGCGTCAACGAGGTGCCGACGAAGCCACGGAAACGACAATATGCAACAGATTTACTGGCTGTGTAGAAAAACCAGTAACAACCCAAGGCCCCGTTGTGGTTTTGTTCCACCTGCAGTCTCCGTTGTTAAGTGAATCGGCTCAGGTGTCCCCGGCAATTAAATCCTAGGTAACCAAGCTCCCCCACTGGCTTTGAAGGGATTGCTGTGCATTGTTTCCAAAAGGGCTTTCTTCCAGCTAAGATAACATTCCATTAGAATTATGCGAGCAGCATACCAAAGATGCTCTCACACTGTATTGCTGTTTGCTTCCCATGTGACCCGGAGCTTGGCCAAATTTGCATTTTTAGATCATGTGCTCAACTTTGGGTGAGCATAAGTTGGGTGGGTGCGCACAGCAGAATGACGCCCGTCCTGGATGGACTGTTTCCGTTTTCATTTATTGTTAAAAATGTATTGTATTACTTTTTTTATAAATGACTCAGGGTGGTGAATATATCTAATCCTCCCTCCTCCTTCTATCTTCCTCACAATGACCCTCCGAGAGAGAGGGATAAGGCCCAAAGTCCCCCCAGCAAGCCTTTGTGTTTAAAGCAGGACTATAATTCACTTTCTCCTAGCGATTGGCCCAAAGTCACCCTGTTGGCTTTCATGGCTAAGGCGGGAATAGAACTCACCTTCTCCTCTCCACCCTCTCTCTCCTTCCCTCCCTCCCTCCCTCTCTCTTCTTCCTCTGCCAGACGATTATGATGATGATGATATGATGATGATGATGATATCTATTCACTTCTGTCTGACTCGTTGGTGATTCTAGCAATCCTATATACAGGGCTAAGCAGAGTTATCCAAGGCTAAAGGTTCAACCTGAGCAAAGCCAATGTTTCTAACATTGTTTTTGATGTGAGAATTTGCTAGTTGCATTGCGGTTCGAATCCCTAGCACTGCATAATGGAGTGAGCTCCCGTGACTTGTCCCAGCTTCTGCCAACCTAGCAGTTCGAAAGCACGTAAAAAATGCCAGTAGAAAAATAGGAACCACCTTTGGTGGGAGGGCAACAGCGCTCCATGCGCCTTTGGTATTTAGTTATGCCGGCCACATGACCACGGAGACGTTTTCGGACATCGCTGGCTCTTCGGCTTTGAAACAGAGATGGGCACCACCCCCCTAGAGTTGGGAACAACTAGCACAGATGCGCAAAGGAAATTTTACCTTTTACCTTTATTGTGCATAGAAAACCCTCAACAATGCGCCTTATGTGAAAGATGCAACAGGAAGTCGGAATGGTAGAAGTTTTGGCAGGTTTTAAAACGAAGCTCAGCAATCCTGGTTGATTCAAAAGGTTAACCCAGGGTTGATCTGGGTTAATTCCTGAACTGGAATGGGAAACATTTGAAAAGAGTGGGGAAACTTGCAACGAGAGCCCAGAAGCAGGGGATGCGCAAAATTCTTTTCTATATCATCAAGAAAACCACATCGGAGTTACTCGTGAAATCTCCAAAAGCTCCATGTGACTCAAGGGAGAGTTTACCTTTAACGGGGAGAGATTAAAATAAGTGGAAATCGTTTGATTGGAGTCCTTGCCCCCCCCCCTCCCCCCCGCCTTTAGTCTATGGCTCTTCACTCACGGAGTGCTTAAAGAGTGTTTTTAACGGGGGAAAAAAATCTTAGCAGCAAAGGTGACAATCAGGTAACGATTCCTCTGCGCTAGTCCAGGGATGGCGAACCTTTTTTGGCTCGCGTACCAAAAGCGGAGGGAGCGCAGGGGGTCGTACGTGGGCGTACCACACCCATAATGCAATGCATACAACCCCTGCGTGCATGCGCACATGATCAGTGCTCCATTTTTGGCTTTTCTCGCCCTCCCCAGGCTCCAGAGCAGTGTTTCTCAACCTTGGCGACTTGAAGTCCATAGGACTTCAAGTCGCCAAGGTTGAGAAACACTGCTCCAGAGGCTTTATAGGAGCCTGGGGAGGGCGAAAACAGCCTGCCCCCCCACGCCGGAGGCCCTCCAGAGGCTTCAGGAGTTTCCCTGAAACCTCTGGAGTGCAGAAAACTGGCCCTATGGGCAAACCGGAAGTTTGGGAACAGACTTCCGGTTTGCTTGTAGGGTCAGTTTAAGCCAGTGTTTCTCAACCTTGACAACTTGAAGTCCACAGGACTTCAACTCCCAGAATTGCTGGCTGGGGGATTCTGGGAGTTGAAGTCCACAGGACTTCAAGTTGCCAAGGTTGAGAAACACTGGTTTTAGCCCTCTGGTGCCTTCAGGAACCTTCAGGAGGCTTCCCTGAAGGCTCCGGAGAATGAAAAACGGCCCTACGGACAAACGGTAGGGTCGTTTTTTCAGCTCCAGAGGCCTCCGTTCCTGAAACCTCTGGAGGGCCTGTGGGGGGAGGCTGTTTTCGCCCTCCCCAGACTCCAGAGCCTTTATAGGAGTCTGGGGAGGGCGAAAAATGGCCTCCAAAGAAGGCTGAAGTCAGCTGGCCAATGAGCGCACACACGCTGGCCAGCTGGCAGGGCAACGCCCCACGTGCCAGCGGTTCGCCATCCCGGTGCTAGTCGTTCTAGGGGGCGGTGCTCATCTCCGTTTCGAAGCTGAAGAGCCAGCGCTATATTTCTACTTGCACTTTTACATGCTTTTGAAGGTTGGCAGAAGCTGGGGCAAGTAATGGGAGCTCACTCCGTTACGCGGCAGTTAAGGATTCGAACCGGCAAACTGCCAACCTTTCTGATCGACAAGCTTAGCATCTTAGCCACTGAGCCACCGGATCGAAGTCCTGGCAGTCAGCCTGCAATACTGTGTTCTAACCCAGTGTTTCTCAACCTTGGCAACTTGAAGATGTCCGGACTTCAACTCCCAGAATTCCCCAGCCAGCGAATGCTGGCTGGGGAATTCTGGGAGTTGAAGTCCGGACATCTTCAAGTTGCCAAGGTTGAGAAACACTGTTCTAACCACTGGGGAGGGAGGGAGGGAGGGAGAGAGGGAAGAAGGAAGGAAGGAAGGGAGGGAGGGAGGGAGGGAGGGAGGGAGGGAGGGAGGGAAGAAGGAAGGAAGGAAGGAAGGGAGGGAGGGAGGGAGGGAGGGAGGGAGGAATAGCACTTAGACATATACCAGTGACACGGTGCTTTCCAGCCCTCTCTAAGTGGTTTACAGAGTCAGCATTTTCGCTCCCCCCCCCAACAATCTGGCTTCCCATTTTACCGACCTGGGAAATTGGGGTGAGCCAGGAGCCTAGACCTGTGGGTCTGTATGCCCGCGACTCTCCCAGTGAGCCCTTTGCCAGTCCTTTTGGCCTTGAGAGCTGACCCCCAAGGTTTGCAACCCTTTGAAAGCCCCAGGTCCAGGTAGGCCATCATGGCCCATGTGCCACAGCCGTCCTCGGGCAGTTTCCTCTTTCTTCTAAGAGGCTGACAGGCAGGCATCCACCAGGGAAGGAGCTAGGACAGCAATCACAACCGGATCCTCAGGTTTTTGCCGACCTCCTTGGCCAAGGATGATGGGAGCTGGAGTCCCGGGGAGCTGTCCAACCGGCCAGAATGGGCTCCTCGTTGGAGTCGAAGGCACTTTGCAGCCCACAGGGGACCCGCTTCTCCTCTCCACGCCCCCTCTCCCCAGCTGCGTCTAGGAAAAAGTCCGGCTTTCCAACGGAAGCGGCGGCGGCGGCGGCCGGATCCAGAGGGAGGCGAGGGGCCAGGCTGGCGCAGCCGGTCCGGGGAGTTTAGCCAGGTTCGCCCGGGGTTGGGCGTGAGTAAGCGAGGGAGTCGGGCGCTCGCCGGCCGCTTCTCCGCCCAGGCCGATCGCGTCAAGCAGCAGCAGCAGCAGCAGGAGGAGGCGCGGGGGTCCCGGCTAGCTCGCACTCACCCGGCTGCGCGGACTTTGCGCCAAGATCCTCCGGTCAGGATCGCGGCGCAGCCCAGGAGTTGCGGGGGGGGGAGGAGGAGGAAAAGATGGGTGGTGTGTCTGGCTCTCTTCTGGCTGCGCGGAGATCCCCTAAGAGCCCTCGGTTAGGATCGCGGGTGGGCGCAGGCCGGGAGTTGCGCGGAGGAGGAGGAGGAGGGCGCGGAAGACGAGGGCGCGGGACCAGGTGCCCCAGCCGGCCTCCCCCGGCCACCGGCCGCTGCTCCCGGGGCGCTCGCGGGGGCGCCGCTTCTCCTTTAAGGCGGGTGGGGGGGGGGCGCGGGCAGGGCCGGGTGGGGGGGCGTCGCGGGGCCCCTCCCCGCCCTGTGACGTGGCCCTATCAGCTGCGCCGCCGCTCGCCCACTCCGCCCCCCCAGCCAGGAAACGGGGGCCGGCGGGGAGCGCAGCGCGCCCAGCCAGACAGCGGCTCATTAGCCAACGGCGCCGCCGCCGCGATGAACTTGTCGGGAACCTGAGGCCGGAGCGCAGCGCAGCCCAGCCAGGGACGGCCGAGCAGGAGCCGCCGCCGGCCGGGAAGGAAGGAAGGAAGGAAGGCAGGCAGCCGCGCAGGCGGGCCCCGCGCCCGGCGCTCCCGAGTGGATGTAAAGCGCTGGGCCGGCGCCGCTCCAAGATGCTTCTAGTTTCCCCGCGGGTAGAAGCACCACGCATGGAGCCCCACATCACGGTGAGCCCCGGCGGGGAGCGGGGGGAAGAGGGGGGCGCCCAGCGGCTCCGCTTGGCCTTCCGGCGCCCCGGACTTTCATTGTATCTTCTTGGCAAGGCAGCCGCCGCCGCTCGGGGGAGGAAGAGACCCGCGGAGGGAGGGAGGGGGAGGCTCGGCCAGCGGTCTCCACGGCTTTCCTCCTCCTTTCCCTCCTTTGCCCCTTTCCTTTCCTTCCTTCCTTCCTTTCTTCCCTCCCTCCTCCTCTCCCTCCTTTTCTTTCCTCCCTCCCTCGCCCCTTTCCTTCCTTTCTTCCTTCTCTCCCTCGTTTCCCTTCCCTCCTTCCTTCCTTCTTCCCTCCCACCTTTTCCTCCCTTCCTTTCCCTTCTCTCCTCCTTTTCCTCCCCTCCTCCCTCCCTTCCTTTCCTTCTTGCCCGGGCAGCGTAGCTTTACCCGGGTGGGGGGGTGTGCTTGTGGGGGGGGGGGCTTTGAGTCTCTGGCGGGGCTCCTTCTCCACTCGGGGCCGCGGCGGGGCCGGGCGATGGAGGGAAGGCAGCGGGCGGCTTCTCGGAAGGCAGGCTCGTTCCGGCGCGGCGGGCGGGCGGGGGAAGGGCAGGGCCGGCTGGGCGAAGGCAGACAAAGTGCCGCTGTCTTGGCGGCGGGGCCGGCTGGGGAGCAGCAGAAGCAGCTGCCGGCGGCGGCGGTGGAGGCGACCAAGCGGGGGAGACGCGCTCCTGACTCGCTCCTTGTTTCATTCCTCCCCCCCCCTTACACACAAACACGCCCCACGCAGGAACCGCGGGTCCTCCTCCCCCTCCGCCCCCCCTTCCCACGCTGGGTCCCCGCGGCAGAGTCGGTGGGCTCGACCTCCCGCCCCCTCCCCTCCTCCCCCCCCAGCTCTGGAGCCCTCCCTCCCCCCTCCTTCGCATCCTGGCTTGTCACGAAGCTGCGTGGAGGGAGGGGGGCGTTGTGTGTGGGGGGGGGCGGGGGGCTTTGAGAGCCGCGAAGGCGCCTGGCCTTGTGCGCGAGGATTTGAAAAACGCGGAGGCGCGTGACGGCTTCGGCTTCCCTTCGGACCCCGCCGGGGCTCCGGCTGCATTGTCAGCCCCCGTTCCCGGAGAAGAAGGGAGCCCCGCTTGCCCTTCGCTCCGGAGGAAACCGCTGACGGCGCAGGTTGGGGTTTCATTGGGGGGGGGGCGGCTTTAATAGAAAAAAGGGGGGAGGCGGTAGGGAGAAGAGTTTTTTTATAAGGAGGCTTGTTTTCCCTAATCCACGAAATAACAAATAATCCTAATAAGGACGGTGATAATAGAATACATCTGAAGAAGGTCTTTGGTCGATATCTAGGACGCTGCAGCAACGCTGAGCCCCAGTCGGTGGGATTTATGATGCCTTTTGAATGTTCAGTTGGCTGAGTTTCACGTTTAATGAATAAAGTGTATAATAATTATATAGATCCTTAAAGCTGCCTTCTGGGGATGAGGATGCTAACCCCCCCCCCCCACTACTTCTACTTGGTAGTTCTCTGTCTTTCACTATCCCTCCCCCTTCCCCCCCCCCCCCGTGTTCTTGGTTCTCTCCTAAAGGCTCCGTGGGGGCCGCTCCCCCCGCCGTCCTTTCCTAAAGGGGGGAGAGATCGGAATCAGAAGCGCCCCAGAGGGCGGCCCTCCTGTCAAACGGCTCTGTGTGTGTTTGTGTGTGTGTGTGTGTGTGTGTGTGTGTTGTCGCCCTATTTCTTCTGCTCGTCCCCCCTCCAACCAGGGAAGAAACAAACCAACTTCCTTAACCCTTGGAAAAGCTTCTGCGAAGTTCCTAAGTGCCGGCTTTTTTGCTTTGCCTTGTGAATTTTTCCTCCTCCTCCTCCTCCGTCTCTTTCCACCCGTGCTGACTCATTTCTTTAACCCCAAAAAAAAGTATTTTGATTTCTCACCCAGTGATTAAGAGGTAAGGTTGAAGGAGCCACTTTGCAGAATAAACAAGGGCTGCGCTGTTGACTGGAGACTTCAGCTGTCTCTCTCTTCTCTCTCTTTTTTCTCCCTCCTTTTCTCTCTCCCCTCTCCTCTCTTTCACTCTTTCACTCTCTCTTTCTCTCTCTCTTTCTCTCTTTCCTCTCCTTTTCTCCCTCTTTCTCCTTCTCTCTTCTATCTCTTTTTTCTCTTTTCTCTCTTTTCTCTCTCTCCTCTCTTTTTTTCCTTCCTTCCTTCCCTCTCTCTCTCACTCTTCTCTCTCCTTCTCTCTTTCTCCTCTCTCTCTCTCTCTCTCTGGAGGCAGCATGCTGGTGGCTGCCACTTTGCTGCTTCACCTCGCTTCTCCTGCATTTGCCACCCTGTCTGCACAAAACCCCTCCCCAATTGAGGCTTTTGGGGAGGGGAGGACGATGCCCTCTTCTTTGAGTGCCTTTCCACACAAACACACGACTGGGGTCACACAGCCCTGGGTTTTGTTATTTCTGTGCTAAAGGGTGTGTGTGTGTGTGTTCAGGGGTGGCTGTGTAACCAGGGTGATCAGGAGGAGAGTAATCCTGGAAAGGGACACACACACACACACACACACACACACACACACACACACACACACACGGAGGGGGGGGAGAAAGAGGATGACAGTCCCCTCCCTCCCTTTCCCTCTTTTTCTTTTCAGAGTGTTCCTCTTGCCTGGAATAATACATTTTAAAAGCCCCCCCCCCCTCTTCTCCCTCTCCTTTCCGCAGGCTGGAGTTAGGAGGAAGCAGGAGGGGAGGGGGGGAGGAGGAGGAGGGAGGGGAGGGGGGAAGGAATGGCACTGTGTGTGGAGATTAATGGCTTGTGGGGTGGGGGCTGTCTCCCTTTGCCAGCCTCCTCCACTGTGGGTTTTGCAGAGGGGGGGTTCGGGGGGGGGGGCTTGGCCTATCCCATCCTCTCTTTTTTTTAACTATGGCAAAAAAAGGGGGGGGGCTTCCTTTGAGAGTCAATAAAGGCAGATTAGTTCTCAACTTGCAACCATCCCTTTAGCTCAAAGTGACGGCGGAGGCACAGGGAAAAAAAACGGGCTCTCGGGGCCTGATCCAAACTCCCGGCTGCCTTGGCAACTGGCTCACATTTATGACGGTTGCACATGCCGTGGATTCCCCTCTGGAGACCTTCCGGAAAGCCGAGTCAGCTTCCCAACCGTGTTACTAACTTAACCGCTGCAATGATTCACTTGGTAGCCCTGGCGAGAATGGCTGTAAAAGGGAGGCCAAAACGTTGCCTCGTTTAGCAACGGGAGGGTTGGAGGGGGGGTGGGTTACTCCCGGTTTGGCCGAAGCGGTAGTAGCGGTGGTGGGAGGCTCCGCCCACCCGCCCAGACACTTGTGTACATGCGCAGAACGTCACGCACCCAAACCGGTAGTAAAAAAAATTGGCAACCCACCACTGGAAGGTTGGACTCAGTGGTCATAAGGTGAGGACTTACCTTTAAATGACCTTCTCCCCCGCTTACTCACCAGAGTTACAGCCTCATACACAGGGGCCCACCCCAGTGGTGGGTTGCCAATTTTTTGACTACCGGTTCGGGTGCGCACGCCTCCCGCCGCCGCTACAACCGGTTCGGCCGATCCAGGCTGAACCCACCTCTGGCCCACCCCAATATATTAAGGGGGTGGGCTTTTCTTTCAATGGGGACTGCGAGGTTAGAGGTTAGTAAAGGGGCTTGTAGAATTGTTCCGCTGACTTGTATATACAGGAAGTCCTCTACGTACGACACAACGGACCCCAAGATTTCCATTGTTAAGCGAGACAAGTGTGTTTTGTCCTATTTTACGACCTTTCTTGCCACGCTTGTTAAGTGAATCGTCATTGTTGTTAAGTGAGCCTGGCTCCCCCCGTGGGCTTCTCTGGTCGAAAGGTTGCAAAAGGGGCTCAGGGGATCGTGGGACACTGCAACGGTCGTAAGTATGAACCTGTTGCCAAGCGTCTGGTTTTTGATCCCACGCCACAAAGGTGGTAAGTGTGAAACGCAGCCGTAAGTCCCTTTTTACAGCTCTGTTAAGTGGTGGCTAAATGGACGGTTGTGTTTACCTGCCTAATAACCGGTCCGGAAACATGGCGATGTGGGTCTGGAGCTGGCCGTCCCTCTGCCAGGTCCTTCTGGGTGTAAACAGAAAGGGCCAAGCCAACATAGAAGTGGCTCTTTCACCTGGCACAACTAATGAGGAAGGGATTGTCCAAGGGGCAGCTAGAATCGTGGGATGCCAAAAGCTAACCCAGCGCGTCATAGGGAAAGACAGTGGATGAACCACTTCAACATCCTGGGCTAAACAAGCAGGGATCTATTCCCAAAAAAGTAGAAGCTTTGTAAGAGGTGAAGGGCCTATTTTTTGCTATAGATGGGAGCAAGGTATCTCATCCTTGGCCACTTGAAGATGGGTGGACTTCAACTCCCAGAATTCCCCAGCCAACATGTGTTCTGGGAGTGGAAGTCCATATCTTTTAAACTATCAAGGCTGAAACACGTTAGGGAGCTCAAGTGAGACTCTAGTCCAGTCTTGTTCCTCTTTCTTGGCCCCAAAATGTGGGTTTTCTGTCAAGGGGATCATTAAGAATGAGAGTCGGTGGTGCCTCTTCTAATATTGGCTGTTTTTTAGTCTGTCCTCCACCTAGGAGTTAATTCCTGTGAGTGGAGCTGAAGCTGATCTGAACAGCTACTGCTCGGAAACTTGGCTTTTCCACCCAGTAAGGAAATATGTTGTTTTCCTATTATATAATTATTTTCATTTTTTCTATGTTTAGCTCTTTAATCTCTGATTAATTCCTAATGCATCTTAGTTCTGGAACTCCTTTAGATGTGGGAGAAACAAGCCAGGAAAAAGAGCAGGTGGTTTACTGAAGGGGATCTCTGCAGGTTGTTTTACAGAGGGATACAATCAGGATCAAGGGAGGGACTAATACCACTCTATAAAGCCCTGGGAAGGTCACACCTAGAATCCTGCATCCATTTTTGGTCACCACACTATAAAAACAGATGTTGAGACTCTAGAAAGAGTGCAGAGAAGAGCAACCAAGAGGATGAGGGGACTGGAGATTCAAACATACGATGAACGGTTGCAGGAACTGGGCATGGCTAGTCTAGGGAAGAGAAGGACCAGGGGAGACAGGAGAGCATCTTCCAATATTGGAGGGGCTGCCCCAGAGAGGAAGGGGGTCAAGCTATTCTCCAAAGCCCCTGAAGGCCAGAGAAGGAAGAATGGATGGAAACTGAACAAGGAGAGATTCAACCTGGGAACAAGGAGGAATTTCCTGACAGTGAGAACAATCAACCCAAGGAACAGAAGTTGCCTTCGGAAGTTGTGGGAGCTTCATCACTGGTGGTTTTCAAGAAGAGACTGGACTGCCATCGGTCAGAAAGGATGTTAGGGTCTGCTTGCGGGGGTTGGACTAGATGACCTATAAGGTCCCTTCCAACCCTGTATGGTCCATATGGATATAGTTTCTCGGTCTTTATGGAAGTGACTGGCTCAAATCTGGATCCGAACGAGGGGATAGGGAAGAGATGTAGGGTGTAAACTCCACATCTGATGAGCAGTAAAGAAGGACACATCATAAAGTTGTTGAATATGGCTCCCAGAACTGAGTGGGAATGTATGCTTGGCTTCATGTGGAAGGTTTAAGCCATTGTAGGATTGCCCAAATGTGGGCTTAACACGCTGGGTTAAACTAACTACGGACCGCGATTGGGGGATGTACCATGGCTGTAAGGAATAGGTAGATCCATTTATCAAGAAGGGCCGTCTACAGGTGGCCCTGTTACTTATGACCACCGTTGAGTCCAAAATTTCTGTCATTAAGCAGGACAGAAGTGAGTTTTGCTCCATTTCACGACCTGTCTTGACACAGTTCTTAAGTGAACCGCCGCAGTTAAGTTACTAAGACGGTTGTTAAGCGAATCAGGCTCCCCCCGAATTGCCTTTGGTTGTCAGAAGGTCTCAAAAGGGGAATCGCGTGACACCAGGACGGTCATAAACATGAACCAGTTGCCAAACCTCCGAATTTTGATCAGGGGGACCGTTGGGGAGGCTGAAACAATTTAGGGAGTCATCGGTCCCTTTTCTTCCAGGGGACGTTGTAATTTGAAACAGTCACTAAATCAGTGTTTCTCAACCTTGGCGACTTTCAGTCCTGTGGACTTCAACTCCCAGAATTCCCCCAGCCAGGTAAGCATAGCTGGCTGGGGGAATTCTGGGAGTTGAAGTCCACAGGACTGAAAGTCGCCAAGGTTGAGAAACACTGCACTAAGTGAATGGTTTTGTAGGTCGAAACGAGGGTGTGATTTCTAGGGGCAACTTTTAACCTTGAGATCAGTCAAGAGGTGGGGAAAAAAACCTTATTATCAAAGAATAAATGAAACCTGTCCAGGTTTTAGGATGGCTTCACCTGAGAAGGACGCAGTGAAGGTTAGAAGTTGGGGAGGAATTGAATTCTAAGAAAGCTTCCGTATCTATTTTATCTCTCATCTTCTCTAAACTTTGTATATTTACATCACTGCTTCCTGGACACATCGGTGTTGGTTTGATCTGATTCTTACTCAAGCATGTTCAAGCATCTCCTTGAGAAATGTGCGGGGTAGACAGAGACACCGGCAGGGGTTTGCTAAACTGATGGCCACCGTTCGAGAGAGGGAGAGAGAGAGAGAGAGAGAGAGGGAGAGAGAGAGAGGGAGAAAGAGGGAGAAAGAGAGGGAGAGAGAGAGGGGGAGAGAGAGGAACAGAGAGAGGGAGAGGGAGGAGAAAGGGACAGAGAGGGAGAGAGAGAGGGAGAGAGAGAGGGAGAAAGGAGAGAGGAATAGAGAGAGGGAGAAAGAGAGGGAGAGAGAGGAGGGAGAGAGAGGAATAGAGAGAGGAAGGAGAAAGGGAGGGAGAGAGAGAGGGAGAGAGGGAGGGAGGGAGAGGGAGGGAGGGAGAGAGAAAGATGGAGAGAGAGGGAGAGAGAGGGGGGAGAGAGGGAGGGAGGAAGAGAGAGGGAGGGAAGGAAAGGGAGAGGGAGAGAGAGGGAGAGAGAGGGGGGGAGAGAGAGGAATAGAGAGAGGAAGGAGAAAGGGAGGGAGAGAGAGGAGGGAGGGAGAGAGGGAGGGAGGGAGAGAGAAGGAGAGAGAGAGGGAGGGAAAGGGAGAGAGAGGGAGGGAGGGAAAGGGAGAGAGAGGGAGAGCGCCTATGGCATCCATGTGCCCAAATGCCACGCAGAGCCATGTCCCTTGGCCTTGCCTGTTTGTCTTCCAGGTTTCTGGTGCACAGGCACGCACGACGATCAGCTGTCCTTCATGCGCGGGGCAGTGCCAAAGGCCAGTGTGCGTGTGCTAATTGTCGGGTGGGCATGCATGCCAGAACCCAGGAGTTCGGCTTTTCCAGAACCCCGACGAGCGTGCGCGCACATGACGTTTCCGTGCGAGTGCCGGAAAGGGTGGCCATCCCTGGCTTAGGCCCTGGTGCACTCAAGTCTTCACCAGTGTGACTATGAACAATCCATCGGGTGCAAAGCAGGGTCCCTCCCTTCCCCCCTCCCCCCTTTTTAAGTTCCTCCTCTTCCTCCCCCCTCCTCCTCCCCCCCTCCTCCTCCTTTGTGCTTCTCTCCTGGAGCAAGATTATTGGAAACCAAAGCTGCCAAACCGAGCGATAGAACATATGGTGCCGCCATAAGAGAAGCAACTAAAATGGTATTGAACCTGGTGGAGTGACCAGCTGTTGGTGGCCAGCTAATCAGCTCATCCCTTAAAGAAACAGCGCTCCCTTTTTCTGTCCCTCTCCCCCCCCCCCCAATCTTCTCCCCTTCCCTCCCCCATCTAGATGGTTTCTTGTGTTTGCATACTAAAAAGTTCTCGCCAGGAAGAGGAAAATTGTGATCTCATCTCCTGCTTCGCTCGCCTTTTCTTTTGCCGCCTCTCCCCTCCCACCTCCCACACCCACCCACCCCAAATATATTTGGGTGCAGAATAATGGGACAAGGAGTAAAGGCTGGTAGCGGGTCCTCCCCGGGTGCTTAGAAGTCAGACTGGTAGGCTTTTTCCCACGTGGGCAAGGCAACTGGAGTTTCCGTCAAGGAAAAGGGAGCTCTGGTTTTCCGAATACTTTTATTGAATTAAATACCTTTTATTTGGCCAAGTTTGATTAGGCAAAGAAGGAATTTGTCTCTGGTACGGAAGCACTTCTATAACAACAAACGATCTAATCGGTAAAATGCAGGTTTTCGGTCTGGCTAGTCTAAAGAAAAAGAAGAATTAGGGGTGACATGATAGCCATATCCCAGTACTTGAGGGGCTGCCACAAAGAAGAGGGGGTCAACTTATTCTACCAAGCACCCAAAGGCAGGAGGAGAAGCAAGAGATGGAAACTAATCAAGGAGAGGAGCAACCTGGAATTAAGGAGGAATTAACAGTGAGGACAATTCACCTTCAGAAATCATGGGTGCTCCATCATTGGGGGATTTTAAGAAGAGACTGGACAGTATCGGATACCGGATATTTCGGATACCGAAATAATATCGTTTCTCCTGCCTGAGCAGGGGGCTGGACTAGAAGACCTCCAAGGTCCCTTCCAGCTCATTTAGTCTATTCTAAATTCACACGTAAAGCAACAGAGAGAGAAAAAACTACAGCCCCCACTATATGGGTTAATATAAAGGTAGCCCTTCACTTGCAACAGATCGTTTGAAATTACAACTTCACTGGGAAAAAACGCAACCTAGGATGCGTTTTTCAGACTTATGACCGTTGTGGCATCCTCACAGTCACGTGATCAAAATCCAGAATGCTTGGCAACTGGCATGTACCTATGACGGTGGTAGAGTCTCCTTTGGCGACCTTCTAACCAGCGACGGGGAAGCCAGAACCGTGTTACTGCCGGGATTCACTTAATAACAGTGGCAAGAAAGGTCGTGAAAAGGGGACAAAACTCACTTAACAAAAACCTTCGCAACCGACACATTGGGCTGAGTTGTGGTGGCAAGTCAAGAACTACCCGTACATAATATATAATTATATATTATATATGTATTATTGATTATAGATCAGTGTTTCTCAACCTTGGCAACTTGAAGATGTCCGGACTTCAACTCCCAGAATTCCCCAGCCAGCATTCGCTGGCTGGGGAATTCTGGGAGTTGAAGTTCGGACATCTTCAAGTTGCCAAGGTTGAGAAACACTGTTATAGATTATTATATATTATATATTGCAATGTATAGTTTGTACCAAGGAGAACTTTTGGGAGGCAACTGAAAGAAGCACTTGTAATTTTGGCTCTTTGTACCCTCTGCCTGTCTCTACACACACAAACACACACACACTGTCATTGTGTAAGGATTATTTCAGCCATAATAAGTGAAGACAGCTGTTTTTCCTGTAGTTCGTCCTCCCCGGTGTCCCAGGCGCTGCGTGTGTGTGTGGGGGGGGGGGAGAGTACTTCTAAAACTACAAATCTCATGGCCGCCCTCCTCCTCTGTCTCCCCCACAGCCAAACCTTGCAATTAGCCCCTTGTCGATAGCAGAGATCGGCTTTTATCCAGCCATCTTGTCTGCCTGCCAAGCCACACAAACACACACACACACCCCAGCTGCTTATGCCTTGAGACTCTTCCCAAACTCTCCAGAGTATGTTAACGGAGGAAAAAGCCGGGGCTGGCTGGAACCGAGAATGAAGCCAACTTTCTCCCCATTTCGGTAGGGTTACAAACCTCCCACCCACCTCCATATGTTGTGGGGAAATAACAGGGGCTCCCTTCTGTGTGTGCTTGTGTGTGTGTGAATCAATTTAGAGAAAGCCGCTTCTGGGTTTAGAAGCGAGAGAGGCGCAGAAGCCAGCAGGATATTCCATGTTAGGAAAACATGAGCAAAGGGCGATTGTGATGTTTTCCGTCCTGCTGACGTCGGTGGTGACACAGCTGTGTAGGCTGCAGTCACAACGCTTTGCAACTCAACCAGGAAGTTAGTTTGTCGGGATTGTTGGGGGTTGGAAAAGCAAGCGTTTGAGCTCGCCCGAGGTGGCGCTGGAAGAGAGCAACAAAGCGCTCAGCTGCGTTGAGATTCCCCCCCCCCCTTTGTGTGGGTGCGTTTCAAATGCTTTAAAAGAGGAACTCTGGGAAAGGGAAATGCAGACTTAGGACAGTTCCCGTAGTGGCCCTTCCAAGTTACAACAGCCCTTATGGCCATTTTTCACACTTACGACCCTTGCGGCATCCCCGTGGCCACGTGAATGACCTTCGGAAGCTTCACAACTGACTCATATTTAGGGGTGGTTGCCGTGTCCTTGGGTGGGGGGGGGGGACTCTGAGACCTTCTGAGCAGCACAAGGAAGGGGGAAGTCAGATCCCCTTCACCCCTGGCTTTCTCATTCAATAGCTGAGGTGATTCACTTCACCAAAGCGGCAAGAAAAAGTCATAAAATGGGGGGAAACTCCCGTAACAAATGTCTCGCTTAGCAACCTAAATTCAGGGCTCAGTTGTTGTAAGTTGAGAGCTGTAAAACGCTTTTTAACTGCTAGGAGAGAGAGAGAAACACAGTGAGAGAGACAGAGGGAGAGGTAGAAAGACACAGAGAGAGAGAGAGAGACACAGAAACACACAGAGAGAGAGAGAGAGAGAAGAGAAGAGAGAAAGAAGAGAGAGAGTCAGAGAAGAGAGAAACACAGAGAATAGAGAGAGAGTAAAAAACACAGAAAGAAGAGAGAGAGAAAAACAGGAGAGAAAGAAGAGAGAGAGGAGAGAAAGAAGAGAGAGAGAAACACAGAGAAGAGAGAGAAACACAGAGAAAAGAGAGAGAGTAAAAAACACAAGAGAGACAGAGAGAGAGAAGAGAGAAAGAAGAGAGAGAGAAACAGAGAAGAGAGAAACAGAGAAGAGAGAGAGAGTAAAAAAACACAGAAAGAAGAGAGAGAGAAAAAAACAGGAGAGAAAGAAGAGAGAGAAACAGAGAGGGAGACAGAGAGAGAGAAGAGAGAAAGAAGAGAGAGAAACACAGAGAAGAGAAACACAGAGAAAAGAGAGAGAGTAAAAAATACAGAAAGAAGAGAGAGAAAAAAACAGAGAGAAAGAAGAGAGAGAGAAACACAGAGAAGAGAGAGAGAGTAAAAAACACAGAAAGAAGAGAGAGAGAGAAAAACAGGAGAGAAAGAAGAGAGAGAGGAGAGAAAGAAGAGAGAGAGAAACACAGAGAAGAGAAACACAGAGAAAAGAGAGAGAGTAAAAAACACAAGAGAGACAGAGAGAGAAGAGAGAAAGAAGAGAGAGAGAAACAGAGAAGAGAGAGAGAGTAAAAAACACAGAAAGAAGAGAGAGAGAAAAAAACAGGAGAGAAAGAAGAGAGAGAAACAGAGAGAGAGACAGAGAGAGAGAAGAGAGAAAGAAGAGAGAGAAACACAGAGAAGAGAAACACAGAGAAAAGAGAGAGAGTAAAAAATACAGAAAGAAGAGAGAGAAAAAAACAGGAGCGAAAGAAGAGAGAGAGAAACACAGAGAAGAGAGAGAGAAAGTAAAAAACACAGAAATAAGAGAGAGAGAGAGAGAAACAGAGAGGAGAGAAAGAAGAGAGAAAGAAACAGAGAGAGAGAGAGGGAGATGTTTCCTGTAAACCTGTTGTGGGAAGGAGGGCAGTGAGAAACATTCAAGGTCTACTTGAGTCTTGGGGATCTTCCACTGAATGCAAGGAGGTTAACAGTGATGCTTCTGTTCACCTTCAGATGACCACAAAATGAGGAGGGCAGCGCAAAACAAGTCACAAAAACCAACCGGCGGGAATCTGTGTCTGTGTTTTTGGTTCTTGGCCCTCCGCCCATTGAGCCTCCTTCAGTCATCGGGCTCAATATTTGGGTTTTCTAAAAAAAAAAAAAGAATCCCCAGCCCAGCGGAAGTCTCCGAGGCTACCGGATGGAAGGTGGAGCTGTTGAAATCTAACTGCTGTCGGCCCTTTTTCCCCTGAGTCCAGATTGTCCGAAGGTCCTTATTGTTTTCAAGAGGCAACTGGGCTGTCTGGTTTTTTCTTTGAAGAGGTTTCGCTCCTCATTCAAGGAGCCTCTTCAGCTTCTCTCAGAAGCGTCTTCTGCTCTCCGAGTTTAACGTAACAGCCGTTGTAGCATCCTCGTGGCCACGTGATCAGAATTTGGACGCTTGGTAACCGCTTCATATTTATGACGGTTGCTACGTCCCGGGGGGGCACATGATCCCCTTCGGTGACCTGACAAGGAAAGTCCATGGGGAAGCCAGATTCACTCAACAACCGTGTTACTAATTTAACAACTGCGGCTGTTCACTTAACAACAGTGGCAAAAAAGAGGGGGGGGCAGAACTCACTTAACAACCGTCTTGTTCAGCAACAGACATTTGAGGCTCATCTGTCACGTCAAAGCAAGTTCTTTGAGTTCTGAAAATAAACCATAGATTCAAACTTCGGGGGCTCCCCAAGTGTTTGTGTTTATGAGCCGCAGTGGCCCAGTGGTCAGAGTGCGGTACTGCAGGCTGCTTCTGCTGACTGCCGGTTGACTGCAATTTGGCAGATCGAATCTCACCAGGCTCAGGGTTGACTCAGCCTTCCCTCCTTCCGAGGTGGGTGAAATGAGGACCCGGATTGTTGAGGGCAAGAGGCTGGCTCCGTAAACCCCTCGGAGAGGACTGTAAAGCGCTGGGAAGCGTTGAATAAGTCTAAGGCAGTGTTTCTCAACCTTGGCGACTTTAAGTCCTGTGGACTTCAACTCCCAGAATCCCCCACAGCATAGACAACGCTGGCTCGGAATAAAAGCGTTTCCAATGGAAAAGCCAATCAGAAAGGACTCTCTCTTTGATCTTGTGGATCAGGTCAGGAGAACCTCAAAGAATGAGGCTAAGTGAGCAGGAGAAATGAAGGGCAGCTTCTGTTTGGCCATCAGGCTGGGGGTGAGGTGTGGACCCCTGCTGCATCCATCCAAGTTTAATACATTATCAGTATTTAAGTCAGTGTTTCTCAACCTTGGTGACTTTAAGTCCTGTGGACTTCAACTCCCAGAATTCCCCAGCCAGCATAGCTGGCTGGGGAATTCTGGGAGTTGAAGTCCACAGGACTTAAAGTCGCCAAGGTTGAGAAACACGGGTCTAAGGGCTATTGCTATTGAGTGTTGGAAAACACTTGTGGTTTTCTGTTTGTAAACCTTGACAAGATTCGGAATTCATTTGTTGCTTATCCTCTGGAGTGGAGAAATGCTGGATTTCCTCTGGCACCGCGTAGGGTAGGAACATGCCGTGTAGAAACAGGCCTTTCTGGTTCAGGATTGCAAAAGACCAGCGGAGGAAATCATCTGCACTTGAAAAGGTTCTCCCGATTCAAATCATGTTTTCTTCTCGAGCTGCTGCCAGAGGACGATGAGCCTTTGAAAAGCGTGCAAGGCCAGGGACGTGGAAATGTCTTGACTTCTTGCTAGCTTGTTGGCCGGTCAGATCTACACAGGTAGTCCTTGACTTAACCACAGTTCATGAAGTTATGGCAGCACAGAAAAAAACAGTGGTTAGAAAAGATGATAGGAAAACGTGGAGACTTTAAACCTGAACTGTTTTTTATTAGGTATAACGTTGGCAAAACCTGTGAAGAAAAGTATATATTTAACTCTAGCTTGACACCCTGTGCTTCGCGACGGAACTATGTGATCGGGAAATCTGGTTCACTCCGGTTTAATCCGTTGGCTCAGTGGTGGTCAGTGATTGAAACACATAAGGGAATCTCTCTCCCGCTGCCTTGAGTCCAGAAACGGTTCCATGGGTGGAAGGTGTAGACATATTGTAGAGGTACTGACGTTTAGTACTGTAAGGAGCCCCAGGCCGCTCCTGAGTGAAGGCGTGGAACGTCTGCCAGTTTGAACTGAGGTAACAGAATGTGAGGCAACTGGCAGTCGGAACAGAGTTCTTTTCAGGTGGGGAGGGGGAGTAGAACACCTTAGCATCAGATCATGTTAATTATTGTATAAGAACTACTAATGATCTGATGGTCATTTCGAAAAACCCTTTCTTAGCGAACACCTAGAAGCCAAGAGGAACGTCCATGCCAAATTTCAAGTTTGTAGGCTTGATGGTTCTGGAGATTTTGTGATGAATGAGTGGTATTTGGCTTTTATATAGAGAGATTACATGTCTTAACAGCAGGAGAATTATATATTTGCCCAATATTAGAAAAACGAAGAAATACCGCCAGATGAAAAAAATAACATGACCATTTTTTTCATACTTACGGCCATTGAAGTGTCCCCACTGTGATCAAATTTCGGAGGCTTGGCAACTGACTTGTATTTATGACGGTTGGGGAGTCCTGGGGTCACATGATCCCGTTTGACGACCTTCGGACAAGCAGAGTCCATGGGGAAGCCAGATCCATTTAACAACCGTGTTATTCAATTAACTGCAGTGTTGCTTACTTAAAAACTGTGTCAAGAAAGGTCATAAAGTGGTGCAAAACTCACTTAAATGTCTCACTTAGCAACGGAAATGTGGAGCTCAGTTGTGGTCGTAAAGCCGAGGAGAACTTGTTCTGTGGCGAGATCTATTCAAGCCAGGCACAACAATATTTAAGTATTTCTCAGTGTTGGTAACGTTAAAGACGTGTGGACTTCAACTCCCAGAATTCCCCAGCCAACTATGCTGTCTGTGGAATTCTGGGAGTTGAAGTCCACAAGTCCTAAAGTAGCCAAGATTGATAAAATAGGGGGCTGGACTAGAAGACCTCCACGGTCCTTTCCAGCTCATTCATTCATTCTAAAATAGGTCAAATAATGTGCCATAGATTTCTAGTTCTACCCAAGTTGGCCACTGGCTTCATTTAAGGAACGAATAACATCCTATTGCTAAGTTTCCCTCTCCTCCACCTTTCCGTGAAGGCCCAATTAGTCATTAGCCATCATCGCTACCTGGTTTTCCGGAATAACCTGATGGAGAAATAACAACAAATACATTGCAGATTAAAAGATTGGCTTGTCCGGGCTTCCAACCGGTGGAGAAATGCTACCGTCAGAGGATGCTAGAAATTGTGGGGCACAGCTGATTGCCAGGACTTTTTGGAAACCTTTTAAAGCATTTTTTAAAAATTATTTGTTCAGGGGAACCGGTAGCTCCGACGATGAGCTGTGGGACAATCAGTCGTGCTGCACGATTTATACTCGCTGGGAAGCAGGGACTCCTCCTTTCCAGCGAATCTAAATCACGCGGCACAGCTGCTCCCCCCCCCACTTCATGTTCTACTCCCCTCTGCAGAGACAGAAAGGGCTTCTTCAACCTCCTTCCCCAGCCCCCTGCGGTGCACCTGCGGGCGAACCAAACCGGTAGCGGACTTCAGAGCATTTCACCCCTGCTTCCAACTAGTTTATATCAACATTGATTTATTTTCATTTTATTTTTTAAAAAGGGGGGGGGAAGCTTACATTTAAAAGGAGCATGCTTTACACACACACACACACACACACACACACACACACACACACACAGACCCCTGGGGCTCTCGAGCAGTTATTTTGGTGCCATAAATGTTGATATGGACATAATGGATCTTACTAAAAAAAAAACCAACCCAACTCAAACGTCTTATCCAAGCAGAAAAACGCCGGGTGTTTGTTGGAGCAGAGAGATTGCTGAGTCTGAATTGGGGGCCCCAGATGTCTACGGACGATGCCAAGTTGGTTAGCGTAGTTCAGCACAATACCAACCAGCTCTCTTTTAATAATAATAATAATATAATAATAATAACAACAACAACAACCTACTCCAGGGCTATTGACAGATAACCAAGGCAGCACCAGTCAGCTGTAAAAGAAATATTCTGGGCGGGGGGGGGGGGCTCTTTCCTTCCCAGAGATTTTACATGGCTCTTTTTAAAAAAAAGAAAACCTGGGGAATCTTCCTCTTGGCGCCGTGCATCTTAAATTTAGAGAAAGCTGGCAGAGATTCTGCAGCTGGCATCCAAGCACCAAAGGCTTGTCCATCTGCGGTGGCAGAGAAGCGGAGTCGAATGAGGTAGAGTCCCTTTGGTCCCCTTTGAAATGGGACAATGGGGTCGGTCGGTTGTGGGGGGAGGAAACCATTGGGGGGGGCTTGAGATAGATTGGCGACGAACCTTGGTTTGGCGTTTACATTGTCTTATCCTGGATTGGGGTGGGCTTTGTAAGTTATCCAGATACCTGGGATGAGGAGGAGGAGAATGACTGTGGGGTCCTTCATGCTGAGCTGGGCTGTTTCCTTGCAGACATTTCATGACCCAACTAGGGAACATCATCAGTGCTAGAAGGGGGTGGTGGTGATGGTGGTGGGGAGGAGGAGGAGGAGGAGGAGAACTATGGGGTTCTTGGTGCTGAGCTTGGCTATTTTCTTGCAGACATCTCATGACCCAACTAGGGAACATCATCAGTGCTCGACGGGAGAAAGGTTTGCTGTCTGTTGTATACAAACCCCTTCTAGCGTTGATGATGTTCCTTGTAGGGTAATGAAACATCATCAGGAAAACAACCGAGAACCGCACAGTTCAATCCTGAGCTACAGATATCCTCTTCTATTGCTACAACCTTATATATCGGTGGCTGATTGAATATTGCCATTTCTGACTTCTACGGGTAGACAGGATACTTGGAGCATAGCCAAGAAAACCGGGGAAGACTTCTGGTTCCCCATACTTGCTCAAAGCATGGCCTGCATGTTTCCTTTGGAAAAGAAGGGACAGAGTATTCATTCCACCCCCCCTCTTAAACCACAGTCTAGCCAGTGCTCATCTCAAATGTCAAAGATGTGTGGTTAATCCAAAACATGGTTCTACTTCGTCTGACGAGAATTAGAAGGGGATAGGAGTTGCCTGCGATCATTGCTAAGATGGTCAAGATAGCAATAGCAATAGCAGTTCGACTTATATACCGCTTCACAGGGCTTTCAGCCCTCTCTAAGCGGTTTACAGAGTCAGCATATTGCCCTCAACAATCCGGGTCCTCATTTTACCCACCTGGATGGAAGGCTGAGTCAACCTTGAGCTGGTGAGATTTGAACAGCCGAACTGCAGTCAGCTGAAGTAGCCTGCAGTACTGCACTCTAACCACTGCGCCACCTCATGCTAAACTATGGCCTGTTTAATTAACCATTGCCTGCTGATGAAGCCGCAGCTGGCTCAACGCAACAGGCCAAGACTAAGCCAAGCAACTCCCATTGAGGGTGAAAGCATGGGTGAACCCACCCTCACCCCTTCAAAGGGGGTGTTAGACAGTGTTTCTCAACTTACCCAAAACTGGGATTTTCCCCCCTTGGATAATGACATGCACAAGCCCAGGGCCCATCGGAACAGAGGCACTTGAATTGACTTCAAGACTGCCACGCGCATTCAAATATATTTAAAAATCTCCCATTAAGTTGAAAAATCGATGAAATTACCAATAACGATTGGTTGAGAGATCATTTTAATGTTATTATTTATACTAGCTGATAACCTGCCGTTGCCCGGTATTTATTTATCCTAACCCTGTATTAGACAGGAAAAGGAATGAATTATATCAATAGTGTCAAGTGAAAATAATGCTGGAACAAACACACACACACACACACGAACTTGAATCCAAAATGCACACTATCACTGTCAAAAGTACTGTAATTTGACACTATAGATATAATTAATTCCTTTTCATTTCAGCAGCCCAGGCATTCCATAGTTATGCTGCAACACACACACACAGACACACACATACACAATATGTCTGTGTGCGTGCGTGTGTGTGTTTTCGTAGATTTTCACGGGTGTAGGTATGCTGGTCTTGAATTTGGGTCTTTTCCTGTGTACGATTGAGATTGTGTAGGCAACGTTTTGGTGAGGTCTCACTCACCATCCTCAGGCCGGTGTTTTCGAAACATTGCCAAGACAATCTCAATCTTACACGGGAAAAGACCCGAATACAACAAGGCCTGTGTGTGTGTGTGTGTGTGTGTGTGTGTGTGTGTGTGTGTGTCACCCTTCTCTCCCTACAAGGTGATTCTGGGCAGCATAGAAACATCAGACTGAGGTATTGTTTTTAATAACCCAGGTTGTCCTTGAGTTATGACCATTTGTTCAACAACCCCATGGAAGCAGGGGACCTATAACCAAGTCCTTAAAGTTCAGTAAGATTTTCTGGTGGTTTTTTCCCTCTGGAAAATCACCGAGTCGGAGGCAGCCTCTGATCTAAGAGCACTAAGCAGGGTTGTGATGGCCAAAAAACCCCCTTCACTAAGACAATAGTGGGCGGGCGGCTCCTGAATATTTACGTCCAGTCCCCAGGAGTTGAGTTGAGTTTGAAGACGACCTGTTTCTACTCACCCCGTGTGTCTTACTCCCTTCTTTAAAAAAAAGCTGTTATTATGTGGTCGACCTACGGAACCAACACTTGTACCGTTGGGGGGTTTGTTGTACAACCTACACATCGTCGAGTAACTTAGAGCGGAGCTTCTGAGTTTCTGTAATTCATGTGGTTGGTTTGTTTTTTTCGAGCGGCTCGGTTGCATCTGCTGGGAACGGCGGGATTTTTGCTTGCCAGCAAAACAGGAAGCAGGCGAAAAACACACCAGACCTCTTTGCCGAGAAGGTCACAATCCATCGCCTGCATTTTATGGCCGCCTCAGCCAATGCCGAGTCAATTCCATGAGATTCTGGGGTTTTTTTGTCCTGCCACAATAACGGGGGTTTCCTGACATGGATTCCCCAGGCTGAACGTGGGTTGGTTACCTTGCATTGCCAGCCCAGGTGAGGCCCTAGAGATGAGAAGAGGAATCTTCTTGTATTCCAGTGCTGGATGTCTAGATGTTGGTCTTCAACCGTAGATGGGACAACTAGACCTCCTTGTCTGGATCAGTGCTTTCCCTGAAGCTTCTCTCAAAGTAGTTTGTGGAAAGTCATCTTGTATTTCTTCATGATGAGGCTGTTACCCAATGCACCTGGTCTTGTCTCACCTGTCAAGGACACATGGAGAACCCAAAGGTGGTTTTCCAAAAGGCAGCTGGAGTTCCTTGTGTTTTTCCCCCCTTGGAGACATTTCGCTATTCAACCAAGGCTTAGCTGTTCTGACCGAAGCTTCCCAAGAGGACGAAGCAAACTCCTGGTCCCCACAAAAAACCCTTTTATTAATTTCCTGCGAATTCTGCTCATTCACTGTTGGTGACCGCTGCTCCAGAGAGCCGATACCCTGGTTTATTCATTAAACCGTTATTTGTTTTCAGCAGCGATTCAACAGAAAGCTACGGTTGACTGAGGTTATCCGTGGTTTGCAAGCCAGGATGGCTTAAGTCAACCCAACAGAGTCCATCCCCATGAAAGAGAGCAGATCGTGGCTTGAGCGCAGAGTGTAAAGCAGCCAAACACCTCAAAGCGTGGAAACAAGCCAACAAAGAAAGATTTTATGAACCCTAACATTGGTTTCTTTGCCTTGGAGCGTTCCAAGAATTCTCAGGAGGTTCATTGTTGCTTTGAAGGCCTGCAGAAGTTCTCCGTGTTTAAAAAAAACAAAACCCACATGAAAATAATCGAAGGTATCTAGTGGGCATCTACAATTTAACATTTTGCCGGTAGAATATAAACAGTAGCGGGAGTAATTTAGCAGGTGAAATGAGCAGCCGCCTTCTCTCCCTCCAACTCCTTCCTATTGCCGCTCACTTAGCCAAGGAAGTCAGATCCCGGGGAGGTGTTTACACAATCAGTTATCTTGGGTTAACGATGCTTGAACTTGCTTCGGCCTCCTAATCAGTGTGCATGAGCCAATCTCTTTGGCCGAGATCGGCACCTCAACACGCTTTCAATCTGTCCTGGGCTATTAGAGTTGTGTAAACATTCTCACACAAGGCCATTTGCTCCGGCTGCAGAGCTTCGGAGAGAGTGGAAATGATGGGAATTGGCCGTTAACATTCCTTGCATTAGGTGTTTGGTGGGGGGGGGGGACCCGAGAGTTGGTTTGAATATATGCAGTTGACAAAATGAATGGGTTATATGCTGAGCTTAAACCACGATCTGAGGAAGGCTATGATTTGTTCGTTCAGCGATAATGAGCTAATGGGTGGATACATTTGTTGAGCTTAGCCATAAGTAAACCAAGTGCATGGTGGCTTAGCATAGAAGTTGGAACTCAAACGGGGGCCAAAATAGCTTGTTACACCACTATTGCCTTTATTTGGCTTAGCCATGCTGTGTTGTGTGCACCAAGCCAGTTGTGATTTACCAACAAACTTCAATTAATGCACCGAAGGCAAATTCCTTGTGAGTCCAAATACACTTGGCCAGTAAAGAATTCTATTCTATTCTATTCATAATATTCCATATTCCATCCATTCCACTCCACTCTACATGGACTAGCCTAATAAGTGAAGTTGCTATGACCTTTGATATCCTGAGGTTCCTCAGAAGTGTACAAGGAATTCCAACTGGTTGATGACAGAGGGGATGTTTTGATGAAGCGTGGTCACAGGTGATGTTCCATGCCTATCAGCATCTCCAGAAAAAAGCCTACAAAGTTCCCAGACTAACTTTTCCTGATGTGATGGACTTCAACTCCCATCATTCACAGGAAGGTTTGCTTATGTGTTTTGGGGGAGCAGAGGGCAAAGACGGACAGAGCATTATTCACCGCTCAGGATGGCTCAAGAATTCTAGGCGTGGACCATTATGAACTTACATGGAGCCCTGAAGATCAAGAGGCGGCCTTGATCTGGCTTCATAATTCATATTGAGGTTCTGGTTTGACTTTTTCAGATTATAATGTATGGTTAAACACCTTGCTCTTATAGGAGAATATAGTGAAGATATTTTGAGGAGACGTTTGGAAGTATTTGTTAAAGGCTTAACATGTTTATTAGAAAAGAGCCTGGCATTTAAAACAAAAGAAAAACAGGTGTTTCAAAAGAAGAAAGAGAAACACAATATTTTGTTGAGTTGAAGTTGGGCATTTCTTTTTTTGAAGTTGAGGTTGCCATGGTCTCTGGTCAAGTCAACTGAACCCCAGAATTCCTCAGCCAGCAAAAAGTTCACAAAGTCTTCAAGTTGCCAAGGTTGGAGACCCTCTGTTCTAGGGTACCCTAATTTCACCATTCTGGGGTTTAAATCTGGAACCGTGGAAGAAAAACACACACTTTTGGATTTAAGTGTCTTCTTCTCCCATGTCCAGAATGTTTGAAGATCACCTTCTCCGGTCTCCTGTGGGCATTTTGCAGCCGTCAGGTTTAGAATGAAATAATTGGAATTAGTTAAACAAAACAAGCAAACTGATTTAAGAGGTAAATAAATAAAGCTGGAATGCTCCAAGCTAAGCCAATGAATAGTTGGCTACCTACCAACTGTTATGGGGCCCAAGCAAAACCTGGGTTGGACTAGATGACCTACAAGGTTCCTTCTAACTCTGTTAATCTGTCACCTGTGATATTCTGTCTTGAGAAGGTTGCCAGCCGTTTTAAGGCTGTGTTGCCATTCAGCTGGTGGAGAGGGTGGAGAAGAGACCGTTTAAGTGGATTTTTGACACTCCCCTTTTTAGCTCTGTCTCGAGACGTCTGTCAGGCTTGGCCAAAATGCCTTGCAACCCACCTCTTGGTGGCTTTGTCTCCCATCCTGCCCGAGTAGCAAGTTTCCCTGGCTGCCTTTTGACGAGGTTCTGGATTTACTAAGCCTCTTGTCTGTCAGGGATTAATTTAACCTCTAATTACAACATTTCCTTCACAGTTTGCTACCCATGAGCATGTTCTAACAAAAGCCCAAGGAGATACACGGGCTCTTACTTAGCGCTGGCTCTCGAAATTAATTTAGGGGATTTAAAGCTGCCCGCTAAAATAATGTGTGCTGCAAGTCGAATGTAAGAACATTTATATATGATTTTTGTTTTCTGATGCTGCTGGAAGGAGTTGGTTAAACAGCCTCTTCTTATCTGTGGTCTCTCCACTGCCAATTTATTTCTTTTTTGCCTTCTTGAAAGTGGGGGGGAAAAACGTTCACCAAACACTGTTTGTTTTCATCAGGTTAACAAGGATGGCAATTTAAAGTTTCTCACCATCGTTGCCTCCTCCTTGTTTCCCCGCTTCTTTCTGACCCGAAGATTTTCATAGTTGCAAAGTGGGAGCATTAAAATTGGGCTTGCGGCGGATTTTGAAGCCGCACCACTTGCCCAAGTCTGCTTTGTTCGCCTTAGCGACCGTGTCACTCGCGTAACAACTGCATGGATTCGGTGTAACGACCGTGGCAAGGACAGGTTCCTGAAAGGGGGCAAAACTCACTTAGTCTTTCTCAGCAATAGGAAATTTCGGGCTCAAATGCAAGTCGTAAGTCGAGGGCTGTCTGTATTCTGGCTAGTGAACTATGGTTGGATTGGCACCTTGTATAACCTCCGTCCAGGTCAGTGTTTCTCAACCTTGGCAACTTGAAGATGTCCGGACTTCAACTCCCAGAAATTCCCCAGCCAGCATTCCCTCCCTCCCTCCCTCCCTCCCTCCCTTCCTTCCTTCTTCCCTCTCTCCCTCCCTCCCTCCCTCCCTTCCTTCCCAGTGGTTAGAACAGTGTTTCTCAACCTTGGCAACTTGAAGATGTCCGGACTTCAACTCCCAGAATTCCCCAGCCAGCGAATGCTGGCTGGGGAATTCTGGGAGTTGAAGTCCGGACATCTTCAAGTTGCCAAGGTTGAGAAACACTGGTCCAGGTGATTGACAGAGTCTGCTTCGCGGATGGCCGCCTCAGCCGAGCCTCTACGATTGTAGTTTATTTAACCAACTAGCTTCAAGCAAACCAGGGCTTTTGAAGACCATGCCTGCAAGAGGAATGACTGCATTATCTTAATATTCGGGAAACCAAGGGAAAGGGAGTGGCCAGCTGCTTCTTCTTCCTTTAAAAAAACAAAACAAAAAAAACTTGGGAATGTTTCCCGAAATTTGTGTTGCGCAACAATGTCTCTCGCAGGGAGAAAAGGCCCAAGCGACAAATGTATTTTCCACTTTGCAATTCGGGGATTGGCTTTAAGGGGGAAATTTGCCCCAGGTGGTTGGGCTAAGCGGGTTCCCCCCCCCCAACACACACACACACACCTCCCTCTACTGCCCCCCCCCCCCAAAAGCAATCTTCCAATCCAGTTGGATAATTTTTTTCCAAATAGTGGGTCAGGTACTGGCGTGGTGCAGCCTGCCTTGAAGATACCAAACAGATCGTGAATTTAATTCCATTTTGTCCTTTCCAGCTGCGGCGTCTCCTGCCAGCATTGGTTTCCAAACGGTGTTATTTTCTTGGAAAAGCACTGCACCCTTTGCAAAACACACACAGAGAGACGCACACACACACACACAATTCCGTCCCCTTCTGCAGTCAGAAATGCAGGCTGGATCCCGGCTGCTGAAGTCTGACTCACCAGAACGGAATTCTGCTTCTCCTCCAAAGAGTAATTTAACTGCAAGAACAGCCAGTGTTTTCTTTTTTTCTTTCTCCTCTCCTTCCTCCCCTTCCTAACTCTTCCCCTTCCTTCTTTCCTTCCTTCCTTTCCCTCTCTCCTCCTCTTTTTACTTACTTCTCCCTCCCCTCCCTCCCTCCTCTCCTTCCTTCCTCCTTCCTTCTTTCCTTCCTTCCTTTCCCTCTCTCCTTCTCTTTTTACTTACTTCTCCCTCCCCTCCCTCCCTTCCCCTCCTCTCCTTCCTTCCTTCCTTCCTTCCTTCCTTCCTTCCTCCTTCCTTCCTTCCTTCCTCCTTCCTTCTTTCCTTCCTACTTTTCCCTCTGTCTTTCTCTCTTTCTTTCTCCCTCCTCTCCTCTCCTTTTCTTCCTTTCTTCTTCTTCTTTGGACAACCACACTGTCGGGATCTTCAATGCCCTTCAGAGCCTGCCAGGTGTGGAGATTTTCCCCAAGAGAGGGAGAAAAGCAAAGGATGGTCCTCCATTTTTCACCTGCCGGCTGCTCAGGACGTGGGTCAAAGCTTGAGGTTACTCAACGCCCGGTTTGCTTCCTCTGCCAAAGGGGTCATTGTAGAAGAGGGATCCTCACTTAGGGGTTGGAGGGAGATAATATGAGCTTTAGGAGTCTTGAGAAGATGTTGGGGGCAGCCTGGCAAAAAACAAAAACAAAATAGCCCCCAAAAACAAAAATTATGGATTTGGGGAAAAGTTCTCCAACTCGGCCAGATCCTCCAGGCAGATGGGTCAACCTCTCCAGGCAGATCAGACACAAAACCGGACGAGATGATCTGCTTCAGTGTCAGCTTACTTTAATAGCATTTCGGGAGTCTGGAAGAAGAGCTAGTCCTCAGCTTACGGCCACCACCGAGCTCCCCCCCCCCACCAATTTATGTTGCTGAGCGAGAAATTTATGTTAAGTGAACTTTTCAGGAGGTTCGACTAGATAAAGATGGAGAGAGAGAGAGAGAGAGAGAGAGAGAGAGAGAGAGAGAGAGAGATAGATAAATAGATTATTTTACTGCACCAAAGGGAGTTGGAAGTCAGTGCCTTTTTTTATTAATTTCCCCCTTTTTCTTTCCCTTACTTTTCCCTTCCCTATTTCCCCTACTATTTTCTTTTGTATTTTTTTTTCTGTGCTATATTATAAACTAATTAAAAAATGTTTTTCAGCCAAAGGAAAGAATGTCCACTGGAGGCCTAGGAAGCTCTGACTGGGTTTTCCACTTACCGGGAGTTGGGTGTTTTGTTTTTTTAAAGTCCCAGCCGCACTCTAGAAAACCAGCCGGACAGGCCGGTTCCGCTTGCCAGGGGCCCTTGTTTGAAAGCGGAGTGCCGCAGAGGAGCCTCCAAAAACACGTGTGACATATTTGCCATCCTTGCCCAGGCCTGTCATCCATTCCGAGCACCGGCTGACTTGTCATCTGCAGCTTGGATGGATGTGTTAAGCCAGTCTTTCTCAACCTTGGCGACTTTCAGTCCTTTGGACTTCAACTCCCAGAATCCCCCAGCCAGCATAGCTGGCTGGGGGAATTCTGGGAGTTGAAGTCCACAGGACTGAAAGTCGCCACGGTTGAGAAACACTGTGTTAAGCGAATGAGGTTAATTAAGTGCCCACTTCTCGCGTATCCCGAGCATCTTGTCTCTTCTTCCCCTGATGCAGAAGCCCAGCCTTGTCTGAGGTTATCAGGGAATCATTTCTCTCTCTCTCTCTCTCTCTCTCTCACACACACACACACACACACACACCAACCACACGGTTCATCTTGACCCCCAAACAGGATGGGGGCTGCCCAACCCAACTTGCCTCCAGAAGCTGTGAATGCTCCAACACAGGAAGTTTTTTAAGAAGAGATTGGATAACCCTTTGTCTGAAGTGGTAGAGGGTTAGGGTTGGACTAGAAGACCTCCAAGGCCCCTTCCAACTGTGTTACTCTATAAGCATCTCCTTTTTCCTTGGACCTTCAACTACTCTACATTTCTTCCTATATTGCCGCATGTGTGTGGCCACATGATAGGCCTGAGAGCACAAGGGCTACAATTTAAAATTCATGGCCCTCGTGGTAGCTGGTCGTCATCGCTGGGAATCCCGGAATTCCAGTCAAACCCAAGGAGACACACTTTTCCTTTGGTGGAAAGACCTTCGGGGGGTGGGGGTGGGGGTGGGGAGCTGGTGTTGATGGGATCACGTCTTTCATAATTACGGGCCAAGGGCAGAAGTGATGTAATGACCTCACACAGGTGGATATGTTTCTTTCAGGGAGTTTTAAGGCCACCTGACGTGTCTTTGGGTTCCCATCAGGAGTTGGTGGAAAGTCCACCTCATCTCCCTGGATTTCACCCCTGCAGGAGTCCCAGGAATTCTAAAATCACGGCTTGCTGTGGTTTGAAACCAGGATCTGGTGACTTCCTGCACGATTTTCCTTACAGCAGGTTAACAGGTGGTTCGGTGCTGTCTTCTGCCAGAATGAAAGGGCTCCCACTTAAATTTCGATTAAATTTATTCTAATTATCCACTTGCAAATGTTGCCTCTCGCGCCTTTCACTTGGTCTGCGTGGTCTTTGGGTCTTTCGAAGGCAGAAGGAATGAGACAATTATCCTTCAGTCAAAGACCCCTTAAAAGTAGTGGCAATGAATTTTCAACCCTCTCTAAGTATGTCCAGACCTTGTATTCTCTCAATGAAGAATATTCAGTGAATAATCTTCTTCTCCTCCTCCTTCTCCTTCTTCCTCTTCCTCTCCTCTTCCTCCTAACATTAATCTGGGATCTGTGCCATCTTGCAATTAGGAATTATTCTTGGTGATCTGAGGTCTTGAAAGGTTAAGAGCCGTGTGTGTGTGTGTGTGTGTGTGTGTGTGTGTGTGTGGTTTCCAATCTTGGCAGTTAAAGACCTGTGGCCCACCGGATAGGGAATTCTGGGAATTGAAGTCCTCGAGTCTTAAAAGTTGCCAAGTTCGGAGATCTTAAACCTTTTTGCTCTGCGTTTCTATATTTGGAATTGGGGATGGGTTAGGACCTTAAAAATTATGCTGGAGGCTGAAACTCTGACTTTGAGGACCTTTTGAGAAAAACAGGGGCTATTGTAAAGAAAAGAATTACTGTTAATGTTGTATTAATAGGGCAAATAACTTGGAAGCGATTAAGTAACTTTTATTATGAAGAGGCGATCTAGGAGACTGAAATGATTATTTTCTGGCGGCCTTCGCCAGCAATCAATTTCTCTTTCTCATGTTCAGCTGCTTGTTAATTGCATTGATTTTTATGAAAAATGTGGAGAAATCAGTGACATATTTTAGTACATCTGAAAACATCTTCTCCTTCCCTCTTGTAGGGTGGTGATCTGGTCACACTAATCACTTTCACTGTTTTCCTTTTAAGTATTTTTGCATTTTAGAACAAATGTTGTGTTTTCTTATTTGCTTGCAGGGACTAATTGGCACCAAAAGGGTGTTTTATGTGGGAAAATTTCCATTGAGTTTTGGAAAAGTTTCTAAATTGGTCTTCCTCCTCCTCCTCCTCTTCCTTCTTCTCATAGCTCTGGTATAGTAGTGATATCATGTGAAAACAATTCATTAACTTCCCTATTTTTATTTGCGACATGGTTGTTGACATGTATTCTCATTTCAGTCCTCAACTTACGACTGCAATGGAATCCAGAATTTCTGTCATTAAACAAGGCAGCTGTTAAGTCAGGCGCGCCCATTTTTTACAATCCTTTTTGCCACAGTTGTTCAGCGAATCATTGCCGTTGTTAAGTCAATAACACACAGTTGTTGAGTGAATCCGGCTTCCCTCTTGACTTTACTTGCCGCAAAAGATGGTCACATGATTGGGACATTGCAACCGTCATAAGTACATGCCAGTTGCCAAGCACCCAGATTTGGATCGTGTAACCATGAGATCCTGCAGTGGTCGTGAAAATCACTTTCTCCATCCTGTTGTAACTTCGAACTCCTTCAGCTCTTGGATGAGGAGCAAAACATCTTCAAAGAAAACCCCAAAAGTCTAGTTGCCTCTTGAAAAAGCAACTTTGGGACACCCAAAACCATTGTGGCTTTGACGCTCTCCCCTTCCCTCACCATGCAACCATATCTTCTGGAGATCTCCCTTCCAGACTTAGGGGTCTCATCCCAGAGGGTAACTAACACAACATCTGGGAAAAGCTGGGCCCTTTGGAGATGTTGAGAAAGGAACTGTTAGCGTTGTCCCCTTCAGGCTCTTGGTGTGAATGTTGAGGACTTAAGAGTCCCACTGATGGTCATGTTCGAAGGAACCATCTAATGTGCCTGAGAGGTGCAGGCCCACTTGGGACGAGAGGGATCAGTGTTGACTTCTGAGCCCCATGGGGATGTGGCAGATATGAGGTCAGAGAGGAAGGTTAGTCCTTGGGGTAGATGGTTTGGGAGCGTTGTGAAAGAGGGATGGGCAAGGCCTACCAGAAGGTAGGAAGAAGAGATGGGCTCTTCAGCTGCTTTGACATGATTTATCCTCTCGGATGCCTTTTCTTGACGGACGTGCGTTATTACCTCTCATACGGAGAACTTCAAACACAGACAAAACTGGGGCACTGGGCGGAGAGAAGTGTTATAATCCCATGGAGATCAATATACACTGGTGGTAGCAGAAGATACCTCCAGGCTGTTTGTTTCTGCACCCTAAATAGGGCAACCTCTGATTGTTTTCTTGCCTCCCAGGTTTACAGGTTGGGTTTCCATTCCGGCAACTCCGGTGCTAAGAACAAAACAAAACAAATATTAGTAAAATAAATAAATAATCATAATCGGTAGCGGCTGGCGCAAATGTCCTTTGTAGCCACAGATGAGCCTTCCATCAGGTGGCAACTTAAGGTTTTGCCGAAGCAAACAATTAGAAGAATATCCAAACTCGGGGGTTGTCCATGCATCTGTGTGTAAATGTCCAGCAGCCTTGCCTCGCATGCTGTGCATCACATCTCTGGTGGAGGCTGACCAATCCAGAAAGAATGCAGAATCTGGAAAAAAAGAAAGAATTGCAAACCATTGCGGGGGGGGGGGTGGTTGGAGCAGATGACGGCTTGCTGCAGATAAATCCATCCCAATCGTTGCATTACACATTTCCTGGTTGGGCACGTTAGCCTGCCAGCTTGTCTGTCGGTGGGAGGCTCCGATGCTCCCTCTGACCTACTTTCTCCTTGGGCCCCGCAGCTGTCGGCAGCCATTGGTGCTAGAAACTGGAAATAAACTCTCCTTGACGGGAAAAGCAGGCAGGCGGCAGAATTCCCCTGCTCTCGGCGCTCGCTTTCTCCGCGCCGGGTTTGGCGGGCCGGTCCCCCACTTGCAACCGTTCGTTCAGCGGCCGTCCAAAGCGACGACGGCATTAAGAAAAGTGACCGGTGGCCCCACTTAATGACCATGGTGGCATCAGGCATAGTCACACGATCCAGATTCAGACCCTCAGCAAGTGGCTCGTATTTACAACGGTTGCAGCGTCCCCAGAAGTTCACGCGGTCCCCCCTTTTGCAAACTGCTGACAAGCAGAGTCCCCAGAGAAAGCCAGAGATGCTTCACAACCCGTGTGACTTGCTTAACGCAGTGATTCCCATAGCAAGGATGGCCGGGAAGGTCGGAAAAAGGGGACAGAGCTCACTGAACAAATTGTCTCACTTAGTGACAGAAACATTGGGCTAAATTGTGGTCGTCAGTCAAAGGTCTGTATTTGTATGTTTTGCAAATCCATTTCCCTTCGGCTTGTCTTTCGGGGCAAGTTTGTGGCCGTCGCCCCAATTGGAAATGAATCAGGAATGTTTTTTTAACTTTGAATTCTGCTTCTGCCACAAGGACAGGGCAGCCCCACCCACCCAACCGGCTCTCCCCAAAATAAACAAAACTCGGTTACAGGACCGGAAATGAACCTGCCAGTGACTTTATTTGCAAGCAACGGTTCTCTGCTGATTCAGAATCTCTGCTGCTTTTTTCTGTTTTTCTGTGCTTTCTAGATTTGAGACGAGGCATCAGGGATGTGATTCATAGCATCAGATGCAGGAGGGCTAAATAAAGATTTATAAACAGCTCCCCCCCCCCCCCACACACACTAGTTTGCATTTTCCTAATCGCTTTGCTTTAACGAAGCTTTAAGATGCCATCTAATGGAATACTCAACTGTGGCAAGAGAATATTTCCTATCCGGTACGGATGTTTTGAAAATGATGGTTGTTAGTGTGGAATCATGGCTTGTAATCCTAGAGTTGAGGGGGGAAATTAGTGATTACTCTATGTGTAGCAATGCTTCTCAACCTTGACGTCTTTAAGATCTGTGGACTTCAACTCCCAGAATTCCCCAGCCAGCTCCCAGGAATTCTGGGAGGTGAAGCCCACAGATCTTAAAGCCAGAATAAAATTCTCAGAGTTGAAGTCTACAAGTCTGAAAGTTGCCAAGTTTGGGGACCCCCTACTAGAACAGAGGTCCCCGACCCCCCCCCCCGGGTCGCAATCCAGTACCAGGCCGTGACATGCCAGAAATCGGGCAACGCAAACAAGCAAAGCCCCATCCGTGGGATGCAGGTAGCATGTAAAACCGTGAGCCCCCAGTCCACGGAAACACCTTTCTCCACGGAACCAGCCCCTGGTGCCCTGAAGGTTGGGGGAGCAGCTGATCTAGAAAACCAAGGATGTGATTAACTCTGTGTGAATGGATCCAAGTGCCAATTCTGGGTCTCCATCCTTCCCTGGACTTTGTGGATGCTCAGGATGTACATGTAGATCAGGGGCTGGCAACCTTAAACACTCAAAGAGCCACAAAGGTCCTAACCGGAAGCCCCCCGTTCAATTCTGGAGCCGACCGGAAGTCCGGTCCTCCACCATAGAGTCTCCTCCTAGTGCGGCCTCCTTTTTCCTCTACCCGGCCTAACCGAAAGCCCTGTCAATTGTGGAGCCGACTGGCGACAGGGAGCCGCAGCAGAGAGATGAAAGAGCCACATGCGGCTCCAGAGCCACAGATTGCCGACCTTTGATGCAGATTGAATAATACTAATGCCAGCAGTGCAGCTGGTCTTTGATTTGCAATAAGTTCATTTAGTGACCATTCGAAGTTAAACCGGCATTGAAAAAAGCAACTTATGATTTTTTGGTTTCGTACTTATGACCGCTTTTCCCACTTTCAACCATTGCAGCATCCCCATGGTCATGCGACCAAAAAACAGAAATGTTGGGCTCAACTTTCAGTGTAAATTGAGGAGTCCCTGTATCATGCTTCCCCTCCCCCCCAAAAAAGTAACCAGCCCCACCCCGAGATCTTCTCTCTAGGGGTCCTGCCGCTTGTCGGATCAGAGAAGGTGGGGGACGGGCCCGTCTCCCTCCCCCCTCCCCATCTGTTTCTCCTAAGAGCCCAAAGGAGAGTTTGCGATTGGGTAAATGGGTTAATTTGATTCATGGAGCAAGTAATGGTAATCCGTATTAATCGTGCAAATGGGCCCTTAATATCCAAAGGGAGGGAATCTAATTAGCAGGCTGTTGTTAGTTTGGGTTGCTTGAATGTCTGGGAGCGGAAGACGAACAACCTATTGTGGAGATATGACCCATTTATCATTTCTCTACAAGCGGATGCAGGAGTTTTTACCCTCCCATGCGGAGAGCGGTTTTATTTGTTAAAGAAATGTTAGGGCTCTTCTTCTTCCTCCTCCTTCATCTCCTCCTCCTCCTCCCCTCTTCTCCTTTCTTCTTCTTTTCTTCTTCTCCTTCTCTTCTTCTTCCTTTTCCTCTTTTCTTCTTCTTTTCTCCTTCTCCTCCTCCTCCTCCTTTTCTTTTCTTCTCCTCCTCCTCCTTCTCCTTTTTTTCTTCTTCTTCTTCTTCTTCTTCTTCTTCTTCTTCTCCTTCTCCTTCTCCTTCTCTTCCTCCTCCTCCTCCTCCTTCTCCTGTTTTTCTTCTTCTTCTTCTTCTTCTTCTTTTCTCCTCCTTCTCTTCCTCCTCCTCCTCTTTTCTTCTCCTCCTCCTCCTCCTTCTCCTGTTCTTCTTCTTATGGCCAACTGGAGACTTCTGTGAGTTCACAGAAGTCTCCAGCCGGCAGCCAGCCCTGGGGGAATTCTGGGAGTTGAAGTCCACATCTCTTCAAAAGTTGAGGAAACCCTGTCCTACAGAGTCCAAAAACATCTGCACCAGGAGGATAAAACTCAACGTCTCTGATCCAGCATGTTATAGAAACCGAAGCCGGCCTCTGACTGACGTTTTCTCTTCTTGACGCTCTGCTAAAAGCCAACCAGACCCTCCTGCCACTATTTTTAGTTCCCTTCCAATCGTTTGCTAATTTCCCATCCCCCGAGAGAGGTTTGGGGGAGTGCAGATGTTGCCAGAGAGATGGACCAGGGACTGGAAACTCTCTTCCGTCTCCTTTAGGCCAGGGGGTGGTGGTGGTGGTCATAGATTGATGGTCACTACCTATATTAGGAAATATTGCCATAGATTTTACGTAGTTAGTTATTTATTCAGTTTATTTATTCAACTAAAGTGACTTTGGGGATCCTACAGTTTACAATTTTCAAGTTCTTGCTGTCTTTTCACTTTCTTTTCTCTCTCTCTCTCTCTCACTCACACACACACTTTCTCCCTCTTTCTTTCTCTCTCTTTCTCTTTCTTTTTCTCTCTCTCCTCCTCCTCCCTCCTTCCCTTTCTCTCCCTCCCTTGCTTCTTTTTGGGGAAAAGCCAGCTGAACTTGTTTTGTGCTAAGAGGTTCCTTTGTGTAGCCTCTGTGGTTACTTGAGACCCAAAGGGTCAAAAGCCTTCTCAAATACCCTGCCATGTAAAAAAGAAAGAAAGAAAGAAAGAAATAGAAATGATTCTTTTGTCCGGGGAGACTCGGGCGAAGGGAAGTCAAACAGCCAGACTGGCCGAGGGAGGCCGGCTGATCTTACAGACTTCCCGGCTGAAGCATCCCTTTCTTCCTCCTGCAGGAAGGTGTGAAAAACCAGGCCTCTGTTGGAGAAAGGAAAGGGGGAAAAAAGTCTCTTTTGGGAGGCTTCCTGCTTTTTTCCTTCTTTTACTTTAACATTTTTTTATTGCGTTGCAAGATAAAATAAGATCCAGAATACAAAAGTAAATAGGGGAACGGTGGGGAGGAAGAGGGGAAAGTGAAGGGAGGAAGGATGAGAGAAAAGAAGGAGCATTGACTTCTGGCTCTCTCGGTTACAGGAACATAAAGCATCAACATCAAACCCCCACTTTCTGCTTTTCCATAAGAATATAAACAAGCCATTTTCTTTAAAGATCTTCCGATCCAACCGGTAAAACCCCAAATCAAAGTTTCATTCTTTTCCACTTCGAGCACAAAGTTTGTTTCCGTGCACTTGCATTCTTTTCTTTAATCAAAGTAGTCAATTTTGCCATTTCATACTAATTTAACGACCGCAGCGATTCGAAAGAACGGCCGTCGAAACGGGGCAAAACTCCCTGAACAATTATCTCACTTTAGCCACAGAAATTTGGGGACTCAGTTGTGGTCGTAAGTCGAGGACTGGCTGTACTACCACCACCACCCGCGTTTACATAAAGCATGACTCAAAAGGATTATTATTTTGGTTCTGTCCGCATCTCTTAAGCTCAGCCAGCTCAAAGGAAACATGTTCAAAATAAAAGGCCAGCATTGCTGCGGAAGTCCAGCGCATCGTGGCTTCAAACCTTTCCCTTCCATGGGGTTATTATGGGATGTTTACTGACTGCGCAGGTCGTTGGGGAAAGGTCAGAGGCTTTGTGTCTGCACTGATAAGGATGGGTGGTGGGCATGGAGAGCCTTTTTGAGGTCATTTTGCAGAAACTTCCCCCCCCCCCAGGAGAAACATTCGGGGTGTCTTACTCCCTGCAAATGAAAAAAGGAGATTAGAAGCCTCTGTGTTTACAACCCTTTGGCTGCATCGAATTAGGATTCGAATTCGTTTCCCCCTTCGCCACTTTTTAACATTCTTTTTTTATTATTATTATTTTGTTGCTTTAACAAGCTCTGTTTTTTGCAGACCTTCCGCACGTCACTGGCCTCCAGCTGCAATTACTTATCTCCTCCTCTCCTATTTTGCTCCTGGCAAGAGATGCCTTTTAAGCCCAGACAGATCTAGCAATTTATTATGAATTATTAAGCTTCAGACACCCATCGGATCTCTTCAGTTTGTCAGCATTTTCCTTTCTAACCCCCCCCCCCCTCTCTTCTTTCCTTAATATTCCTTCAAGGAACATGCCGGGGTGTTGAGGAAGAGGCAGCAGGATTCGTAGTTAAGACAAATAGTTGATCTTTAACCTTGCCAGCCGAGAACTGTAATTATTTAATGCGGTGTGTGTGTGAGAGAGAGAGAGAGACAGACAGACAGACAGACAGAGGACTCTCAGCCCTCCATCCCTCCCAAAAGCTGGGTTTGGGTCCAGCAAGGGTGAAAAAAAAGAAAGGTTTATTTCAGAAGCGCTTTAAGCTCCCACTTCTCTTTCCTTGGCATTCTTTCCAGTTAAATATCAACTTAATTAGCTTCTTGAACTGGAAGCTAATTGGGCTGGCTGATAAATTGCTACGCCTCGACTGCGAATCGGCTCAGAGGGTGGTGGGAATTGGGTGCCTCTTCTCATTTTGTGGGTGTGCAGGTTTACCCGGGGGAGTGGGAATCGGGATCCTGCCAGGGGGGTGTCATCGCAGCCCCAAAGCACGCAGGGGGGTCCCCGCAGAGGTCTTGCGCCCCCCAGATTTGCTTTCCTGCCTACTATGGACGGGCAGGTGGCAAAGGAGGCTATTTGGAAAGCGTAATTTCTGAAGGGGAGAGATCGTCCGGGGGGGGGGGGAGGTCTTCTTCCCTGGTGGGGGCAGTTTTTCGTGAAAATGCTTCCCTTCCCAGGCACCGTCAACCCGTCTGGCTATGTGGACGGGGCAATAGGGAGCCCTTTTAATCTCTCGTTTCAGGCTGATCTCTTCCTTTCCCCTCCTCTCTCATTCTTCTTGATTCTCACCTTCCCTGCCACCCAAGTCTTCTGACTGCTAGGGATACTTTCTCAGTAAGACCATCTCCTCCTCCTCCCCTTCTTCCTCCTCCTTTTTCTCCTCCTCCCCCCCTTCCTCGCTCTCCTCCTCCTCCTCCAGTCATCTGCTGCTCCTCCACCCATCTCCTCCTCCTCTTTCTACTTTCTCCTCTTCTCTTCCTCCTTGTTCTCCTCCTCCTTCTGCACCCATCATCTCAGGGCCAGGCGAATCCTGAAGTCAGATGGATTCCTGCCGTAATTTAGGGTGGATTGTTTCTTTTTCTTCTCGGTGGGATGGATAAGCCATGAAAACCTGACTTTCAACCCCCCCCCCCACCCTTGGCCACAAGTTTTGAGGACGGTTTTTAACTACGTTCCAAGGATGTAGAAACCCTGCTTTGGAAGAAGGGCGTGCTGCAAAAGGTTCCCCCTGGAGGAGGAGGAGGAGGAGGAGGAGGAGAGCTCTTCTTCTTGGGGACCTCCCCAGCTGAAGAGGGATCTTTCAGCCGCTGCTTCTGCTGCTCCTCCTCCTCTTTGGGCCGGCCCAGAGAAGCTTTGCTGAACTCCAGAATTAATAGAGCAGAGAGAAATCGGCACTTAAGGAGAAGCGTGTCGTCTTCCTTCCTGTTTACAAGACCAAATTAGAAAGCCCTGGGCAGAGAGGTAACGTCACTTCGCATAACCAAGAGACTCGTCTTCTTCTAAAACGGAGGGTCCTTTTAGGGAGAGGGAGGGGAGCCCCAGATCCCCACTCAGATCACACACCCCCAGCCTCTTTTGCTCTTTCCCCTCCTTTCGATTTACCTTCTCAACCACTTCTTTGTCTTTTTTTTATTAGTTTGTCAAACATGGACAAGATAACAGCTATAAATATAGATTTGGACGTGAAAGAAATGGATACTAATAGATGGGGACAGGAGGGCAGGGACGGAAGGCACGCTGGGGCATTTATGCGCGCCCCCTTTACGGACCTCTTAGGAATGGGGTGAGGTCCACGGTGGACAGTTTGTAGTTGAAGCTGTGTGGGGTTTGAGGATGTAACAACGGAGTCAGGTAGAGCATTCCAGGCGTTGACCTCTCTGTGGCTGAAGTCGCATCTTCTGCAATCTGTGTCTGTTGTGTTCCCGTGTGTTGTTGTGGTTGAAGCTGAAGAAGTCATCACAATGTTTGACCCCCGAAAGTAAAGAATTCGTTGTTATTTACAGCCTTTATCGATTTTAATTACAGTTAGTAGTCCTTGATGTACAGCCGTTCATTGAATGACTGTTCCAAGCTACAACGGCACTGGGAAAAACGTTGACTTATGACCCATTTTACGTCCATTCCAGCGTCCCCAGGGTCTTGTGGTCAAAATCTGCCCTCTCGCACAACTGGCTCCTATTGATGGCCTTCACAGCCCCCCAGGGCGATGTGATTCCCCTTTGGGGGTGACCTTCTGATAGGGGAAGCCAATGGGGAAGCCAGATTCACTTAACAACCAGACCCTGGGGTGTGGTGGGGGCGACGGTGACCCCTGTCCTAAGTGACGTGGAAGGAGGCGATTCAGTTCTGGTTTGGTTTCTCACATCCCCTGGGACTTTGTTGTCCATCTGGGTTTATTTATGGCTTGATATGGAAGCCGGGGGGGGGGGGGGGAGGATGTTCCCTGGGGGTTTTCTCTCCGAGCAAGAAAAGGTAGAAGCCGTGTTTTCTCCCGCCCGACCACGCGTGTGTTACATGTCGAAAAGTGGCTCGGTCGTTGCCGAAAATGTGTTCTTGATATAAAGATGACATCACCCCCACCGCCCCCGCCTCCCCCATTTGTTATCTGATTCATCCCTCCCTCCCTCCCTCCCTCCTTTGCACGATTTGGCACAATGGCGACAAAAGGGGAAGTTTGAAATGGGTGAGCAGTTGTGAGCCGTTTCTCTGTGGGGTTGAACGCGGCCTCTGTCATTACGAGGAAGCCTTTTCCTTCCTCCGAGACAACAGACACGTTGTGACTCTCTCCCGGACTTGATCGATGTGGCCCCTCTCGGTCCCTTCCAGCTGGGTCTCCCTCCGTGAGGAAGAGAGTCATTTCTCCGGGAATCTCAAAGGGTGATTCCCCCCCCCCTCAAACCCTTCCTGCTCCTCCAAACGCCCTCAAGACAAACCCTCAACTTACGACCAGGACAGAAACTTTCATGGCTAAGTAAGCAATTAACAGAGGCATGATTTTACAGGCTTTTTTTGTCACCGTTGTTAAGCGAGTCACATGGTCATTAAGCAAGTCCACCTCCCCCCCCCCCGACTTTGCTTTTGTTAGAAACTGGCTGGGAAGGTTGCAAATGAAGGTCATGTGATATCAGGATGCCATGAATTGATATGAATAATAGAATAACAGCATTGGAAGGAACCTTGGAGGTCTTCTAGTCCAGTGTTTTTCAACCTTTTTTGTGCAAAGGCACACTTTTTTCATGAAAAAAATCACGAGGCACACCACCATTAGAAAATGTTAAAAAAATTTAACTCTGTGCCTATATTGACTATATATAAAGTGTTTTTCCCACGGCACACCTTACACTATGTCACGGCACACTAGTGTGCCGCGGCACAGTGGTTGAAAAACACTGTTCTAGTCCAACCCCCTGTGCCCTATATCAGGAGTGTCAATCTCGATTTCATTAAGGTCTGCATCGGGGGGGGGGGGGTCTTTGACCTCAGAGGGCTTGGGTGGGGGGCTGACACAGAACCCATGTTGGGGGCACCTGTGGTGGGCAAGTGCCAAGGAAGGACTTACCTAAGTGAGATCCTCCCTCACTTTCATTATAATCTCCTTCCTTCCTTCCTTCCTTTTCTCCTTTTTCCTTCCCTCTTCATTCTCCTTTGTTCTTCCTTTCCAGACCAGCCCTCTGGGCCACATCTAAACCCCCCATGGTCTGGGTCTGGCCCGTGGGCCTCGAGTTTGACACCCCGGCCCTAGACCATTTCAGGCAAAGGATTGTATCATCTCTTCTGAAAAAACCTCCAGGGTTGGAGCATTCTTGGCAAGTGGCTCAACTGATGAATTGTTCTCAGAGTCAGGGAATTTCCTCCTTAGTCCTTGGATGCTTCTCTCCTTGATCAGTTTCCATCTGTTGCTTCTTGCTGAGTGCCCAAATTTTGGTCACATGGCCGTGGGGACATTGCAACGGTTCTAAGTGTGAGGAATGGTGAATTAGGTTTTTTTCAGTGCTGTTGAAACTTTAAACTTTGATGGCCCTCCCCAATGACAATGGCAGGATCGTAGGATGCCACCAACGGTTGCAAAGCTGGGTTTTTTCCAACCTTTGGTCGCTAAAGGGGGCAGTTGGCAAGGGAGCGCTACCTGCTCCGCTGAAGATCGGGTGCTTAATTGATCGTGTCGGCTCCTGTCGCCCAGTGAAATGATCTATGATTTGTCGTAAAGGAGGACAATCTCTCTTCCGAAGATTGCGGAATGGAAGCCGGCAGACCTGAACCTATTTCCTTCCGAGCTTCCTTCCTTTCTCCCCAGGTTGTTTCTATTTTCAGCAGTGATCTCAGTTTCATAGCCCCCACTCTTAACGAACTCCGGCACCACTGACTTGCAAAAACAAACGAATTTGGTTTTCTTTTTTTAAAAAAAAAAAACAGGCCCTCTTCCTCCTCCTCCACTTTTTGTTCAGCTGTGATCTGAATGAGATAATATTTTAATGCGAAACAAGCCAGGGAGACTGGATGGAAATACTGTTATAGTTTTCAGAGGGAGGGAGGGAGGGAAGGGAAGAGAGGGAGAGGAGGAGGGAAGGAAGGAAGGGAAGGGAGAGGGAGGGAGGAGAAGACAGGGAGGGAGAAAGGGAGAGGAGGAAGGAAGCAGAGAAGAAGGAGAAGGGAGAGGAAGGCAGGAGAAGAAAGGGAGGGAGAAAGAGAGGAGGAAGGAAGGAGAGGAAAGGAGGAGAAGGGAGAGGGAGATAGGAAGGGAGAGGAGGAAGGAAGGAGATGTAAAGGAGAAGAAGGAGAAGAGAGAGGGAGGGAAGAAGGGAGAGGAGGAGGGAGGAAAGGAAGGAAGGAAGGGAAAGAGAAGGGAGATCGAGGGAGGAGAAGACAAGGAGGGAGAAAGGGAGAGGAGGAAGGAAGGAAGGAGAGAAGAAGGGAGAGGAAGGGAAGAGAAGAAAGAGAGGGAGAAAGAGGAGGAAGGAAGGAGAGGAAAGGAGGAGAAGGGAGAGGGAGATAGGAAGGGAGAGGAGGAAGGAAGGAGATGTAAAGGAGAAGAAGGAGAAGAGAGAGGGAGGGAGGAGAAGGGAGAGGGAGGGAAGAAGGGAGAGGAGGGAGGAGATGGAGAGAATGAGAAGGGAGAGGGAGAGGTGGAAGGAAGGAGAGGAGAAGGGGAGGGAGGGAGGAAGGAACTGAATCATGTCCAATGCTGAAGGAGAAACTGAGATCCGTTCCCACTGCAATATCCCCTCCCCATTTCCAAGGGACAGCCTCTCTCCTAGCTGATGCCTGCCAGATGTTTTGAAATACAAGGCCCTTCATTCCCTGAGCAGTTGCAACAGCTGGAAGTGGGAGTCCTCCACTGATCTGGATGAGATGCCAAGTTGGGAGAAGATTGCTGTGGCCCAAGCTCCCCCCCCCCCCGCCTCCCCAAACTCTTCTGAAGACCTTAATGCCTTTATTGCTATTTATCTCTGGCCTAGCAGGGCCCCTCCTGGCCTTCAAGGCTTCCCGGCTCTTTAGACAGCGAGTGATTCCGTAAACGGCAGGAGAGATTCCCCAAACGCCGCCTTCTTCTTCTTCTTGGAAGACCCTCTGCCAAGACCCAACCGGATTCCGGGTTTGTTTTTCCCTTCCAAACAATGGAGGGGTGGGGGTGGAATTGGTATTTTGCTGGCCTATTGTTAGAGCGGCTCCATCTGATTTTTCACACTGGAAAGAGAGGAGGAACTCGGGCAGATCCCGGCCGGCGCCTCTCCTGGGGAGGGAAGCTAAACCTTGCGTGGGGGGGGGGAATCGAGTCCTCTCTTTTGGCCGGAATCCAAGATTTGCTGCCAGCCATGATGCCTTCATGGGCATCCAATGTCCAGCCTGTGCGTCTTTGGCCGGTTTGGGTGGCATCTTGGGCAGAAGATGGCAATTGTCTGTCTTAATTTTTCCAGGGGGGCAGAAGGAGATTCTTATATGGTGGGGTGCAGCGAGAAACATCTGAAAACGGAGAGTCCTCAGCCATTCTTTCATTGTAAGTCTCTGGAGCTTAAACCTCATTTAACGCCCCCCATAATCCCTTGCAGGGTGGAGTCTGGGCGACTGAATGGAGATAGCAGGGGGTTTTAATGGCCGGATGCCCTTCTTGTTGCCAATGCCGAGTTTTGTCCAACAGATTATCCTGGTGCCCAGAGAGAGAAATATCGGTCTCTACCTAGGATCGAACTGTGATTGTGAGGCAAGAGCTAGTATCTGGGACTTGGCCTTTTAACTGTAGGTTTGTTTCCGCTATAATCTCTGGGCCAGGGGAGGGGAGGGAACTTCCCAGTTTTAGTGATTCAGACTCTCTGCCCCATGTGTTTTTCTTCTCATGACGAAAGAAAAGTGGAGGAAACTCTTCAAACATCTTGAGAGGTTGGCCCCAAAAGTGCTTCCCCCCCACCCTCCAAAAAAAGCAACTGGACTTTTTTTTGGGGGGGGGGGGGTTCTTTCTTTGAAAACATTTCGCTTCTCATCCAAGAAGCTTCTTCAGGTGGAACTTCAAACAGGCTGAAGAAGCTACTCAGGCCAGAAGCAAAAAAGAATTCAAAGAAAAATCAAACCAGAAAGCCAAGTTGCCTTTTGGAGAGAGAGAAAAAAACACCTTTGGGACAACCACGATCCGGAGGATTGAGAATCTCCGTAGGCATCTTGAGAGCTTCTTCGGGGCTGGGATGGAGAGATGTCTTTGATACGTTTGGTTTTTTGTTGTTGTTAATCGCAACCCCCTGGACAACGTTCCTCCAGGCCTTCCTGTCCTCTCCCATCCTCCGGAGTCCATTGAAGCTCACGCCGGCTGCTTCTGTGTCTCCATCCAGCCCCCTCCTTCTCTGCCGTCCCCTTCTTCTTCTTTTGCCCTCCATCCTTCCCAGCATGAGGCTCTTCTCCAGGGAGTCCTTCTTCCTTCTCATCAGGTGGCCAAAGTCTTTGAGTTTCCTCTTCAGGATCTGGCCTTCTAAAGAGCAGCCAGGGTGGATCTCCTCTAGGACTGACCAGTTGGATGGCCTTGCAGTCCAAGAGACTCAATGCAGGAGTCTTCTTCTCCAGCACCAGAGCTCAAAGTCCTCCATTCTTTGGTCCTTTCTTATGGTCCAACCTTCACAGCCATCCATGGCAACTGGGGGTAACCATGGCCCTGACTACAGTTGATTTTGGGAAGGGACAAAAAAGGCACTGTCTGACTTGGTAAGGAGTGAGTTCTTCTCAACATGGTGTGTTCAGCAAATCCATGTTTGGCCCTGAACCATGGTTCATGACCTACAGTGGCCCAGTGGTTAGAATGCAGTACTGCAGGCGACTTCTGCTGACTGCCGGCTGCCTGCAATTTGGCAGTTCAAATCTCAGGCTCAAGGTTGACTCAGCCTTCGGTCCTTCCGAGGTGGGTTAAATGAGGACCTGGATTGTTGGGGGCAATAAGGCCGACTCTGTAAACTGTTTAGAGAGGACTGCAAAGCACTGTAAAGCAGCATATAAGTCTAAGTGCTCTTCCCATTGCTCTAGCGCAGTGGTTCCCAAACTTGGCAACTTTAAGACTTGTGGACTTCAACTCCCAGAATTCTCCAGCCAGAGCTGGCTGGAGAATTCTGGGAGTTGAAGTCCACAAGTCTTAAAGTTGCCAAGTTTGGGAACCACTGCGCTAGCGGCTGGATTAGCTGGTGAAAGAAGCCAGAAGTAAACAATAGAAGATACTGTGATATGTGCTGTTGGGTGCCGGCTTCTTAGACAAGCATTGGGTGGTGAACAGCAGGGCTTTTCTATTAAAAATGCAAATATTTCCTTGAAAGGGGACCACTGTCTTTGGTCCCCAACTTCATACTGCGCGTACACACACACACACTGACACCAATGAAGAAAAGATAAACGTTGCTCTAATGCTGAAAGTTTCATGTCTCGTATGATTATATTTCGTTTTTCTGAACCGCCCGTCCCCCCCAAAAGAGGGACTCTTTACCCAATGAGGGGGGTCCTTGATGCTCTCTGAGCTTGCTTGATTTTTTTTGCAGACGTTTCATTACCCAAATTAGGTAACCTCATCAGGGCTAGTGAGGGTGTGGTTTGCTCCCTGCTTAAGACCAGGACGCGTCCACTCCGGCAAGCAACATCCAGATAAGCAGGGATTAACACTGACAAACAATTGAGCAGAAAACAATCTAGGAACTACCAATGAGGGGAAAAGCCAGATATAGAACTACACCATATGAGAACGCTGATGATATTATCTAGACGGGTAATGAAATGTCTGCTAGAAAACAACCAGGTTCAGAGAGCACCAAGGATCCCTTGGTCCTCCTCCTCCTCCTCCTCCTCCTCCTCCTCCTCCTCCTCCTCCTCCCCCTCCGCACACCCCTTTCCCTCCTAGCACTGATAAAGTTTCCTAGTTGGGTCATGAAACTTCTACAAAAGAACCAAGCTCAGAGAGCCCCAAGCAGGCCTCCTTTGAACCCCGAGCTACAAATATTCTCCTTTATTCACACTTCCATCTGCCCCTTACCCGGTGTGCCCATGTCTCTTGGGAATGCAGCTTCCAGAATCCCAGAACTAACGTACTTGAAGCAAATGTTCCTCCTGCCCCTTTAAGGAAGGTTGTTTGGAGGTTCGTGTGATATATGGGCTTTCAGGCGAGTCCCATCAATTTGTCTGTCCTTGTGTTTAAAAAAAAAGAGTCAGTGACCTTGAGTCTTATTGCAAATGTCACCCATTTTGGAAGTGAGCTTGGAAGTGAGTGGTGAGAGGGTTCATCTGGCTTCTTGGATCAGCCTTTAAAAGGCTGTTAAAGAATTAAACTTGCAATTTTTAAATCTTTTTTTTCTGTTATGTTTTTGTTGCTCTCTAAGCACCTGTTTTCTTTTTGGCAGTGTGTGTATCTCTGTGGCTTTTTCTTTCCTTTTGTTTTTTGTTTTTCCTGTTGTCATTTTGAGAGCAAGAAAAAAAATCTTTTTTTTAAAGTCTGTGTTAAAACGAAACTTTCATGCACTTTGTCACGAGTTCTTCACAAACTTGTACTTGTCTCCAGGAGTTTTCAGAAGAAAAAGAAAAGTATGTTCTCAATGGACCTCAAATGTGTGTGTGTGTTGTTTTCCAAGAAAGTCATAGAGGATAGCTGTGTATTCTTTTGGGGTGGGGGGTGGGGAGGAGGGAAACGCTAGTTGTTGAAAGAGGGATTTGTAGCTACAAAGTCATCAGGTTGAGAAAAATGAGGTTTAACGTGCCCATCTCGAAATTTTCCATTCCTCAGGATGCAGCTCTTTGAACAAAAGAGACACTGGTGTGTGTGTGTGTGTATTTTTAATATATTGTTGCCGCCTCGGTCTTTCTAGCGTCATAGCTTCGGTTCATACGTTATGCTTCTCCGTAATGTGCCTTGTTAGGTTCTGGCATAGCAGTTGGCAGAGTGGAATCTCTTATTTTGGGAGTCTGTCTTGGGAACCGGCTGTCAAAAGTGAAGAGTTGAGTGGCCTAATTCCATACAAATCTATGTCCCATGTTTTCGGGACTATCCCTCAGCACGGACCTATGAGATGTGTTGGGCCTGCAAATAATATCTCCACCGGGTAGTAAGTCTGGGCATTGCAGATCGAGAGTAGGATTACAGATTAACAGTAAGGGACCTTGTAGGTCATCTAGTCCAACCCCTCCACCACCCAAGCAGGAGACCCTACCTACACCATTTCTGACAGATGGCAGCCCAGGCTCTTCTTCAAAGCCTCCAGTGACGAAGCTCCCACAACTTCCGAAGGCAACTTCTGTTCCATGGGTTGATGGTTCTCACTGCCAAGAAATTTCTCCTTATTTCCAGGTTGAATCTCTCCTTGTTCAGTTTCCATCCATTATTCCTTGTCTGGTCTTCACGGGCTTTGGAAAACAGCTTGACCCCCTCCTCTCTGTGGCAGCCCCTCAAGTATTGGAAGGCTGCTCTCCTGTCTCCCCTGGTCCTTCTCTTCCCTAGACCAGCCATGCCCAGTTCCTGCAACTGTTCATCGTATGTTTCAGCCTCCAGTCCCCTCATCCTCTTGGTTGCTCTTCTCTGCAGTTTTTCTAGAGTCTCAACGTCTTTTTATGATGTGGTGACCGAAACTGGATGCCGTTCTCTAGGTGTGGCCTTACCAAGCCTTTATAGAGAGGTATTAGTACCTCCCTTGATCTTGATTGTATCCCTCTCTTAATGCAGTTTAGGATTGCACTAGGATTGGATGTTGACGGATGATGGCCTAAAATGCTTAGGTATCAATAATAATAGGGATGACAAGATATCCAATATCTCAGGGGCTGCCCCAAAGAAGAGGGAGTCAAGCTGTTCTCCAAAGCCCCTGAGGGCAGGACAAGAAGCAATGGGTGGAAACTAATCAAGCAGAGAAGCAACTCAGAAATAAGGAGAAATTTCCTGACAGTCAGAACAGTTAATCAGGGGGAAACTTGCCTCCAGAAGTTGATGAATGCTCCAACACCAGAGGTTTTTAAGAAGAGACTGAATAACCCTTTGTCTGAAGTGGTGTAGGGTTTCCTGCCTAAGCAGGGGGTTGGACTAGAAGACCTCCAAGGTCCCTGCCAACTCGGTTATTATTGTTGCTGTTATAGGGTTTTCTGGGACACAAATGTATCTGCCACGTAACATACGGTAAATCTCTGCCTAAGCCAACCGAAAGCATCTTGCTGGTTTGGTGGGAGCTAGAATTTCACAATAATTAAGCACTGGGAGTCTACCAAATAATCCACCAGGGTTGACTTTCCAAGAGTGATCAAGGTTAGAGCTATTTTCCCCCCAGCGTGCTGTTGTTCAGGCCAAGATCCAAGAATGTTTTCCTCTCTGCCATCCGGTGCCCAAGAATCCTTGTGTTAAAGACCATTTGGACTTCTGGATACAGAACATTAATTCTCTCTCTCTCTCTCTCTAAAAGACCCACCTTAAACACAGCATTTAACTTAAATCGATCGGCAGGCATCTTGTTTGCTTAATGCAGTGGTTCAGAAGTGGTTTTAAATACTGCACTGAGCCAAAATACACCAGGGCATCTGTTGGAATTAGAATAACAGAGTTGGAAGGGACCTTGGAGGTCTTCTAGTCCAACCCCCTGCTTGGGCAGGGAACCCTACACCATCTCACTGGAGAATGTCTGCTTCGCAGTATCCTTGGATCATCACAAGGAATTAATGCAGTCTAGGAGATAAGGCTCAAGGGATGCGGTGGGTCAGTGGCTAACACGCTGAGCTTGTCGATCAGAAAGTTTGGCAGTTCAGCGGTTCGAATCCCTAGCGCCGCATAATGGAGTGAGCTCCTGTTACTTGTCCCAGCTTCTGCCAACCTAGCAGTTTGAAAGCACGTAAAAAATGCAAGTAGAAAAATAGGAACCACCTTTGGTGGGAAGGGAACAGCGTTCCGTGCGCCTTCGGCATTTAGACCGGCCACATGACCACGGACAGCGCTGGCTCTTCAGCTTTAAAACAGAGATGAGCACCACCCCCTAGAGTCAGGAACGACCAGCACATATGTGCAAGGCAAACCTTTACTTTAACTTTAGGAAATTAGGTTAAAGGAACCAGAGGATCTTGAAATTAACACACTTTAAGCGAAGGAGACCGCCATGTATCGGAGGGGGGGGGGGGGTAAAGAGAAGCAACAGAGATTATGGGGAAGGAAAAATATAAACGGGAGATTGATCTTGAATTTGAGCCAGAAATGGGAAGGGAAAAAAAGCCCAGCTTTGCAAGAAGCTAGAAGAAGAAGGAAGAATTGAGGAGTGGGGAATTAGAAAGGGAGGGGGAGGGCAGAGCCTCCCTTTCTTCAGCTGTCAAGCTAATAACACTTGTCAGTAAATGAAATGTGAAAGTTATAACAAAACAATATGCCCAGTGTGGCTGCCGTTAAGTCCTTGGATTACTAATTAAGACACATCCTTTCCAGAGGTTCTGGCATGCCGTGGCAACAGCCATTGTCTCCATCCTCGCAAACGCTCCTTCTTCGTCAGATGCAAATATTCTGGCTTTGTTCTCCTTTGCTGAGTCGCCAAGGTATTTACACCTGCCGGGGGGGGGGGTGGCATCGAGTTGGGGGGCGGTGCAGTTGGGGAGGTGAATAGCATTGCGGAGCCCAAAATATTCTCTGCAGGGTTTTTTTTTTTTAATTGTTTTTCTCAGGCAGGACAGGGGGGGAAAAAGAGAAACGGTGTTTGTTCCTGTGCTTTCTTCTTCGGGGGGGGGGGGATTTCATTTGAATGAATTTTGCAAAGACGCAGCATGAAATGAAGTCTCTGTGTCTTTCTTGAGCCGTCTTTATTAAATCTTAGGAAAGGGGTATAGGTTTAAAAAAAAACCTAAGACAGATGGAGTGATTTGGTAAGCGAAAGTCTCTGCAGGTCGAAAGAGTCAAGATGGCAGCCGTGCAATTAAAAATTTCACCCGTTTTTTTTTTATCTGTGAGATGCTTAAAAAACGGGTGGAACTTAAAATAAAATTAAAAAAAACCTAGGCTTCATTTTCCCATCTTTCTGCAAGCTAATTATTTAATTGCATTATAAAGTGCAAATAATACATTACCGAATACAGGTATAATAACAGAATGATGTGGTATTTATACAAGAGAATCTGGAAACTGTTAGCACTGTGGTGATTAAGATCAATTAAATCTTTAAAGATGAGAAAGAAAATTACATCAATGTTAAATGTGGTTTCTGAGATATTAATGAACTGTCGAGCTGCTTAAGTTATGCAGTTAACCCTAAATAAGGACTTGATAAAAGTTCCGTAAAAGGGGATTGCAGTGTTTCATTATATGAATAAAAAAAAAAAAAAGATTTAAAACAAAAAAAAAAATGGATGACCCTTTTGTGGGTCATTTTGATTTGTGACATTTGTGAGCGGAGCAGATTCGGACAGCGAGGAGGTTGGGGAGGAACCTGGGCCAGTCCTGGAGTCTGGAGAAGGCTCTTAGGGGGGCTCTGCGTTGGAGGCAGAGAGGGGCCCAGGGCCGTCTGTCAGTTATCAGCTGCCTTCAGAGTCAGACATCAGTGATGCAGAAGAACAGCTGGAGCCTCTTCCCAGTGTGCGCATGCGCAGAGTTGCCAGATGAAGGGAACAGTTAAAGAACATGAGTCGACTTGGGAGTAAGGCTACAGATGGACGATGAATGGCCCCTCCCAGAGGAAATAAAGAGTAGTGGAAGGGGAGTGGAGTTTGCAGGAGACAGTTAATTTGCTTAATTGGTTGTATCGGCCTGGCAGTTCTCCAAGCCAGAAAAGGTCTGTGACCGTAAATCCTCCCTTGAAAGACTTTGCTGGAGGTGAATGAGCAGAATTCCCAGCCAATTAATAATAGAGGTTTTGGTCAGGACCAGGAGTCTGCTTCACGCTCTCGGAAAGCCTCGGTCAGAACACAAGGTGGTTGGCTACCCCTGGGAGTTGAAATCCACGAGTCTTAAAAGTGGCCAAGGCTGGACACCCCACATCTAGGCTTAGAAGGAGGAGAATCTCTTGGTGGAAACACATTGAATCGTGGAGAAATATTTCTCGCTCCTCTTGGGTGTAACGGAGCTCGGAGACTCCTGTAGCTGTAACTGCCTGCTGAGCGATTCTCTCTCTGCCCTCCCTTTTTGGGGTAGAAGTTATGCAAGGCAGGATATGAATGAGACTGGAGGAAGTGACAAGGTCTGCAGTCATAACTTTGAGAAGGCAACTATCATTAAGAGTCCCAAAGGCTCTTCTCAACTCTGAAGGCTGCTGCCTTCTTCCCTATGCCTTACAGCGCCAATGAAAGGCCCAGGGCTGGTAGACTTGGCAGCTGCTGCTGCAGAGGTCCCACAGGTGGAGTTTCTCCTCCAGAGCCTACAGCCCAGATCCAGCATATGCCTTGTGAGCGTCAGGACTGCTCATAAGTCCCTTATTTCTGCTCAAGAGTTTTTTCTTCTTCTTGGCTGTGGATTCAGAAAGCTCCCGGCTCACTTTGGCAAGTTAAAAGCCAGATTCTTTGGTGACTGGCAGAAAGCAAAGCTTTACAAGCAAACTAATTTCATTTTGGGGGCATCAACTTTTCCAAGCTACCTAAAACAAATGGAAGGAAGGTAGGATAAATGAACACGGAAGGTTTGCAAAGCAAGGTTAATTATCTCTTGTCCTGCTGTAAGGGAGTCTCTTATGTTTCCCGTAATTAATGTGCATCAACTTTTTTAACAGCTGGGTTTATCGGAAGCTAAATATGATAAGAAAAATGCTTTAACTGCTTTAAAGTGCTACATAAAATAGAGGCGTCTTCTTCATTATCTCTTTAGTGGCCTCTGCAATAATCTGAAAAATATTCAGTGAATAGTTGTTGTTTCTTCCTCCTCCTCCTCCTCCTCCTCCTCCTCCTCCTCTTCCTCCTCTTCTTCTTCCTCCTCTTCTTCTCATTCTTCTTTTCTTCTTGTTCTCCTCCTTCCCCTCCTCTCCCCGCCACCCATGCTGTCAAGAACTCAAGCTGCAATCTCAAGCTGTCACATAACTCCATATAGGGGGAAAATCACTTTAGATTATTTCCCAAAGCTAAATCAAGATACTATACCTCATGGTCTACTGATCTGATCTGATCCGGTTGCCCTCCAGTTCATAGTTTTTGAAAGGGAGAAACCAACGATCATTAAATTCGGAGGGGGGAGGAATAAAATGGGAAGGCTATCTCAAGCAAGCCCCTGGAGACCCATTCTGCTATTTATTTGTTTTTAAAGTCGTCTTTGGACGCAGCAGGAAATTTGACGTCTGGCTTCATTCCAATTCTTGGCTCCCCAAACTGCTGTGTTATTGAGGGTCCTAGCCAGTGGGGAAATCCACATTTTTTTACTACCGGTTCTGTGGGCGTGGCTTGGTGGGCGTGGCAGGGGAAGGATACTGCAAAATCCCCATTCCCATCCCCATCTAGGGCCAGCCAGAGGTGGCATTGGCCGGTTCTCCAAACTACTCAAAAGTTCCGCTGTCGTTTCTCCTGAACCTGTCCGAACCTGCTGGATTTCACCCCTGGTCCTATCGATATAGATGCTAGTGTGGAGTTTGTGTGTGTGAAGACGTCTTCAAAACAGACACTTAATGTGGTTCGTGCCTCTGGTTTCTCTCCGTTTCCCAACTGTTTCGGTGGGGGGGCTGTTCTACAGAAGCCGCCGTAGTTAGGTAGAGTCTGTTTAGATCCCTCGGGCCGCATTGTTGCGCTTGGATTAGAAAGTATGCAGGTTATTTCAAACACTCTGCCTGTTTAGGAATGTTGGATTGTTGCTCTGTCTCCCTACGAACTTCTTCGTTCCCTTTGTTAGCTATGCCAGGCCAGTTTTGGGCCACGTTTCCCTACAAGCATTCAATTGTTTGGATGAGAAATTTTAATTTCTGCAGGAAAATGAGGGGGTGGTGTGTCCTCTAAGAGCCGACAGCATTCTACCCTGGTGGAAAAGTTCTTTTCCTAAAAGGATGTTACAGAGAACAGTTACAGATTAACAGAGTTGGAAGGGGCCTTGTAGGTCATCTAGTCCAACCCCACACACAAGCAGGAGACCCTTCACCATTTTTGACATATGGCAGTCCAGTCTCTTCTTGAAAGCCTCCAAGGATGAAGCTCCCACATCTTCCGAAGGCAACTTCTGTTCCGTGGGTTGATGGCTCTCACTGTCAGGAAATTCCTCCTTATTTCCAGGTTGAATCTCTCCTTGGTCTGTTTCCATGTTCATCAGACAGGAAACGGTCATAATTTCTCCCACAAATCGCAATCAACAGATTAAGATCTCTCTGACCATGGGGAATTGTTAGTAGTCCGGAAGAGAGGAAAGATCCAACCCGCGATAGATGTGAGAAAATGCTCTCACGAGTTTGGAAACTCGGTTTCCACAGCATGCTAAACCATGGTTAGTGATGGGCAAAGCGTGACACGCCAACATGCAAAGCATACGCAGCCCCATTGCAGCTTGGCAAATGGGTGGAAGGCAAGGTTTGGTTCTGGGGCATTGGGGTTGAAGTCAAGGCTAGGAGTGGTTGAGAAGATCTGCTTTGGGAGCCTTTGGGAAGAGATTGGAGCCAGGTTGACCAAAGTTTAACCAAACTTCTCATCTTCAGTGTAGACCTAACTCTCTGTCCCCAAAACTGGCTGTTTCTGCTGATTTGCTTGTTTATATTCCGTCTTTATTATTTGTATAAATAAGTCAAGGCAGGAAACGCACAAAATGCTCTTCCCTCCTCCTCCTATTTTCTCCACAACGTCCCTGGGTCCCCCAACCAGCTTTTGGGTCTAAGGCATAACTAGAACTCACCCTCTCCCGGTGATTGGCTAGCTTTCATGTCCCAGGACTAGAATTCACAGTCTCCTGGCTCCTATCCTGGACCAGTGTTTCTCAACCTTGGCAACTTGAAGATGTCCGGACTTCAACTCCCAGAATTCCCCAGCCAGCGAATGCTGGCTGGGGAATTCTGGGAGTTGAAGTCCGGACATCTTCAAGTTGCCAAGGTTGAGAAACACTGTACTAGACAAACCAGCTGCCCCCATTGAGCAAAGATGGGGGTGCGAAGTCCATCGTTTCTGGCCTGTTTAACGAAAGCCTTTTTATCTGGCCATTGCAGGGATCTGTGAAGAGGAAAGTGGCGGACGATGCGTCTCCCGCCTCCGGCGCCATGCCTGACCTCCTCTTCCCAAGCGAGAGCAAGCGGCTTTGTCTGGACGACGTCACTCTCTCCATGGGCCCCGGGTCCAATTCTGTTTCATGCCCCGATATGCAGGGCTCTCCGTATTCAACCAATCACGGGACTCCCGCCATGCCCGGACACGGAATGCTCCTTGAAAACAACCACATGAACGGGAGCGGGATGGGGTCTCCCTTCGCCGTCCCTCCGAATGCCGAGGTTGGGCAGAAAGGGCCCCTCGGGGGCCATTACGGCGAGAAAGGGAGCAACATGCACGCCGTGGACCAGGAACTTCAGGATTTGCTGGAAGAGTTGACCAAGATGCCGGATCCTTCTCCCAACGACCTGGACCTGGAGAAGATCTTGGGGAGCAAGCCCGAAGAGCCCATGGGGGGCCTGGCCCACCCGCCCTCAGCCATGAACAGCTCTTCTAAATCTTCTCCGCAGGCCCCCCCCTTGGACAATCACATCCCCAGTAAAGATTTCTCTCCCGGATGCAACCGAAGCGGTGGCTCCCCACAGGTGACGCCTCCTTCCGGAGCTGGATACTCGGTCCCGTCTCAGAACAAGGCTGTGGGGTCACCCATTTCCTCGGCCACGCCCAACAAGGGACAGGCCCTCCACATGTCCGGGGCCAATTGGCACGCCCAGCAGTTGAAGCACTTAGCCAGCAAGCAGGCGCCAACGTCCAAGCCCCCAACGCCCAACTGGCCCACCATCTCTTCCCAAGGCCTTTCGCCTCCTTACCGGCAAGGTTCTTCTCCTCACCACCAGCCCTTCAGCCCCCAAAACGTCATGATCTCCAGCATGACTCCCAACGGCCTGCCAGGAAGCAACATCCAGAGCCCCCAGAACCCTCTGCTCTCCAGCATCACGTCCAACAGTAACCCCCCTGGGGGTCTGTCTCCCCCTTTTGGGCCAGAGAAGCTCTCCAGTCCGGTCCTCAATCAGCAGCCTTTCAGCCCCCCCAGCTCCATCATGTCCAGCATCTCAACCAGCAGCATTAAGAGTTCTCCCAACGCGGGGCCGTCGCCCTACAGGCCGGAGAAGCTCTCCAGCCCAGCTTTGCACCAGCAGCCTTTCAGCCCTCAAAGCACCTTGATCGCCAACGCCACCCCGACCAGCAACCCGGCCAACATGCCGGGCTCCCTCTACAAAAACATGCCGCCCTCCCAGTCCAAGAACATGAACGTCATGCTGACGCAGTCTTCCAACAGCATCCAAGCGGGGTTGGGGAGCGAAGGGCCCGGGGCCCAAGACCAGTTTTCCTTCAGCAACACCAAGCCCCTCTCCCACTTCAGCTCAGAGGCCGCCCCTCCCCAGAAGATGCCGCCCATGGGGTCCTCCACGGGCCAGCAGTCCCTCATGCACTATCTTCAGCAGCAAGCTGCAACCTCGCCACAGTCCCAACAAGTCAACAACAACCAATTCCTCCAGCAGCAGCTCCGGCAGTTGATGCAGCCGCCGCAACGGATGCCGCAGCGGCACGTCCAGCCGTCCCCGTTGTCATCGCAGGCGCGGCAGGTAAGCCCACAGAAGTGGCTTTTGTCCTTCTCCCTTCCCTCCTCGTCTTCTTTAATGTCCCCGTAATCCCTTGCGTTGGGGTGGAGTCTGGAGGTAGCAGAGTGTTTACTGGCCGGATGCCTTTCCCGTCGCCAGAGCGGAGTTCTGTTCAGCAGATATATTCTCATGGTGCCCAGAGAGAGAAATATCTGCCTCTCCCTAGGATCGAACTCACAGCCTCCTGATTGTGCGCTTCCACCTCTAGGCCACCGGTACCACTCTGCTCCCGTCTCTTTCATGAAGTCTTTCAAGACTTCTGGCAAACTTTGTACATGCGCATTGTAAGTTTGAATTTCTTGACCCAACAATCCTGCTTGGCTCTGAGTTCTTTTGGGGGAGACGTTCGCTGGAAGAGCAGGGATTGGCATCTTCTTGGGCTCATCACTGCCCTCGATTGAAGAGTTTACTAAGAGCAAATTTCCCGGCTGGGTTTTTAGCTTTAAAGCCTCGGTTTAATTTCTCTGTGGCCGTTTTTGGATTTTAATTCTGAGGTTGTTCGAATACGTTGTTTGAGCCGTCTGCCTTGGAGCTCTCTCTCCGCTTGCCTGGGCTCCCTGGGTAAACTTGTGTAGGTTGTATTTACCTAGAAGGAAGACTTAAGTTACTGTCCCGTCTTCGTTTGGGGAAAGCGGTTAGCATTAAAAAAAGGGGGGGGGGGCTTTGAGCAAACTTTCTTTTCCCAGCTTTGTCCAAATCAGAGACGACTCTTCTTTTTAGAGTTGTACGTTTCGCTTTGGAGGAGAGAGAAAGGCACCTGGCTAGCATCACCTCTTATGGGCGCTCAAGACAAAAGTCTCAAGTCAGCCAGCGCATCCTCTTGGTTGTAAACCACTCCGGCTGTCCCAAAACTACCTAATACCTTAGCTTCTTGGGCTGGGGATGGATGGATGGATGGATGATGGACGGATGGGATAGGATCAGTGGTGGGTTGCAGACGAGAACCCTGATGCTCTGCGGAGCAGCTGGAGCATCGTGGAGGCTTGTGGAAGCGTCATTTGATGCTAGAACGCATGCACATGCCTATGGGTAACTCCGGGGAATCCGAAACCCACCACTGGATAGGATGGATGGATGGATGGATGGATGGATGGATGGTAGGATGGATGGATGGATGGATGGATGGATGGATGGATGGATGGATGGTAGGATGGATGGATGCAATAGCAATAGCAGTGGACTTATATACCGCTTCATAGGCCTTTCAGGCCTCTCTAAGCGGTTTACAGAGAGTCAGCATATTGCCCCCAACAATCTGGGTCCTCATTTTACCCACCTCGGAAGGATGGAAGGCTGAGTCAACCCTGAGCCGGTGAGATTTGAACCGCTGACCTGCTGATCTAGCAGTAGCCTGCAGTGCTGCATTTAACCACTGCGCCACCTTGGCTCCTATGGATGGATGGATGGATGGATGGATGGATGGATGGATGGTGGATCGAGATGAATGGATGGGTGGGTGGGTGAGATAGGACAGGATAGATAGATGGGGGATGGATGGATGGATGGATGGATGGATGGATGGATGGATGGATGGATGGATGGATGGTAGGATGGATGGATGGATGGATGGATGGATGGATGGATGGATGGTAGGATGGATGGATGGATGGATGGATGGATGGATGGTGGATCGAGATGAATGGATGGGTGGGTGGGTGGGATAGGACAGGATAGATAGATGGGGGATGGATGGATGGATGGATGGATGGATGGATAGTATGCTGTGAAGTCAGTGTTGACTCTTAGCAGCCACATAGATGGATTTTCTCCGTGATTATCTGCCCCCATCCGGTCCTCCAAATCTTCAAGTAACGCAACCATCAGCACTACACCTTCTTCCTCCTCCTCCTCCTTCCTTCCACTTTCCCCAGCATCACAGTCTTCTCCAGAGAGCTGGAGCCCCCTGTAAGGGCTCCACAATGTGACCCTTTGAGCCTGATCAGATTTCCCAGGTGCGGCCGGCTGAAGAAAGAAAGATGGTTTCAACCCTCAGAATTAAAGATTAATTAAAGTGATCTTTCTTGGAAGGATGTTTCTATTCGCTTTGAAATCTTGATGCTCTCTACCCAGAATTGCATAAATGGAAAAAAGAATAGAAGTCAGGCCGATAGGGCCAGAAGTGGGAATATTGTCTGAAGAGAGCATCCTGATTCATGCCACCACCCAGTTATGGTTTGTCTAACTAGGGCAGGGGTCGGCAACCTTAAACACTCAATTCTGGAGCCTACCGGAAGAGTCCGGTTCCCCCACCATAGAGTCTCTTCCTAGCACGGCGTTGTTTTTCCCCTACCTGTCCTAACCGAAAGCCCTATCAATTCTGGAGCCGACTGGTGACAGGGAGCCGCAGCAGAGGGATGAAAAAGCCACATGCGGCTCCAGAGCCGCAGGTTGATGGCCCCTGAAAGTACCCTAATGGCCGGGTCCACGTAGAGGGCTAAATCAAAGCAACCACTCAGTGCTATGTGGATCCTGTTGCTGTTGCGGGCGAGGTCCTAGGAAAATATTCAGCCTGGGTTTCCATGAAGGGTGCAGGGTGCCAACCTGCAGGAATCATTGTGTATCCTGAGATTAAAAGGTGGCTGTTGGGCTCACAACAGTGTTGGGCGCTCACTGACCTTGCCAGCTGCAGTTGCAGAAGCCAACTGAAGTGGGAACAAGCAGCTGCTGAGCTGTTTCTGCCCGATGCCGTGATCCTCCTTTCTGTAGGGATCTGGTTACACCCTTGACAATAAAGCAAAGGATCTCCAGAGGCAAGGAAATGATTAGAATGGAGAGCCAACTGCTGGGGAGAAGTTTGTGAGAAGGACTTGAGTGTTGGCTTTGGGGCAAATGCCTTCACTGCAATTAAATAGAGCAGAGCTAGTGAAGAGAAGGACCAAGGAAGGACCATGAGAGCAGTCTCCCAACATTGGAGGGGCTGCCCCAGAGAGGAAAGGGGTCAGGCTATTTTCCAAGGCACCTGAAGTCCAGGCAAGGAATAACGGATGGAAACTGAGCAAGGAGAGATTCAACCTGGAAATAAGGAGAATATTTTCTGACAGGGAGAACCATCAACCCATGGAACCAGAAGTTGCCTTCAGACGTTATGGGAGCTTCATCCCTGGAGGCTTTCAAGAAGAGTCTGGACTGCCATCTGTTGGAAATGGTGTAGGGTCTCCTGCTTGGGTGGGGGTTGGACTAGATGACCTACAAGGTCCCTTCCAACTCTGTTAATGATATAAACGTCTGAGCTGGAAGGGACCTTGGAGGTCTTCCAGTCCAACCCCCTGCTCAAGCAGGAGATCCTATACCATTTGAGACAAGTGGCTGCCCAGTCTCCTCCTTGACTTGTGACTGGTCGCAACAAGTGAAGTTACAGTGGACACAATGGACTTAGAACCCAGTTCCAACGTTCTGATATGCCCTCCACAGTCATGTGACTGCATTAGGGACATTTCGCAGCCAGCTCACATTTATGGCCATTTTTGCAGCCTCCGTAGTCACAGGACCACATTTTATGACATTTCCACCAAAAACTGGTCTTTGTTTCCATTTTTCAGCAAAAACTCCCCATCGCGAACAACCATGTATTGATTTACAAGCTTGGTGATTCGCTTAACAACCGTTGCAAAAGAAGGTTGTAAAATCACATACTTCCATGACTTACTGACCACAATGAGGAGGCTCCATTATGGTTGTAAGTCAAGGACCTCCTGCGTTGAGAGAGTAAAATAAATCAGGGATTAACGATTTATTTAACTATCTCTCTGAACCCAAAGGTGCTTTCTCAAGAAGCGACAGGACTCTCTGGTTTGAAGACGTTTTGCTTCTCACCCAAGGAGCTTCTTCAGCTCTGAGAGAAGCTGGAGAAGCTTCTGAGAGAAGCTGAGGAAGCTTCTTGGATGAGAAGCGAAACCTCTTCAGAGAAAAACCAGAAAGTCCACTTGTCTCCTGGGGGGGGAAAGCCCTTTTGGGGACAACCACGACCTGGATGCCTGAGCATCTCCATAGGCAGGTCTCCCTGAATGCATTTGTCCAGCTGAGGAATTCTGGGAGTTGAAGTCCACACAGGTATTAAAATTGCCAAGGATGGACACTCCTGCTCTAGAGAAAAGGGGGGATTTCCAGGGTGCTGAAGGCTGGAGAATTTATGGTGCCTTCTGTTGGGAAATAAAGATCCCATTTATTTCCTTTCCTCCGTTTCCTCTATTTATCCTGGTGCAGGTGCAGGAATGTTTTCTTAGAACAATAAAAGCTGGAGTCTATTGTGATGATAAATACGAGCACTGAGAATATTCACATTTTGCAAATCAGTTCAGTAAACTTGCCTGGCTGGTGTTTTTTTTTCTCTTTTTACTAGGAGAGACTTAAAACGTTAATTATGTCATAAATGACAGGCCTGCTCTGGATTTTATATCGCTGCTTAAGCCATCCCTGAATAACAAGCCAGTAAAGGATCAGGGCGATTCTTTTAAAGCACTTTAATGACATTTATCGCAAAACTGGGCATTTCCAAAGAGGATCCCTAAAGTGAACTATGGAGAGATAAGTAGATTATCGCCATTCTGGTGGTGCTAACAAGTTTTTTCTTCTGATGGTTCTGTTTTCTTGCGAGGGAAGGTTGATTAATCGCAGGGAGAAGAAATCATCTAATTATTCATATGAGTTTTTACTAATTTTTAAGCCAAGAGGAGAGGCTTTTTCTTAAGGGAACTTCATAGATAAAAATCCTGATTTAATCAAGAGAGTCCACCAAACTATCTTATTTTGCTTCGTTTTCATCAAGTTAAAGGTAAGGGTTCCCCTCGCACATATATGCTAGTCGTTCCAGACTCTAGGTGGCAGTGCTCATCTCCCTTTCAAAGCCAAAGAGCCAGCGCTGTCCAAAGACGTCTCCGTGGCCATGTGGCTGGCATGACTCAATGCCGAAGGCGCACAGAACGCTGTTGCCTTCCCACCAAAGGTGGTTCCTATTTTTCTACTTGCATTTTTAACGTGCTTTCAAACTGCTAGGTTGGCAGAAGCTGGGACAAGTCACGGGAGCTCACTCCGTTATGCGGTGCTAGGGATTCAAACCGCCGCACTGCTGACCTTTCTGATCGACAAGCTCAGCGTCTTAGCCACTGAGTTAAGCAGGGTTAAAGCTGGTTATTTACCTGGTTGGGCGATGAGCAGGAAAGCTCAACTGGTTTTTTTTTAGGGATGTGCCCACAAAATGATGAAGAGTGAAGCTTGAGTTGAAAAGAGGCTTCACCTGTACCTTAAACACCCTGAAAATGCCTGGGATATGAATTCATTTGCTTAACTAGCAAGGAATTTCTTTAGATGTTGTATCAAATGTCTTCACGGCTGGGTTTTTAACTTAACTGCTGTCATTTTTGATAAAGGCTTTGAAACCGATCAAAGAAATTTCTCCAACGTGGATACTTTACGAAATGCATTGAAGTAGAGATGCTCTTTGGGAAGAAAGGCAGACTATAGAAGTAAGATAAATAACTTTTTACATTTGTTGAGACATTCTGGAGGTTCAAAAGCCATTCTTTGCAATCAGGGGCTACCAACTGAATGACATAGAATGCAGCCACCTCACCGCAACCAGCTTGGCCGCGGGACCGTTGAGCAGTTCAATTTTAATGATTTCACATAAATAAAAATCAGTTAAATGTTTGTTATGCACCTTTCATTCTGTTCCCCCGTTTGCATCCTTTCTTTAGTGGTTCTAATCCGCTATTTCTTTGATATTAGAAGTACAAGTAACTCTTGTTCAGAGAAGAAATTCAATCTTTTTTACTACCGGTTCTGTGGTTTGGTGGGCGTGGCAAAGGGAAGGATACTGCAAAAGCCCCATTTCCTCCTGGTCAGCTGGGACTCAGGTGGGGGGCAGAGCATAGATGGGGCAGGGCCAGCCAGAGGTGATATTTGCCAGTTCTCCGAACTACTCAAAATTTCTGCTACCGGTTCTCCAGAACCCGCTGAATTTCACCCCTAGGAGTGTCCACAAGTGAAAAACATCGGATGAGGACCACAATGCTTTGCACATCCCTCTAATCTACTTTGATGCCAAAATGTCACCCTGGCATTTTTGTTTGAGAATTACATGGGTTTATTGTAGCCATTGAAAGGGTCTCTTGCAAGGGGTGTTGGGGGTGGCTGCTGGCATGAAGAAGGGCTGATCTAAAGCATCACAGGTGATTTTGAGATGCTTGGATGGAGTGACATCTTTCATTACAGACGGTAAATCTCAACAATAACAATAATCCTGAGAATGTTTTGAGTTCCCACGTACTGGGTCACTTCAGTGGATCAAAAACTCCAGAGGGGAAAACAATGGCATAATACAGGATACGAGGAGCAGAAAAATAAGGAAGAACATCCTTCTTAGAGTCCTAAAATCCCTTGCAAGGGGAACCAAAGGCTGTGAGTTTGCAGAAGCTCAGAATAAACAGAGTTGGAAGGGGCCTTGGAGGTCTTCTACTCCAACCCCCTGATCAAACAAGAAATCCTATTCCATTCCGGACAACAGTTGTCCAATTTCTTCTTAAAACCTCCAGTGAAGGAGCACCCAGAACTTCTGGAGGCAAGGCAATTGTGCTGATCCATTGTCCTCCCTGTCAGGAAAGTTCTCCTTAATTCTAAGGATTCTCTCCTTGGATTAGTTCTCTCTTACAAGCTCTCTAGTTTGGTCCCATTCCACGGGTGAGACTAACACGATGAGGCTCCCAGGTGTACATTCTGGATTAGTGGAGTCACTCAAAGCAAGAATGTGGTTTAGTAATGTCCACTTACAGGTTGGGCTCCCTGATTACGAGCAAGGAATTCATCGCCAACAATGAATCAGCCACTTGACAGAAGAAACTGAAGTGCTCCGGATGACTCAAGAGGTCGTTGCCTTCTCATCTCTTGCCGTCCTTCGCCAGGTGAGATCCCTGCAAGCCATCAGGAAAAGGTGCAGAATCCTACATTTAAATTTGGAGGAGGTGGAGAAGGAAGAGAAGAGCAATGATTCAGCTTCTTCTGGAGTCCGTTGCTTTCTTGGGGAAGTTTCCCACATTGAAACATAAAATGAATATTCTGAGTGCTCCATCAATTTCTACCATTCACTCTCACCCAGAGGTAGCAACGGGTATCATGCTCCTTCTATTGCCATACACTTTCCCAGTATTAAATAAATCAGAAGCACATTATTGCATAGACCCATCTTCCTCTGTTATTCTCACCTGCTGCGTTGTCTCCTTCCTTCCACAGCTCCTTATTCCCAAAGCAGAGAGGCAGTGGGGGGACTTGTTCCCCCGTTTCTGTGGTTCTCCACCAACTTTCCAGCCTAGACTTCCCAATTTTGTACCGTTGTATATAGGACACTGACGTGGTGGCTCAGTGGCTATGACGCTGAGCTTGTTGATCAGAAAGGCGGCAGTTCAGCGGTTCGAATCCCTAGCGCCAAATAATGGAGTGAGCTCCCGTGACTTGTCCCAGCTTCTGCCAACCTAGCAGTTCGAAATCACGTAGAAATGCAAGTAGAAAAATAGGAACCACCTTTGGTGGGAAGGGAACAGCGCTTCCATATGCCTTCAGCGTTTAGTCATGCCGGCCACATGACTACGGAGTCATCTTCGGACTGGCTCTTTGGCTTTGAAACGCCCCCTAGAGTTGGGAACGACTAGCATATGTGTGAGGGGAACCTTTACCCTATACAGGACACAATACAAGTCCTCAATTGGGTGGACTTGATCTTCCAAGGTCTTTTCATGCTGGTTGAAGGTTTGTAGAATTGACTTCCAACATGCTAGACTTTTCTTAGAATCTTCGACTCTAGATCTCTAGATCTCTAGATAACTTCCCTACTTTCTTGTCTGCAATACTAAATGCATTGTTAAAATATTAGATTCCCCATCCAACTTCCCAAGAGTGATGCTCTCCAGATGACCTCCACATGGCTCAAAAGAGATGGGGGTTGTAGTCTGTCAGAACCAGAAAGGATCAGGTCAAGATGGAGAAATTGGCCTTCATGGACCTTAAGAGCCGAGGTGGCGCAGTGGTTAGGGTGCAGTACTGCAGGCCACTTCAGCTGACTGCTATCTTCAGTTCAGCGGTTCTAATCTCACCGTTTCTCAAGGTTGACTCAGCCTTCCATCCTTCCGAGGTGGGTGAAATGAGGACCCGGATTGTTGTTGGGGGCGATATGCTGACTCTGTAAACCGCTGAGAGAGGGCTGAAAGCCCTATGAAGCGGTAGATAAGTCGAACTCCTATTGCTATTGAATGAATGCTGAATGCGGAGAAAGGATTCGTCATCCAGACCTTCTTTTGATCCATGATCAGAATAACTCAGCACATACTTCCCTCATGGTCTTTTCTGACAGAGCAAAGGAGAGTTAACTTCAGTGAGTTTTAGAACAACAGTATAACAGAGTTGGGAGGGAGGTCTTCAAGTCCAACCCCACTGTTCAAGCAGGAAACCCTAAGCCATTTCAGACAAATGGTTATCCAATCTCAAAAACCTCCAGTGATGGGAGCACCAACAATTTCTGCAGATAAATCGTTCCATTGATTAATTGTTCTCACTGTCAGGAAATTTATCCTCAGTTCTAAGCTGCTTCTCTCCTTGATGAGTTTCCACCCACTGCTTCTTGTTCAACTCTCAGGTGCTTTGGAGAAGAGCTTGACTCCCTCTTCTTTGTGGCAGCCCCTGAGATATTGGGAGACTGCTATCACATCATCCCTGGTCCTTCTTTTCACTAGACTAGACATAGGCAATTCCCCGCAACCGTTCTTTGTAAGTTTTGGCCTCCAGCCCCCTGATCATCTTCATTGCTCTTCTCTGCGTGCTTCCCAGAGTCTCCGTGTCTTTCTCTTTTGCACAGGCATTTTGCAAATGCAAGTCAGATTCGTCCTTTGTTTCTCTCCCACTCAAGTCTTCTTCATCCTGGAGCGTGGCAACTATTTACAGAGAGAGAGAGAGAGAGAGAGAGAAAAGAATGTGGACAATAGCCAGGAAGAAGAAAGAACAATCGGCAGAAAGTGGGATTTTTCTAGCAGGTCCAGGAACGCCTGAGAGGGGAGCCGCCGCTGGAGGCTGGACCACGGGGGAGAGACGTGGGTTGCAACGGGGCTGGTGCGTGCTTTCCGTGTCTTTTCTTTTAGAGACGGCGAGGTTGCATTCCAAAAACTAACCCTTCTTGGACCAGCCTGTGTTTTCATTCCAACCGCTTCCCATCTCAGATCCGTCCTGCAGCCCAGCCAGGCAGTTCCGTAAAAAGGCCTCTTCCCTGGGACAACAGGGAGATCGAATCTGGTCTCAGCTCTTTTTATCTGAAGCTCAGAGCCTCGGCTGTTAAACATTGACAAGTATCAATGGGGGCGGGGGGGGGGTGTTTCAGGCTGTAGGAAACCCTGGCCCCATTCTGTTGAGCGGAAGGCCTACGGTGACCGAAGAAGAGAAAATAGTTTGCAAGAAAAGAACCTACGAGGGGAAGCGGGACTTGCATTTGTGTACAAATACGAATGAATCCTGTCTTTTTATGTACACTGAGAGAGCACACGCACCAAAGACACATTCCTTGTGCGTCCAATCACACTTGGCCAATAAAGAATTCTATTCTCTTTCTCTTCTTTTCCAGTTTGTCAAACATGGACACGATAGCAGGTATAAACATGGACATAAACACAGGAAAATGGGTACAAATAAATGGGGACGGAAGGCACGCTGGTGTGCTTATGCTCGCCCCCTTTACGGACCTCTAAGGAATGGGGTGAGGTCCACAATAGACAGTTGAAGGTTGAAGCTGTGCGGGGGGGGGATTTGAGGCTGTAACAACGGAGTCAGGTAGAGCATTCCAGGCGTGACCTCTCTGTTGCTGAAGTCGTATTTCCTGCAATTGAGTTTGGAGCAGTTTACTTGAGTTTGTATCTATTATTTGCCTGTGTATTATTGAGGTTGAAGCTGAAGTAGTAATCGACAGGTAGGATGTTGTAGCAGACAATTTTGTGTACTACGCTAAGTCAGACCATAGGGGAGCGTAGTTCCAGATTCTCCGAGGCCAAAATTTTGAGCCTGGTGGCCTAAGGGATTCTGTGGGAGCAAAGGAATGGAGGACTCTTCTCGTGACATACCTCTGGACTCTCTTGATTGTATTATATCCAATGTACAGTGTGGGTTCCAGGCAGACTTGCTAGACAGCTTACTCTGAACCCTGGAATGTGAGTAAGGGCCAACCAGCGACATCTCTTCCACCGTAGGACCTGTGTTGTCTATGCCTCCTCCTCTCTGAATCCATTTGCATTCTTTCCATTTTGTTTTATTCATTTGTGTTAGAGAAAGGGAAGCTAGGAAAGTACCATCTTCAAACAAAGCCTCTGTTTCCAAGAATAGCTCTGGCTCGAACGCAGGGCCCCACCGGCGTTCTTAGAAAATCAAATTGGAAGGTGGGTTGGAAACCAAGGCTTAGCTTGGAAGGATGCCCCCGGGGAGGGAGAGAAAGGCAGAAGAGGGGAAAGAAAGAGAAGCAGAGATGAAAAGCAGCTTCTTGGAGACCCAGAGCAAGTGGCGAGGAGCAGGCTTTTGCCCCTTCTTCTTCGAGGAAATTGGTATTTTGAGGTAGGCCAGGCTTGTAATGTAAGGATGTTGTCCTCAACGTGCCCTTTCAGAAGAAGCGGTGACATCGTGTGTTGATGAATTCAAAAAATTCTTCTTGAATGCAGGCTGTGAACACGAGTCCCTCCACAGTCTAGAATGCTGGTTGCAAGTCCTTTTTCTGTCCACATTCCACTAGGCTGATTTCATTGTGTAACAAACAAAGTAGAGCTGTGTTGAGGGCTTAATTGTTGCTCATGGCTTCGCTGGTCAGTGAGATTCGACGTGTCTTTAAGTTGCTTCTCTGGGTTAATTTTTCGTTCACCAGGCTGGGAATTCTGGGAATGAAGTCCCCGAGTCTAAAGTTGCCAAGTTTGGAGAGAGCTTTCTTCGAACGTCTAGGTAGGAGAGATGGAAGAAACTGGGTGTGTTTTGCCTTGGAAAAACAACAACCTGCAGGGGAGGATATGGGACCCTGCTCTTCAAATACCCCAAAGGAGGCAAGACCAATTTCCTTTTCACCCCACATATGCAGGGAAGCATTTCAAGAAAGCACCTTCTGATTGAGCCCTGATTCCTGAGTGGAAGAGCAAGTCAGCCATGGAACCAGAAGCCGTTCTGGTTCTTCAGGCAAAAGCTGGATGGTCCTTTGTTGACTTGGCTTTGCTCCAATCCCTGAACTAAGCACGGGATCTGGTAGCTTAAACCAGCCCCTTCCTTCCTTCCTTCTTTACTTCCTCTGTTCCTGCTTCAGGAGTTCTGGATCTCCCTCTTCTGGCCGCCTCAGCCATTCCCAGTTGAGGTGGCTGTAGGGTTTCTTGGAGGTTGTTTCCAGGACGGCTTTTAGATTATGTAACTTCTGCGGGTTTAGTCTTTTTTAAGCAACGTGTGATAAAGCTCTGACTTTTTCTTGACCGTCCCCCAAAGGGGGCCGTGACTCTACCAAGTCCAAGATATTTTGCCTCCAAGATGGCCCATCCCTCAACCCGAGCAAGATGGCGCCCTCTTTAAGTCCCTCCTCTGGAATACAAAGGGGAGAACCGCTTCTCCTCCTGCATCTGCGGGCAGCTGACAACAGGGACAGCTGTCAAACAAACACACACACTTCCTGACACTTGTTCTGACCAGAGGCTTCCCCAAGAGCAGGAACAAAAATACCCTTGATAATTGACTGTGAATTCTGCTCATTTCCATCCAGCAAAGTCTTTTCGCGGGAGGATTTAACAGTCACGACCTTATCTGGCTTGGAGAGCTGCCAGGCTGAGATCTGCAGAACTTGGCACGGAGTCTCGGAGAGTCACAGATATTAAGCGAACTAATGTTCTCTGCAAACTCCACTCCCTTTTGCTCTCTTTTATTCCTCTGGGAGATAAATTCATCAGCCACCTGTGGCCTTACTCCCAAGTCGCCCCCTGTTCTTGGCTCTTCCCTTCCATGCGCACCACTGGAAACAGGCTCCAGCTGTTCCTCTGCTCACTGATGTTGACTCCGAAGGAAGCACGTACAGTACCAGATGTCCCCTCTCTGCCTCCGACACAGAGCCCTCATCAGAGCCTTCCCCAGACCTCAGGACTGGCCCATCTTCCTCCCCAACCTCCTCACTCTACAGAAGCTCTGCTGGCGGGCCACAACAACACTCTTCTGCCTCTCTACAATGCACACAACCCCCTCCCTCCAGTCCCCCCCCCTCCAACCAGCGACAACCCCCCCCCCCCCCCACTGTCTGCAGCAGCTGCCTTATCCGCCTTAATGCCAGGCAAGTTCTGGCGATGAAACTCCCAACTCCGCTCTTGCCTGGAGGCGCTGATGGGACGAGACTGAAGTGGGCTTATCAAGTTGAGGTTCAACCTAGACAAGAAGAAAGTCGGTAATTACAGGGTCGGGAATGCTGCCTCTATCAAGGCAGGGTAACAAGTGGTGCCTCCTGCTAAATCTGGGTGGGTTGTGGGGGGCTCTAAGCAGCCAGGGAAGGAGCTCGCAAAGGCCGTGACCCCAGATGTCGTGGGCAGCGCTTGTGAGTTCTTCTCTGGATCGTTGAGTCTCTTGGCCTGAAAGATTTCTCTGGGAAACCCAGCCCTGTCTTTGATCTCAAAGCTTCTCGGTAGCGATGGGGACATTGGCTGAAGATCAGCCTTTCGGTGTCTGAAAGATGGCCTGGGAGCTCTTCAGATAAGGGAGACCGAGGGATGGAAGATGTTGGGCCAGGAAGTTGCCAAGGACGGAGAGAAGAAAAGTTTGATGGCAGCTTGACTTGCTTGCGGATGCAAAGAATTTGCATCAGGGGGGGTGGTCATTTCTGAGGGGCTGCCCAGAGAGGAGGGGGCCAAGCTATTCCCCAAAGCCCCTGAAGGCCAGAACAATGGGTGGAAACTGGTCCAGGAGAGATTCAACCTGGAAATAAGGAGAAAGTTTCTGACAGTGAGCGCAATAGCAATAGCAGTTAGACTTATATGCCGCTTCACGGGGCTTTCAGCCCTCTCTAAGCGGTTTACAGAGTCAGCATATCGCCCCCACAGTCTGAGTCCTCATTTCACCCACCTCGGAAGGATGGAAGGCTGAGTCAACCTTGAGCCGGTGAGATTTGAACTGCAGAGCTGCAGTCAGCTGAAGTAGCCTGCAGCGCTGCATTTAACCACTGCGCCACCTCGGTCTCTAGGCAATTCGGAAGTTGTGGGAGCTTCATCACTGGAAGCTTTCGAGAAGAGACTGGACTGCCATATGTCGGGGGGTTGGACTAGATGACCTCCAAGGTCTGCTCCAACTCATCTCTATCTGTATCTCCTTGGACCTGAAATCTCTCGTTCAACAATCATTTCTTTCCCCCACGCCCGCCAACTGTGTAAAGGACAATACAGTTATAGATTTCTCTCTCTTCCCACGGCAGCCAACAACTCCCAGAATTCCCTAGCCAGCCTGCACCAGTTCTGGGGGTTGATTGAAACCCACAGATGTCAGCTAAGGAATTCTGGGAGTTAAAGTCCACCCATCCGAAAGCTGCCAAGGTTGGGGGGGGGGGAAGTCATTGCCTTGGCACCCCGTATTCTTATATAATGTATGGTGTAGATGTAGTCCTCGCTTTACAAGCACAGTTGAGGGCAGGATTTCCGTTGCTAAGTGAGACAGTTGTGAAGGGAGTTTTGCCCCATTTCACCACCTTCCTTGCCACAGTTACTAAGTGAATCACTGCAGTGGTTAATTAGTAACACGGTTGTTAAGAGAACCTGCCTTCCCCCTTGATTTGTCAAAGACCTCTGGACCCAGCAACTGTCTTAAATGCAAGGACGTTGGGGGGGTGCCCGGATTTGACTCATTTGACCATGGAGGCATCACAACGGTCGTAAATGTGAAAAACGGTCATAAGCCACCTTTTTTCAGGGCGTCGTAGCTTTGAATGGCCACCAAACCAATTGTTAACTCGAGGACCATCTGTACTGCAGGGGGGTTCAAAGGTTTTTGGACGAGGGCTGCAAAATCCTGCTTAGGTGAGCATCGCTGGGTGGGAGTTTGGGATTTTCCTTTCCAAGAAAGTGCTTAGAAAGGCAAAGGTTCCCCTCGCACATCTGTGCTAGTCGTTCCTGACTCTAGGGGTGTGTGTGCTCATCTCCCTTTCAAAGCCAAAGAGCCAGCGGTGTCCAAAGACGTCTCCGTGGTCATGTGGCCGGCATGACTCAATGCCGAAGGCGCATGGAATGCTGTTCCCTTCCCACCAAAGGTGGTTCCTGTTTTTCTACTTGCATTTTTTGCCTGCTTTCCAACTGCTAGGTTGGCAGATGCTGGGACAAGTCAGGGGAGCTCACTCCGTTATGCAGCGCTAGGGATTTGAACCGCCAAACTGCCGACCTTTCTGATCAACAAGCTCAGCGTCTTAGCCACTGAGCCACCGGGTCCCTTAAGAAAGCACTCCCCCCCCCCCAAATGTGCCTCCTTTTCTAATGCTGATTAACCAGATGTCCTCCTGTTTTTTCCTTCCATCATAAATTGAGGGAGGGGTTTCTCCCCCCCCCATCCCCCGGTCGTGTACTTTGCTGAACAGGGCACCCACCTTCACACGCCTCTTGCCAAACTGCCCTTGGTTATCATTCCCCTGGCAGGATTCCCTCCACCACAAAGCAACCACAACAGCAACAACAACAAAAGTTGACAACAACTGTCCTGATTACGGTGTTTATTGTACCAAGGATGCCTGCAATGGGTTGCTGCAGCCTCAGATCAGGAATCAAATCCCGGGAAGCATTAGCCGCGTTTAAGATCAGGGCTCCATTTCCGAGTTGTGCAACGATGGAGTGGAAAAACAAAAACAATCAAAAGCAGGAGAAGATGTTGTGTGTGCTGGGTGTGGTGGCAGTTTTGTTCTTCAAGCCTTAGTTGGGTATGGCGTGGAGAACACATTGCAAGCTATATATATATCTATATTTTAAAACCAAATAACCTGCTAGGATGTTCTATTTCCAGGGTAGCTCTTGAAATAACTTCTGAGGAAAGTGAGGGGATTTTCTCTCTCTCTCTCTCTGTTTCTCTCTCTTTGTCTGGGCATTTTGGAGAAATTTTCGTGTGTGGGTGGGGGGGGAAACAAAGCCGCGTTTGTGTGCAGGACCCGGGCATTGTTTCTCTGAATGGGGAGCGAAGACTGAATTCCTTCACTGAGTTCCTTCTACATCTGGCAGCTCTGGCAAACAGATGATTCACGGTTGTGACTGCTAATACAGGGGGGAGCGGAGCCCCCCGTGAATAAACAGCCTGTTCGGTCTTGGGGTTGAAAAAGAAAGAGAAAGAGAGAGAGAGAGAGAGAGAAAGAAAGAAAGAAAGAGAAAGAAAGAAGAAGAAAGAAGAAGAGAAAGAAAAGAAAAGACACCTCTGCTTAAGCACATGTGCTCACTCTGCAGTTTTAGAGCCGGGCTAAAATCGAGACCATGAAATAAAAACACCACGTTTGAAGAACCTCTCTTTGTGTTACAACCTCCAGCATTTTTCTTAAATCTGTCCAGTCGGGAGGAAGAGGAACTAAAACCACTTATTGGGAGTTAAACTTTGCTGCAAAATACGGTCTAAAACACTTCTTCCCCTTTTCGATGTCCTTCCAAGCAATATTGATTTCCCTCCCCCTCCTTCCCCAGTAAATGGGAATATGAGGGATAGAATCAGACCACGTGGAGGTGAACTGGGGGTGTCCAGTTTGAATGAACAGAAGGGCCCAGGGGAGACAGGATAGGAGTCTTCCAATATCTCAGGGGCTGCCACAAAGAAGAGGGAGTCAAGCTATTCTCCAAAGCATCTGAGCATAGAACAAGAAGCAATGGGTGGAAACTAATCAAGGAGAGGAAGCAACCTAGAACTAAGGAGAAATTTCCTGACAGTGAAAACGATTAGTCAGTGGGACAGAAGTTGCCTCCAGAAGTTGTGAATGCCCCAATAACTGGAAGTCTTTAAGAAGATGTTGGATAGACCTTTGTATGAAACAGTATAGGGTTTTCCTGCCTAGGCAGGTGGGTTGGACTAGGTGACCTCCAAGGTCTCTTCAACTCTGTGATTCTATTCTAAACTAAACAAACAAACCCATTTTCTGTTTCTTCCAGTCTGCAAATGCTTTTGGGTGGCTGAGGGAGAATAATTGCATATTAATGGAGAGCTGGTCTCTCGTTTTCCCCCAAGGGGGATGTCCCCGCATCTGTTAACGCATGTTAACCAGAAATGTTGTCGTTGTTAGTTGTTAAAGCTCGTGTCTGCCCCATCGCAGCCCCATGGGACAATGTTCCTCCATTCCTTCCTCTACCATCCTCTGGAGTCCATTGAAGCTCACGCCGGCTGCTTCTGTGTCTCCATCCAGCCACCTCATCTCTGCCGTCCCCTTCTTCTTCTTTTGCCCCTCCATCGTTGCCCAGCATGAGGCTCTTCTCCAGGGAGTTCCTTCTTCCTTCTCATTAGGTGGCCAAAGGATTGAGTTTCCTCTTCAGGATCCGGCCTCTAAAGAGCAGCCAAGGGGATCTCCTCTAGGACTGACCGGTTGGAGGCCTTGCAGTCCAAGGGACTCAATGCAGGAGTCTTCTCCAGGGCAGTCCTTCTTCCTTCTCATTAGGTGGCCAAAGTCTTTGAGTTCCTCTTCAGGATCTGGCCTTCTAAAGACCAGCCAGGGTGGATCTCCTCTAGGACTGACCGGCTGGATGGCCTTGCAGTCCAAGGGACTCACAAGAGTCTTCTCCAGTACCAGAGTCCAAAGGCCTCCATTCAACTCAGAAATAGCTATGATCAAAGCAGAAGAGATACCTAACTTGGCAATTTGATCCATTCATTAGAATTTCCCCCAAGCTCATTTAGAGCCCGAATTCAACTGTTTCTGCTTATTTTTAACTCTCTTGGCATTTTGGCAAACGGGGGCTATCGAATCAGGAGATAGAAAGCTACATCAGAGATAATCTTCTGCAGATTTTTATTTCCAAAGTCCGCGATGAACAGGTATATCTGCCAGTGGGATTTTTTTGTCCCCACCTCCCAACTGTCGATTGCCTTGAAAATCAGATTTATTCCTGCAGCGGAGAACTAGAGGGGGAGATGTCTCAGCAGCCCCAAACCCAACGGGACGGAGAGCTTAGCCAGGGATCCTCTTGAAGACATTTGCATTTGAGGGTTAGAAGCATCATTTTGGCTTTCCATCCACCGTCCTCTCCTATTTTGCGGGGGGGGGGGGTGTATTATCAATAACTTCTTTTCTCAGAGCTTTTCAAGGCCTGCTTAGAGAACTGTCTGAGGAGGGGACGGAATCCATCCCAGTCGACGCAGTTCATAAAAAAGGGTATAAAACCCGACATACTTTAGCTGACCAGTCCTGCTCCCTTCAATGAAAATCAATCATCCTTCGGCACGCACAAATTCCACACAAAACAGGGCAGTAAATCTCCAAATAAAAGAGGCATGAAACCCACTGAACTGACCGGGGGGAGGACATTGTTTTTCTGAACAAAGGACTTTGCAGACTTTCTAAGAAACGCCTTCCCCCCCCCTTCCCATTCAGAAGGTAAAATGAGTTTTCTTACTTTTACACTCTCATCTTTTGCCCTCGGGGCAATTTCTCTGCCACAAAGATTGCCATATATTCATGAGTGGAATGGCTCCCATCCAGAAGCTGCCAATTTAAACAGGACCGGGCCGGGGGGGGGGGGCAGGATGCTTAATTACACAGAGGGGGAAAATTACCTCTGCCTTTAATTGAATTCGGATGGGTGGGTTGTGTTTTTAAAATCAAATTTAGGGGTTTAGTCAGCATGCCCCCCCCTATATTAGCACGTGTGGCCCTTGTCTACGGGTGATGTGTTAATTTTGCCTTGCGCTGTATTGTTTATTTCGTGCTTTTGATCTTGTCAGACGCTACTTGGATTGGGGGAGGTCAGAAGTATTGCAAAACAAACAAGCACAACACACACACACACACACACAGATATAGATACACAGAAATATTACAAAACAAACAAGCACAACACACACCATATACCTGGGGTGACATGATAGCAGTCTTCCAATATCTGCCATGAAGAAGAGGGAGTCAAGCTATTCTCCAAAGCACCAGAAGGCAGGACAAGAAACAACGGATGGAAACTAACCAAGGAGAGAAACCAATATAGAAATAAGGAGAAAATTCCTGACAGTCGGAACAATGAATCAGTGGAACAGAAGTTGCCTCCAGAAATTGTGGGTGCTCCAACATTGGAAGTCTTTAAGAAGAGATTGGACAACCCTTTGCCTGAAATACTAGTATCGGTCTCCTGCTTGAGCAGAGGGTTGGACTGGAAATTGGCCACACCCACCCAATCACATGACACCCCCCCTAGCCACGTCCACCCAGCCAGTCCAGCCCCCCCAACAGTGTGGGGGACCATGAATCGGCCCCCTGTTGAAGAGTTTGAGGACCCTGCCTTGGGTGACAACCAAAGGACTTTGCATGCAATGAGCAACTCTCCCTTCCAGGAAAAGGTGAGAAGCAGACGGCGTGAACTTAAATCAGGAGTCCCCAAACTTGGCAACTTTAAGACTTGTGGACTTCAACTCCCAGAATTCCCACAAGTCTTAAAGTGGCCAAGTTTGAAGACCTCTGGCTTAAGGGGACTCCAGAGGATGGGAGAGGACAGGAAGGCCTGGAGGAACGTTGTCCATGGGGGTCGCGATGGGTGGGACACGACTTTGCAACTACAACAACAAAAATGTCGTGATCTTGCCTTCTGATCTCATGATCCATTGTTTTAATGCTGTAGGCACCTGAAAGGTTTCTCCTCAGTCCCAGAGAACCAGTGCTGCATTGCTTGAAAGCCATGCCTACTTTTAACCGAAAGAAAAACACACTTCAAGAGTTGACTCTCAAGGGTTGAATTCCCCATCCCATGTATTAGGTTACACTCCCAGGTGAAGACTCGAGGCAGGATTGGGTAAGCATTACTCCATCATCATCATCATTCACGCTGCTGCCGTCACCCCCCTGGCCTCCAGGGATGACTGGGAGCATGGTTAGAAAACCAACTGATGTCACCGAAAAGCAGGTGCATTTGTCAATCACATGAGGCCAGCAGGATGGAGGCGCCAAGGATGCGAGCAAGGTACACGAAAAACTATTAGAAGCGTGCGTGTACCTGTGGCTTTGGTTTCCCACACAGGGAGCGTCGGGGAGAACTGTGGAGCCAGTGGGTTGGGATTTGAGCCCTTCCTCTCTAGAAATGCTCCAGAAACGTGTGGCTGTGTACATACTAAGGACAACTTAGCATTATGCTGGGGATTTCCACATAGATCATGAATCTGAAATAAGAGCTGGCTTTATAGAAAGCTTATGGGACAATAAAGGCTGGAAGATGTCCTAGGACGCCAAGAGCAGCTTTGATTTCAACCCAGCATTCTGGAGAAGCTTCTTTGCTCCTTCCTTCCTTCCACCCTTCCTTCTTCTTTTCTTCTAGTTCTTCTCCCCCTTCTCCTCCTCCGCTTTTCTCCTTTTCTCCTCTTCCTCGTCCTTTCTCCTTCTTTTCTCCTCCTTTTCTTCTCCTTCTCCTTTTTTTTCTTCTTATTCTCCTCTTCCTCCTCCTTTCTCCTTCTTTTCTCCTTCTGCCTTTCTTCTCTCCTCCTTTTCTTCTTGTTCTTCTCCTCCTCCTTTCTCCTTTTTTCCTTTTCCTCCTCCTCTTTCCTCCTCCTTTTCTTCTTGTTCTTTCTCCTTTTCTCCTCCTTTACTCCTCCTCCTTTCTCCTTCTCCTCCCCCAAAATGGCCAGACTGTCTGCCAACTCTGTGTACATGTATTCTCTCTCTCTCTCTCTTTTTGTTCTAAAAAAATCTTGGCAAGTCCATCGTTGTATACGCAGTTTCTGTTTCTCTCCCTGGAACAGAACAAAGCTTTCAACAGGCAGATCTCCAGAACTTCTGACAGGAAACAGTTTTAAAAGGAGAAGTTGGAATTTGGACAATGTGTCGCGAAGCAGAGGGACAAAATATTTTCCAGTGCCAGAGAGTCTTCCTAGTTTGAATGCCACCAATTTATTTATGTATTTATTTATTTATTAAGCCTGAGTGTCCCTTGGCCTCTCAGCTACAACTTGGTATGTCCCAAGAACGGGAGGAAGAAAACTTCTCTTGGCATGGAGGGAAAGGAACGTCCTAAGGTGAATTTCCGCTGGTGCTTTGATCTTCAGGGACAGCCAGGAGAATGGGATCATCCTTATTTATATTCCTTTCCTTTCCCCAGCATGGCAGTCGAGCTGAGATGAATAATGCCTTATATTGCATCATTGGACTGTGTTGTTTTTCGATCTTAGCTTAATTGTCACAGGGGGAAGAATTTCCAATCGTTACAACAAATGAAGGAGGATTGCATAACCATTCCGGTCCCTGGCACCGTCTCCGAGAACTTCTACCCTTCAGTTGTAAATAAAGTTTGGGCTGGTGGTAATGAAGTTTGTAGGAGAATTTTCCTGTGATGCCCATGAATTCTGACGATTATAAATTAAGCTTCAGAACTGCCCTCCAAAAGCTGCACCTATGTTTGTGTGGTGCGCTTATGAGTTGTTGGAGAACCTTCTTCTCATGCCTGTGGGCTCTTGAAGACCATAAAACTAAGCTTCAAAATGTGCTTTCTGAAAGTTACACCGAACATGCTTTGTGACCCTTGGCCTGCAATCAGTCAATCTTCTACAGTAGTTAAAATATGAAGAAGTTGAACAAGCAACTCATCTGAAACCACAACATAATATTGAAGAACGCATCTAAAAATTCCCATGAGACCAAATGCCAGCAAAGAAGTCCATAGTTTTTTGGTGAGGGGTAGAAGCACCAAAGAATGGATCGCTACTTCCTTTTATTCTGAAGTATTGGAAGAGACTTCCTGACCGAATTCAAAGAATATTGAATTGTACTTAACATGATGTCCTCTGGTTTCTTCCAACCAGCAATGCTCCAATGAAGTGAACCCAGGAGCTACCACAGCTTTCATCATAGTCCTCTCACAATTCAATCACTGTACCATAATGACAGACTTGTGTGACTGTACCTCCCCGATCAGGTGACCTTGGGGATCATTGCTTGTGAGGCAAGAGGAAATTGAACCTATTTAGGATGACCTACCCAGGATCTCGAGGAGAAAGTCCATACATAGCTAGACTCCATCCCTTAGCGAGGGAGACTGGTGGAAATCCCCAAATCTCTGTGTGTCCACTTCTTCTAGCTACTCTCATTCCAATTTCAACCATCTAGCTTCCAAGCCAGCAGAGGCAAAAGAGCTTCTTCAGCATCTGACTGGATGGTGGAGAATGGAAGGATTGATGCTCCTTGCAGACAGCTGGTCATTTGCATCCTTTTAGGGAGTCATTGAGGCCACTTGGAGGTTCACCTGTGTCCTCGGGGTCACCTGAGTGGTGCAAATGGTTCTTGCTGTCTGCAATTTTTCTTCTGGAAATCCATTCCTCCCCCCACCCATTCCAAGGGTCTTCATCCCAAATTGTATAGCTAAAAGTGTGTAGAGATTCTCCGTCATCCAGATCACGGTTGTCCCAAAGGTGCTTTTTTCAGGAGGCAACTGGATTTTCTTGTTTTTTTCTTTTGAAGACGTCTCACTTCTCATCCAAGAAGCTTCTTCAGCTCTGACCGGATAGAGACCCTGAAGACACAGATAAACCTCCAAGTGGCCTCAATGACCCTGTAAAAGGATGCAAATGACCAGCTGTCTGCAAGGAATATAAGTCCTTCCCCTCCCCACCATCTTGTCAGAGCTGAAGAAGCTTCTTGGAGAGAAGTGAGATGTCTTCAAAGAAAAACCAGAAAGTCCAGTTGCCTCTTGAAAAACGCACCTCGGTTTTTACCTCCAAACTCACAGTGCCTGGATTCATAAGCGATGTCTTTGGGTAACAGTGATCTGCTCCCATTGGTGATGACTCTCTTTCTGGACCACAAATGAAGACTTGCTCTTCACAAATATCAACACATTAATTTCTTCTTCTGGAGTTTCCTCAAACTAAAATATGTTGAATGTCTTTAAGCAACCTAACTGGGCAATGCCCAGCTCACCTCAGCCTTAGCCAGTAAGGATCAATACAGAGGCAAAGGATGATGGGTGTTGTGGTCTACCAACGTTTGGAAAGTCATAGCAGTTGACCTCTTTTTGGATGAATCTTTTGAGGGAAAGACGGGTTTTTTTGGGGGGTGTTCTCCTTGCATAGTTCTTTCAGTTCTTCTACCTCCGTTCTTCCTTATTCCATTTATTTAATATTGGAGGGTGTTTCCCTCCCTCCCCCCCTCTCTCCTTGTGGTTGTTGGCCATCAAAAAATTGGAATGGATGTCATGATTTGTTGGCGGTGGTGCCTGGTATGATTTAAGGGAAGAACACTGCAGACGGGGCACGTTTGCCAGAGAAGTTAACCTTGCTTAATAGAAGCTTCCGTCCTCTCTGCCCGATGTGTCTCCGAAGCTTGCACGAAGCAAGCTTTGACTTGAGTGAACCCCTTCCATAATTCATAAAGCCAGGGTAGACGTCGGCTTCTCGTCAAGGAGAGGAGGAACGCTGGGGTTGGGTCTAACATTGGAGCCCTCAAAATCTCTCCAGAAGAGGCTGGCTTGTAAGGGGGTCACCCTCTAGAAGCCTCCTCTGGTTTCATACTTGCCTGCAGGAAGCTTGGTTGGGATGTTCTGTGTGATGAAGTCTCTCTTGTCTGCAACGGTGGAGATCTTCTCTTTGCCTTTGATATCTTGGGTTCAGAAACGCTCAGAAGTTGGCCACGTTTCTTTTCCCTGGAGAGATTCCCTCAAATTGAACCAGGCTCCTAGAGGTTCCATGGACCCGTCTGTTTTCTTGCCCTGCCGAGCGGCTCACCATCTCCGTCCCAGAACTGACCTTGCTTGGTTTCTGGGGAGGGGGGGTATCATTGATTTCCACTCCTTTTCACCTGTATTCTTGTTTGTGTAAAATTTGGGGTCTTCCTACTATTGCTTGTACTTGGGAGAAGGGAATTGCTGCATTTTTGTAAGAGCCGGAGGGCTGCATCCCCTGCCGAAGGTTAATCTGAAAGGTGGGTTGGGGGAGGGGTGAAGGGGGTCTTTCCAGCATCCCTTCCTTCTCTTCTTCTGCTCCTTGTTTTACAGTGTAGGCAGATCCTGTAGGGCGAAGGGCCTTCTTGCTTCCTCTTAAGCTCTGCCGGATTTCTTTCAAGCAACGTAGTTCTGGGATGCCCAACTCACCTCAGCCTTGATCACCGGGGTGATCAATATGGAGATAGAGGATGATGGACGTTGTAGTCTTCAACATCTGGAAGGCGCAGTATGAAATGCCACTTGGAAACCCTGGCAGCCGGTGCCCAAATTCTGCAGCTGGACAGATGGAGAATGTCAAAGGGAAGGAAGGAAGCCGATATTTGATTCGCAAATCGGCCCTTTGCGTTCCTCACTGCCTCACGTTCTCCGAGGGGCGTTCCCGTGGGAAAACGGGATGGGATTGCAGAGAAGAGGATGGAGGAACTGCCGGCGAAGAGCTGACCTATAACTTCTTCCCCCCCCCCTTCCCTCCCCATGGAAGTATAATGAAATATAATCCCGCTTAGCTTCCTAGCCCAGACTTCCCACCTGCTAGGAGGCCAGAAGTGGCAGAAGGAGATTTCATGTACCAGTGGTGGAATTTACAGTGCCTCGTTCCAATAAAACCTCATATACTTTACGGACATCCCTGCATTTCTAGGGAGTTTCTAGGTGTTAATCAAATTATCTTGATAATGAACAATCAGAAAAATCAGGGTGGCCATGATACAGTAGGCGAGAGGATACAGTTACAGTATTACTGATGTACTTTATTATGTAATTACAACAGGAATCATACAAGCGTGTGATCTCCTATATCAAGGCTGCCCTAATTTATTTGATAATTCCTTATACGTTTGTGGCTATGTTGGGCTCTGCAATTGGCACACAAGAAAATAAACCAGAGAAGGGTTTTCAAATCCGTTTTTGCCCAACCTGTCATCTACCAAACTCCCAGGACTGGAAAATTGAGAAGAACTTGGTGATATTTGATGAGTTGAAGAAGGACTGCCCTAAATCTAAGAATTGAGGGGGGGAAATCTTAAAAGTCAGGAGAGGGGCACCTTAAAGGTCATTTATCTGAATCTGAGCAAGTACATGGGTAGCTGAATGCACCGTTTATTCTTATCAATCATTGTCATGTATCAATCAAAATCAGAATACAGCTGGGAGGGACCTTGGAGGTCTTCTAGCCAAGCCCCCTGCTCAAGCAGGAGACCTATAACATTTCAGACAAGTAACTGTCCAGACTCTTCTTAAAAGCTTCCAGGAATGAAGCACCCACAGTGTCTGGTGACAAGCTGTTCCGCTGGCTAATTGTCCAACCTTCCTAGGGAGTTTCTCCTTAATTCCAGATTGCTTCTCTCCTTGGTGAATTTACATCCATTGTTTCTCGTCCTGCCCTCTGGTGCTTTGGAGAATAATTTGACACCCCCCCCCACCACCACCAAAGTGATCTCACCACTTTGGATCGCTCTGTTTGATAAAGACCAGAGTCTAGTCCTTAAGACCCAATTAATATTAGCAAACCAACCTGCACTTCTTATGTGCACAAATTAAGGTCCTATTTTGCAACTGGAGGGATGAAGGACATTTCCTGAAGAAAATATGATTCGGGATGGGAAATCTGAGCTCTTTTTCACACGTTTGCATCAGGTGGAAATTTTGAGCTGGCTTCTGCACCTGCCCCTCATTTGGGAGGGCTTCCTGGCTGAGCATCATTCAAACTTCCTGTG